>NC_091434.1:120167309-120473684 GCF_964237555.1 Oryctolagus cuniculus
AATAGCGTTCCCCCCCCCCAAAAAAAAAAAAAACAACAAATGCCTAAGTTTACATCTAACAAAAGGAGAGCAGGTCCTCTGCAGAGGAAACCACAGGACATCATAGAACCCTTAAAAAGATGATGGTAAGCCAACGATGACACTTGCAGGTAGAAGCCTATTTAGTGGAGACAAGGCCCGCTCCCTGGATTCATCCAGACCTATGCAGCCAGGGCCCCTTCCCTACCCGCTCAGTCCAGCCCTGAGCTCAGTGATGGCTCAACACCAGCGTGCACCCTCTGCTCCCTCACAATGGGCTCAGATGTTCCCTCCAGTGAGCAGCCAGTCCTGGCCTTGTCTTGCAAAAAGCACTTATCTTGTGCACTTATAGGTCAGCTTCTTCCCCCCCACTTTCCCCACCTCACTCTGAGGATGCTGACTGCAGACACACCTTCCGTGTTTCCCTGAAACAGCAGAGTCTGGAGCCAGAAGGTTCTCATCCCAGCTCTGTGAGCTGCGTAAGCCACATTCGTCCTTTGCACCCATGCCCTAATGCAGGTGCACACTGGATCCTGAGCTCACAGGAGGATCAAATGAGACAAACAGCAAGGAACACCTGTCCAGGTGCCTTGCACATAGTGGGTGTTCCAAAGCAGACAGACAGGATGTAGTAATAAAACACACAATAGATCACTAAAACCTACTCCTCCTCACTCAAACTTTGTACCCTTTCACCGGCTCCCCAGTCCTCCCCCAGTAACCATCACTCCACCCACTCCTTCTATGAGTTCATCTTTTTCAGATTCCACCTCTGACTACTTGTCTTTCTGTGCCTAGCTTGCTCCCCGCCATTACCCTCTAGATGTCTCCATATTGAGACAGAGGGCAAAGTTTTCTTCTTTCTCAAGGCTCTGTAGTGGTGAGGACATTAAGTAATTATGCTCTGCCTACTTCTGAATCAGATGCTTTGTTTTCTTACTATTGAGTTCTTTAAATTCCTTGCATATTTTGGATATTAGCTCCTATCGGAAGTGGGATGTTAAAATACTTTCTCTCAGTTTGTGCATTGCTCATACACAACATCGTGTACTGTGTATTGTCTGTTTAATTATTTTCTTTGCTTGGTAGAATCTTTTTTAATTTGATGCATTCCCACTTGTTTCTTTTTGCTTTGGTTGCCTTGAGCTTTGGGGATCCTGTCCAAAAATTCATTGCCCAGATCAATGCCTAAGAACTGTTTCCCTGTGTTGTATTTAGTAGGGTTTTTTTTTTTTTTTTTTTTTTTTGGACAGGCAGAGTTAGGCAGTGAGAGAGAGAGAGAGAGAGAGACCGAGAGAAAGGTCTTCCTTCTGTTGGTTCACCCCCCAAATGGCGCTGTGCCGATCCGAAGCCAGGAGCCAGGTGCTTCCTCCTGGTCTCCTATGCAGGTGCAGGGTCCAAGCACTTGGGCCATCCTCCACTGCCTTCCCGGGCCACAGCAGAGAGCGGGACTGGAAGAGGAGTAACTGGGACAGAATCCAGCACTCTAACCAGAACTAGAACCCGGGGTGCCTGCGCCACAGGCGGAGGATTAGTCTAGTGAGCCACGGTGCCAACGTATTTAGTAGTTTTAAGGTTTGGAATCTTACATTTATGCCTTTAATCCATTTTCTGCCCTATTTTGTGTAGTGTAAGAAAGGTGTGGTTTGTTCTTCTGCATGTAGTGGTACAGTTATCCCAAAAACTATTTATTAAAGAGACCATCATGTCTCTACCATGTGTTCTTGCCACTTTTGTCAAAAATCAATTAACCAATTAAATCATGGTTTACTTCTGGGTTCTCTTGTTCTATTTAGCTCATGTGTCTGTTATTATGTCAATACCACACATTTTTGATTACTGTAGCTTTGTAGCACACTTTGAAATGAAGTGGTGTGGTGACTCCATTGTTTTTTCATGTTCAAGATTGCCTATTAGGGACCTTTTATAGTGCCGTACAGATTTTACTATTAATTTTTGCATTTCTGTGAAAAATGTCATGGGGACATTGTTAGGAATTGGGTTGAGTCTGTCTGCTTTGGAGAAGATGGGTATTTTAAGAATATTGATTCTTCCAATCTCTGCATGTGCTGTTCCACATTTTGGTTTTTCTTCTCTGGTCCCTAATTTTTGTGCCTGGCCCTCCACAAATATCTACTCAATGAGTGAATGACTCAACCATGAGAAATACTTCCCCGTTGTGGGTGAGACTTGGAAAATGCATCTGTGTGTGCGTCTTTTTCTGGCTACAGGCTCAGATTAAAAAAATATAAACTGACAGGACAAGAAAAGGTGCTTTTAGCTAACCTTGGGTTAGTTATCTTCCCTCAAAACTTCATAAAAGAAACACTAAAAATGTTAATCTCCTCAGAGGATAATAGGAAAGAGATCATCTAGAATTTATAAGGCATCTTGGTTAATGGGTTCGTTTTAATAATAGCTGATCTTCCCATCCAACAGAGGCTGTTCTGCCTGCTCAGCAAGTCTGCTCCCAGACTGCCCAGGGTGTGCTTACGGCGAAGACGTAATAAAATTCAGACGGAAGCTGCCATTCCCAGGGAACAACAGCACCCTGGCCTGCAAGCTGACGAGTCATCGTGTTCGTCTCATAAACTCATCTTTATTAACTTTTAGACACTGCTGGGCCGGAATTTGTCAACACATTTCCCAGTTCACAGAGCCACGGATTGCTGGCACCTGCAGACTGAGAACACACCCAGGCCCCGCCCCAGGCCCCGCCCCCAGGCCCCGCCCACACCTGCTCCCAGGAGCAGGGGCTTGTGGTGCAGCTTCCACCCAACTTGAGTCCCCTGTGCCAAGCTCCTCCTCCCCGCCCCCCCGCCTCTACACCTCACCCTCCAGATCCCAGGCTGGCCGGTACCCTGACTCCACCTGCATCTGTGCCATTGGTGACAGGACACCTCCTTCTGAGAAGCTGTCTCCCACCATCCCCCTCCCCAGTCATCCCAAGCTGAGCCCTGGTGGTGCAGAGATGAGTGGGGAGCTATCCCCCACCACTGAGCACCAAAAGAGGCCAATAAGAGGCTCTGCATCAAGGGCTGGGAAGGGTTTCTGAGCCTCTCTCTCTCCAAGAAAAATCTCTCAAGAAAAGGAGGAGTTTGCTCAGAGAGTGGAAGGGCAAATATAGGAAGAGCTTGGAAAATGTAAAACATGGACAAGTGAATACCTTATTGACCACAGCTTCAGTCCTCACAAATGCCCTGTGCCTTGTGGTGCATCTCCATCATGAAGCAGCCCCCAGGTCCTGGGCGCCCCAAGCACAGGCCACACCCGACACGTGCCCAGCACCTCACCCTGATCACGTATTAAAGCTTTCTGTATACCAGCTCTTTCGCCTCCACCCAACATTCCTATGATGGAGGCACTGGCCTTTCCCTCAATTTGGAGGAGAGGGGATAGACATTGGGAGAGTTTGAGTATTCTGGCCAAGCTGAGAAGTGCAAAGTGGGGACGGAGGCAGGGAGTGGTCTCGTGAGTACCTGACCACTGTGTCACACAGGAGCACATGGTGGGGAGGCCGGGTCAGCCACAAGTGGAGCCTGCTGGCAAACATGTGCAAGACACATGTTGAAGTGGCTCTTGCTCAGGGCAGCCAGAAAGGCAACACTCAGGACACCACAAGCTGTATGGGAGTGCCTGAGTTCAAGTGCAGGCCCCTCTGCTGACCCCAACTTCTTGCTCATGCACTCCTGGGAGGCAGCAGTGATGGCTCCAGTAGCTGGGTCCCTGCCACTCACATGGGGGACCTGGACGGAGTTCCAAGTTCCTGGCTTTGGCCTGGTCCCATCCCAGCTGTTGCAGGCATTTGGAGAATGAAACAATGGATGAGCTCTTTCCCCACCCCTGTCTTTCTCTTGTTCTCACTCATACCAGGTACATGGGTCACTCTGGTCGGGCAGGCCAGAGCCTTTGGGCCCAGCCCAGCACTGCCCTCTGGGACTCAGGGTCCACTTTTCATCCTACCCTGCCCCCCCAACACACTCACACACTACCTTGAGTCTGTGCTACCTTGTTCCTGACCTCTCATTAAGTGATGCTGGCCCTGCCCCCACCTCTTCTGTCCACGGTGACATAGGAGCCTGCCAGCCTGGTCCCACACTCTGATTGCCTGCCCAGGGATGTCATTTGCCAACCCTTTGACACGTTCCCATCCCAGATGCAGCATGCACTGAGTGAACCCCAGTCTCCCTATTGTCTCCCTCGCTGCCCAGTCCCAGCTCCAGCTGGGTTTCTGGAGCGCAAGCCTTCCTCTCTGGTCAGAACTTAGCACAAAGCCTCCTCATGATGGATGCCTCCTGGTGGCTCCCTCACCAGCCCTGCGGATTCCAGGCCCGGGTCCCAGATCTGCCACGTGCTGACACACAGAGGTTTAGTGACTTTACCACTGAATGCACTTCCATTCTTCCAGTACACAATAGTACATTTAAAACCTCATGGAAAGGTGGACTTAAAAGATAAGTTTAGCCGGCGCCGTGGCTCACTAGGCTAATCCTCTGCCTAGCGGCGCCGGCACACGGGTTCTAGTCCCGGTTGGGGCGCCGGAGTCTGTCCCGGTTGCCCCTCTTCCAGGCCAGCTCTCTGCTGTGGCCAGGGAGTGCAGTGGAGGATGGCCCAGGTGCTTGGGCCCTGCACCCCATGGGAGACCAGGAAAAGCACCTGGCTCCTGGCTCCTGCCATCGGATCAGCGCGGTGCGCCGGCCGCGCCGCAGTGCGCCGGCCGCGGTGGCCATTGGAGGGTGAACCAACGGCAAAAGGAAGACCTTTCTCTCTGTCTCTCTCTCTCACTGTCCACTCTGCCTGTCAAAAACAAAAACAAAAAAAAAAAGATAAGTTTATTTTTCTGCAAAGAAAAATGGAAATCCATGAATAAGTGGGGTTTTCAAAAGCTCACGAAAGGCAGGTGCTGTGGCATGGAGGGTAAAGTCACCGCCTGCAGTGCCTGCATCCCATATGGGCGCCGGTTCAAGTACCAGCTGCTCCACTTCTGATCCAGCTCTCTGCTATGGCCTGGGAAAGCAGTGAAAGATGGCCCAAGTGCTTGGACCCCTACACCAATGTGGGAGACCTGGAAGAATCTCCTGGCTCCTGACTTTGGATCAGCTCAGTTCCAGCCACTGCAGTCATTTGGGGAGTGAACCATCAGATGGAAGACCTCTCTTTCTGTCTCTCCCTCTCTCTACCTATAACTCTATCTCTCAAATAAATTAATAAATCTTTGAAAATATATATATATATTTAAAAAGCTCATGGGAAATGCATATAATGAAAGTACTAGGCATGAATTCCAAAAAATTTATACTGAAATAAAATGTTTTTTAAAAAAGATTTTTTATTTATTTATTTGAAAGTCAGAGTTACACAGAGTGAGTAGGGGAGGCAGAGAGAGAGAGAGAGAGAGAGGTCTTCCATCTGCTGGTTCACTCCCCAAATAGATGCAACGGCCAGAGCTGCGCCAATCTGAAGCCAGGAGCTAGAAGCTTCTTCTGGTGGATACAGGGGTTCAAGGACTTGGGACATCTTCTACTGTTTTCCCAGGCCATAGCAGAGATCTGGATCAGAAGTGGAGCAGCTGGGACTCGAACCAGCACCCATATGGGATGCCGGCACCGCAAGCGGTGGTTTTTATCCACTACACCACAGCACCAGCCCCCTCAAAATAAACTTTTAAGTCCATTTTCCCACCAACTTTTTGCAACACCCTCCTCTATCTTATCAACGTTCCCCAAGTACTATGTTGTGCACAATGATGTTTTAATATTTGTTGACAAGCTACAAGATAGAAGATTCACCTGAAGACCACATAACGACTTCTAAGACTGGAGGTGTGGGAGGGCTTTTTGATTCTAAGAAAAATAAAAAATTAAAATAATAAAAAACAAGAAAATAAATAGTAATAAAATGCATGCCACATACAGAGCCAGGAAGGCTGGCCCTGGGTTCTGAGGAGTCCACATCCAGGGGACCATCACATTTGCACCAGCAGTGACAGTGCAGTCCCAGTGTGCAGCACGGCCTCCTGAAATGCACACATCCAGGGCGATCGTTCCCATGGAGCCATGGTCACTGGGCAGCTGCTCCAGCCCAGGTCAGGGCTTCCAGGCAAACCTACAGAGCCCACGGTTGCCTCGTGTCTTGCCTGCTCTGCCCACCTGTGTTTCTTACAGTTCACGTTTTGTTTTTAATTTTCCTCTAAACAGAGCAAAATCATGACTCCAGTTGGTCTGCAAACAAGAGTTAAATACATCTTAAGTTGCAAAAGAGAGTAAATATATGATAAAATGGACTCAAATAGGCTTCTTCCCTCTCCCAAAAAAAGCAGTTTAACGAATACAGTTTGACTCCTGTGCCATTAATAATGTGCCCAATCACTCCTGCTTTGCAAGAATCGACTGTACGTAGATGATATTCTTGTAGCACCCGATTTTTTTATGCAATTAACTGCATGCATTTGCTGACAGACTAATTTATGTATGAATGCTTTTTAAAAGCAAAGGCATTTTGTGTATAATTGTCTTCCTTTGCAATCCATCTGCTGACAAATTTGTGGGTTTCTCTGTTTATGTGCTAGTATCTCCCCCTGCTCTAAGATGATCGGGCATAGGAGTCAAAATACTTGGGGGATGGCAGCAACAGGAAAGGGTAATGAAGGGCCAGATGCCAGCTGGGCAGGAATGTCTCTACTGAGTGTGGTGAGTCCCCAAGTAGAACTTTTTACTACTGCTAAGCGGAAAGTGAACAAAAGCGTGATGAAAATTGCTACTCTGCATTTGCTTGCTTGCAAATCACCTTCTACAGCAGGTAAAGGTCATCGCAAGTTTGCTAACCCAGCACCGAGCCGTGGCCCCCTACCATCTAGATCACCACCTGTTTGGGAACCCACAGGGCATGGGCATACCGGCCTGGTGCACAGGGAGAATTTGCAATGGCCTCCGAGGCAAACGGCCACAGCTTCCTGCAGGGGGAGGAGGAGAGCCCTGCTTTGTAGGGGGAGGGCTTGGATCATCACATACACTTAACTTTTCAATACTTTGTTTGGCCTTGTTAACTGGCATTGACCACCCACCAAAGGCCACCCGGAAGACACTCAAAGCTGGGGTGTTACTTGCTGCAGGGTGGGTGTGGCTCCTACAGGGAGCCATGGGAAATCTCTATCTGAGGGAGTCTAGAGGGGCTTCAGGATTCAAGCTCATGTTGGGTGGCCTTCACAGTGCTGGAGGAGAGGCCAGTGTTGTGGCACAGGGGACAAAGCTACCACCTGCGATGCCGGCATCCCACGTGAGCACTGGTTCCAGTCCCAGCTGCTCCACTTCCAATCTAGCTCCCTGCTAATGTGCCTGGGAAGGCAGCAAAAGATGACCCAATTGCTTGGACCCCTGCAACTCTTGTGGCAGACCCGGAAGAGGCTCCTGCCTGTCTCCTGGCACGCGATTTCTCTCTCTCTCTCTCTCTCTCTCTCTGCCTTTTAAATGAATAAATAAATAAATATTACAAAAATAAATAAAACAAATACAGAGAGCACTAGAGAAACGAGAGTCCGTTGGTGTTCGGGTACTGTCCGGGGTGGAGGCTGCTCAGTGGGGAGCAATCTTAGTGACACGGATCCAGGAGGCAAGAACAGGTGCAGGCCCCAGTTGTCCTTGGGGAAGAGGCAGTGGTGGCCGAGTTAGCGTGGCCATCTGTGGCTGCCTAGGATCCTGTGTGTCTCCTCAGAGGTACTCTTGTTCTCATCTTGCGCCATCCCCCTGGCCAACGTCGTTCAACAGTGTGCTCTCTCTACAGGGCCCCACGGCCTAGCTGGTAGCTCCAGGCCATGTCAGCTGCCAGTTGCTGGCACAGCAGCCCTGAGAGGGGTGGAGGCACAATACCAGGCCCAGAGCAGGCCTGCAACAATATTAACTGAGTGGCTGCATGGTGGGCGGGAGGGACTAATGCATAGACAGCTGTAGCAAGCTCTATCAGCACAGGCTAGGCACAGAGAGTCAGGAAGAAACTGGAGAAAGGAGAAAGGTCCCAGACATCAGACCAGTGAGGAGGGGGGCTGCTGAGCGCAGGCGCTTGTCACCAACACCCCGCCCCCATTTCCTCCTCAATAGCGCTGGCCACCCCCATGCCCACTTTACAGATGTGGAGAGTGAGGCTCCAGGAGGTGAAGTCACTGATCTGAAATCAGCACATAATTAGGCATGTAATAACACAATCAGGTGCATAATTAGGCACATAATCACTTCATTAGCTGAACAGTGGGGCACAGAATTAGCAGCAAGGCTGGGATTTGGGCCCGTGCCCATCCTGCTCCAAGTCCTCTGGTCTTTCCTCCACCCCAGCTTGCCTGGGTCGGTTCCTGGGGAGCAGTGCAGGGCACGCTGCCACCACGCCAAGGTGCCCTTTGCGCATCTTTGTGCATGTTCACTGCCACCTTCATGAAGCAGGCACTGTGCCTCTGGCCATGAAGCTGGGGGCTCCAGTGTCTACGTGTGAGTGAAGGGGGCTGCCTCTACCCACCCCACACACTGTCCCAGAGACAGGCAGGAGGCCCTCCTACCCATTTGTCGTCTGGAGAAGCAGAGACGCATGGAGGGAAACCAGACCTGCAGGGCTGCTTCTCTGTGGGGTGGGGAGGGTCCGAGCTCAGCCTGAAGGAACAGGCGCCTGGGCATCTTCCTGGAGGAGGCGTCCTTGGGCTGAAAGGACGAATGCAGCTGCCCCAGGACAGCATCTGGGGAGCAGCCACCATGCTGGCCTTTCGTGCCCCCATCATTATGAGAAAACACCAAGGCTCAGAGTCATCAAGAGGTGCAGCTGACACTCAGGTCAGGTTCACCCGCCTCCAGAGTACACATCTGTTCTAGCACTGGGCCGCCTGGCACACAGCAGCCAGACTCCACTGGGCAGAACGGGGGAGGCCAGGCTTTGGTCCTGCCCCTCGGAATCCCCAGCAGACTGTGTCTCCTAGGGGTTCATCACATCTGCAACCAAGCGAGCCTGAATCAGTGCGTTCACTGGCCCCACAGAGACACCAGCTTCAGACACTGGCCCAAGGGCTGGCCCTCTGGTGTGGTGCCCAGGATGGAGTCATACAGGGCTGTACTTGGTGCTGCCACCCTCCCTCAGGGCCCTTCTGTCCAGGTAAAGACCCTTTGGGCTTGGCTTTTCCCACCCCCCTCAGTTTCCCCAGGCCTGCAAGTCCCCCAGCAGAGCTGGCCTGGGACTCCACCAGCTCCTTCATACCCACTGCAGGGGTTAATGAAACCCAACTCCCCCCTCCATCCCTTCTTCCCACCTCACCTCTGCCCCAACCCCCTGATTCCCTTGTCCCATCCCACAGGGCAAGGCGGCTCCGGGTGCAGCACCTGCCAGGGAAATTTTCTTTTTGTTGGAGGCATTGAAAACTCTGTGGCCCAAATGAGTGGCCCCCAGCAGTGGGGCTCCAGTGTGGCCCCTGTGAGCAGGAGGCTCCACTTAGCACACAGCTACCTCTCAACAGGAAGAGCCCCCACCAGGTTCCACACAGCCCGAAATGAGGCATTTTTTAGACAAAGAGTTGAAGAGTAAGACAGAGACAGCAAGACAAAGAGAAAGAGAGGTAGTGAGACAAAGAAAGAAACAGAAAGACTAAAGGGAAGAGAGACAGAGAAAGAGAGAGACTGAGAGGGAGAGGAGGGCACCAACAGCAGGTGCACAGAGAGAAAGCAAGCCAGGGTGCAGGCTCCCCAGGGTAGACAGAAGTCCCAGGCACCAGCCCTGCACACGTGCTGTCCTCCCAGTTCCTCCTGGGTCTCTGCAGTCTATCTGACCCTCCCAGGGTTTCCAGAATAGCAGGTGGGGGACATGGAGGTGTTGAGACCTTAAGTGCTGTATCCAAGGTTGAGCCAAGAATATCTGACCCCAAAGACATCATCACCTCTTGATTTTTAAACCCCTCGCCCACATGCTCAGCCGTGAAGCCAGTACAGAGACATCTACTCCCACCCTCTGCCCTGGGGCCTCATTCACCCCACAGGCCACCTTTTCTTTCATCTATTGGTTCAGCCTTGCATCCATCTCTGGAAGTACCACCAAGCACTGGCTTTACCCTTGGTGCTCTGGCTATCGCCCGCCCTCTTCTCTGGGGACTGACGCCTGCAGCACAGCTCCCTCCCCATCCTGGTCTGCCCAAATCCTGCCCTGTACATGGGGCCACTTTCTGCTCAGCCTCATTCTGCAAGAGCGCCTGGGCATACAACACACAAAACTAACATCCTGGGAAGGGGCTGTCCTCATTCGGGGCCTTGGCTCTCCAGGAAGCAGCCATAGATCACAGCAGTAGGGGGTCTGAGCCCATCTGCATACAAGTCCCTGGAGGCCCCCTCAACAAGGACCTTGATGACCAACAGAAGGATGATTGGCAGAGGCCCATACCCCGCCCCTGACCACCAGGATTCACAGCTTGCCTGTTTTACGCCTGTGCAGGGCCAAGTGCTCCTGCACCTGCTGCTCGCAAGATCTGGGGTGAACCCTACCGCCTGGCTGGGCCTCCAGCCACCCAGCTACACAGCAGGGGTAACCAAGTGACTGCCTCCAAAGACAAGCCAGTGGCCAACCACCCGGAACTACACCTGCCACACAGGGGGACCTCCATGCCTATCCATCCTCCTTGTCAGGCACAAACAAGGCCCAGGGAGCTGACACCCCCTCTGCTTCCGCCTCATCAGGAGCAGGACTGTGGGACCCTCTCCAGCCCTGGACCCAGACTTCTGAGCTCGGTTCTTGGGTGCATTCGTAGCCAGGTCTTCAGCACTATCCAGTTTCCCTGGGGTCTTCTATGGAATGGTGGCCATGCTCACCTCCTGCTCCATCCTCTCCCAGGGCCTTTGGGGCAGGGCCACCCTGGCTCTCCTTGGGCTCCTCTGATGTTGCTTGGGTCTCCTCATCTCAGCCTTCTGTCATCCCCTTTTATCCGGGGAGAAGCCTCCTTTCACTGGCCCTGGTGAGAGGACTTATGTGTCACCAGCACACTGCCCCTCAGCAGTGACAGCCTGGGCACTAACGTGAAGTCCAGATAGGGCAGCCACACTGGTACAGGCTTTTTTATTCATAAGAAAACATAATATCCTATCATTGTCAGCAAAGTGGATGGAGCCGAAGGTCATTAAGTAAGTCAGACATAGGAAGAAAGATACCACAGGATCCATCTTGTGTGGAAGCTTAAAAAAAGCCCATCTGAGGGGCTGGTGTGGTGCAGTGGTGCAGTGGGTTAAGCCACCACCGGAAATCCTGGTGTCCCATAGAAGCCTTTCGTATGACAACTCCACTTCCTAGCCAGCTCCCTGCTAATGTGCCTGAGAAGGCTGCGGAAGATGGCCCAAGTACATGGGCCCCTGCACCCATGTGGAAGACCCAGATGGAGTTCCAGGCTCCTAGTTTTGGCCTGGCCCACCCACAGCTGTGGCAGCCATTTGGAGAGTGACCTAACAAGTGGAAGATTCTCTCTCTTTCTCTTTCCCTCCCTCCTCTCTATCTCCCTCTGCTTTTCAAGTAAATAAATATTTTTTAAATGTGCAGTTTTAAAAGGTAATCGCAAAAGGTTACATGCTGAATCGCTTCATTTATGTGGAGATGTCCAAAAGTTCACACAAAGTAGACTGTTCCTTTAATTGGATTTTCCTGTGAGTTTTTTTTTAATCCTCCCCCCACACCGTCTGTGACATTCTTGAAATAGCAAAATTATAGAAATCAAGAACAGGGAGGCAGTTGTCAGGGATCGGAGTTGACCGAGGAGAGGGGATGTGAGCTTGAGTAGATCGTGGGAGAAAGCTGGGCTGTGCTGGCTCAGCTCTGTATCTTGAGCCACACGTGTGATGAGATTGTGTAGAATTGTACTTGAGGCTGGTGCCGCGGCTCACTAGGCTAATCCTCCGCCTGCGGCACCGGCACCCCAGGTTCTAGTCCCGGTTGGGGCGCAGCATTTTGTCCCGGTTGCTCCTCTTCCAGGCCAGCTCTCTGCTGTGGCCTGGGAAGACAGTGGAGGATGGCCCAGGTCCTTGGGCCCTGCACCCGTATGGGAGACCAGGAGGAAGCACCTGGCTCCTGGCTTCGGATAGGCGCGGTGCTACGGCCACAGCGCTCCAGACGCAGCAGCCATTGTGTGTGTGGGGGGGGGGGGGGGGTGAACCAAGGGAAAAAGGAAGACCTTTCTCTCTGTCTCTCTCTCTCTCTCACTGCCTAACTAACTCTGCCTGTGAAAAAAAAATAAAAATAAAAATAAATTTAAAAAAAAGAATTGTACTTGAGTGCACACACATGTATGCATGAGGGCTTGGGAAACTGGCGAAACCTGAAGAAACTGTGACTTGCGCCAACAGCAATCTCCTGGCTTCACCTTGCAGGGCAATCATGCCAAACGCATTCACCACTGAAGACTTACTCATCCACCCTGGAGAAGGCTGGGTGAAAGACACACAGGATCCCTCCAGGTATATTTTTTTCACAGCTTTCTATGAACCTACAATTGGGTCCAGAATGTGCCTTTCGAGTGCCAACTCCGTTTCAGGGACAAAGGAACTAAAACTGCTGACTCAGGCAGCTGAACTCCTAGATCATTGCTGGATCTCTGCAGGCCATTGCAGCGTGAGCACAGTGCAGTGGCAGGTTCTGGAGGAAGTGAGTCAGAGTCGAGCAAATGAGAGCCCACACTCTGTGCTCGGGGCCCTCTTCACCCTTTGGGATACATCTATGCCTCCACTCCATGGTCAGCCTGGGGCAGAGGAAAATACAAACACTTTCAAGCCCAGAGCTCCACGAGGCTCTCCTGTCTTCGTTGCCCTTCCCTGGGCACCTTCAGTCCTTTAGGATGGCTCCTGTATTGTATAAAGCATGGTATCACGTTTCATCACCAAGACTCCCCGGGCCGAGCATGTCTTCACCATGATCCCCTCCATGGAGTCACAGCGTCACCGAGGCATCCACGCACCATCACGGCTGAGCACAGAGGCTGGCCCAGAGTTCACAAAGCTGGCTCCAAGGAGAGAAATACTCCATCCCCCAGACTTGGATAATTCCACCCTAATTAAATTTAGATTGAACCTTCCAGAGCTCCAAAGATAGAATAAGAATTAAACTGCATGGGCTCAACCACACTGCCGCCATACATTTGGTCTCCTTTGAAGCAGAGGCTCTTAGCAGAGACTTCCTGACACCTGAATGGGGAGGCGTCCTGTCACTCCAGGGCCAACACAGCCCCTCCCCTCCAAGCTGACTGCCTATCTTCTCTTAATGAGGAATGGGAGTCCCTTTCTTCCACTACGAAAAATAACAACAGCCAATTCTGCTCAGTGTCTATGGTTTTATTTTTTCCCCTTTGCTTTTGCATTCCCCCAGATCCAGAATGATGAGGGGATCTGGCTAAGGCTGTGTGGCCAGGAGGCTCTGGAGCTGGAATCCGACCCCTGAGGTCAAGATGTAGGCTCTTTCCACCTCATCCATCCTCATCCCTGCCATCAAGCCCACGTGCTCGATTCTGTGGCAGATATTATGCAAATGGGAGCAAAACCACTAAAGGCTCTTCGAGAGGATGGCCTCACAAGAAACAGCCACTGAGCTCAGTGTGTGTCGGTCAGATCATAAGAGCTGGCAGTGGCCCGAGGGAGGAGGTGGGGGAAGAGCTGCATCCGGGAGGAATTTGGTAGAATTTATGATGAGTAGGTAGGGTGAGTGTCCCACATTCATTGTGCTGTGACAGTGACAAAATTTATGCATCTTCATCTTGTTTCATTTTCTTTTTTTTTTTTTTCTTATTTAACTTCCCAAAAAGCACGTGTCCCTGTGGGTGGAAGGCAGGTCAGCATATCAGGAAAGCAGCATTATTCATCACATTATATAATAGATTTTGTATATTTACTTTGAAGCAAGAAAGAAGCAGGTTTCTGAATCCTGCTCTGGGTCTGGAACAGCTGACCGGCCTGGTGAGTAGGTGAAGCAGCCTCATGTTAACAGCAGGCACAATTTATTGAAGGGAGAGTGGGTGATCTCCTATTCAGTCAGTGATCTGCACTCTTTTTCTTTTTTCAGATGGGATGTCAAGGTATAGGCACTCGCTGTGTGCTGGAGTTCTGACAACCCACATTTTTTTTTTTTTTGACAGGCAGAGTTAGACAGTGAGAGAGAGAGACAGAGAGAAAGGTCTTCCTTCCGTTGATTCACCCCCCAAATGGCCTCCACGGCCAGCGTGCTGCGCCGATCCGAAGCCAGGAGCCAGGTGCTTCCTCCTGGTCTCCCATGCAGATGCAGGGCCCAAGCACTAGGGCCATCCTCCACTGCACTCCCGGGCCACAGCAGAGAGCTGGCCTGGAAGAGGAGCAACCGGGACAGACTCCAGAACCCCGATCAGGACTAGAACCTGGTGTGCCGGCGCCACAGGCAGAGGATTAGCCTAGTGAGCCGCGACGCCGGCCGACAACCCGTATTTCTCACCACCATGCACCCAGCATCCCAGGAAGATGTATCTGATTGTCTACATGAGACAGGGGCAAGCACAGCATGGTGTCCCAGACCCTGACAGCAGGGGGACAAAGCCATTTCCCAAGGCTCACTCTACGTCAGATCACGAAGAGTAGACCAAAACAGAGAACCGATCACCCTGAAGGGGTGGAATGGTTCTCCCCTCGGAATGAGAGTCCCTCACTGAAGGCAGCCCATTGCCCATTGTTCCAAGTTTCCACTGTAGAATACCCTAGGACATTAACTAGCTCATTATCCATCCCAGAGAACTCATCTTAACACTTCCTTGTTTGTTCAACCTCATATTGTATCTACTATTTTTGAGAGTTCATGTGTTTGATTAACATTATCGTCAAAGGCTTAGTGGTTCCCTAAATAAAGAGCTCAACAAATTAAAAAGTTAAAAGACCATAGTTCACTGGGGATATAGGCAAGGGCTATAAACAATAATCAAATGAAAAATAGTCAGTTTCACTCATATACAATTATTAAGTGACTGATAAATACATAGCTCCTCGAGTGTCCTTTGAACTGGTTTTGGCACTTTATTGCTTCCATAATTAATTGATGAACTGAGTAAGTTCCTTGACATTGAAAATGAAATGAGATGACAGCTGAAGGCATTGAACACTTCCCAAACCCCGTCAATGGCATCTATTACTATCGTAAATATTGTTAATATTACTAATAACTCCTGGAGTGTCTACTCACAGGACCACCCTGCTCCTTCATAGAACTGATTAAACCAGGGATGGAGACACCAGACCCAGTGAAGAGACGTGAAGCTGGAGCTGAGGTTGTATCTCCAGGGAGGAGGGCTTTATCCACAAGCATAAAGACGCAGACGATGCTGGTTTGCAGACACTGAAGTTCCTGTGCAAAGAAATGGAAGCAAAGGGTTCTGGGGCAAAAGAGAAGGAAGAGAATGTGAGAGAAAGAAGCTTAGTAATCCTAAAGGATTTAAGTGTCCTCCAAGGCCCTAGGTCCCTGCCCTAGGAGCCACTAAGTGCCCTTGATTTAAACTGCAGTAAAATCCCATTCACTTAAAGCAGATTCACTTAGACTAACGCTATTGTTGCTGTGAAGGGATTTCCAAAAAGCAGTAGAAAATGGAATTAAAAGAGAAGTTGTGGTGCAAAGAGTTAAGCCACACTTGGGGCACCTGCATTCTATACCAGAGTGTCAGTTGGAGTCCTGGCTGCTCCAATACTGATCCAGCTTCCTGCTAATGCATGCTGAGAGGCAAGGGTGGTGGTTCAAGTGGTTGGTCCCCGCTGGCACCCATGTGGGATTCCTGGATGGCGTTCTGAGCTCCTGGCTTCAACCTGTACCAGTTCTGGCTGTTGCAATCATTTGGGGAGTGAACCAATAGATGGAAGATCCTCTCCCCCAACTCATTGTGTGACTCTGCCTTTCAAGTAGATAAAAACAAATAAATAAGCATCTTTCAAAGAGAAATTATTATGATACAAAACAAGCTGAAATTCAGGCACAGTTTTTTTCATAATACACATTTCCATGAACTTTTTGAAGACCCCCTTATTATTATTCATTACTGCTGCTACTGCTATAACTACTATTGCTACTACTGCCATTCTAAGGACTCAGGAAATGAGAGAAATCTGGTATCAGCTGTGGGCTCCAGCAAGGACACTGAGCAAGGCTGGTGCCCTTGGTCCTCCAATCTCAGCTTAGATTGGGTCTGGAGGTAGAGGAGGATCAAGTCTCAGGCTACCCTGCTTCAGAGAGAGGTGGCCAAATCACCTAGGAATCAAACCCTCACCCCTCTGTATATGACGGAAATTAGGGTCCCTTCCAATCTCGGGTTCTGTAGTTTACTCCATCAGCAGGTGCCCTTTTCAAGACTGACCACAGAAGGGGTGACCTGGAAGAGACTGTGCAAACACTCCGTCCTCTGCAGGGGAGCCCAGCTGTAACGAATACACATGTGCCAGCCTCGCCCGTCTCATTACCCAGGGCAAGCGTTTGCTTTATAGATTTCACCTCAGCTTTCCTCTGGGTTCATTGAACCATGTGTGGCTGTTTTCTAAAAAGATGTTTTATTTATTTATTTGAAAGGCAGAATTTCAGAGAGAGAGAGAGAGAGAGAGATCTTCCAACCACTGGTTCACTCCCCAAATGGCCACAATGGCTGGGGCTGGGCCAGGCCAAACCCAGGAGCCTGGAACTCCATCTGGGGCTCCTACGCAGGTGCAGAGGCCCAAGCATTGGGGCCGTCTTCATCTGTTTTCCCAGTAGCATGAGCAGGGAGCCGGTGCCCATATGGATTGGGTGGCTCAACCCACTGCGCCACAACGCCAGCCACAAATACGCCAGCCACAAATGCATAGTTCTTGAGTGCACATCTCAGATTGATAAATGTACACAGCCTTGTAGCCTTGATCCGAATCCACACAAAGCGTACCCAGCACCCTGGAAGCCCCTTCAAGGCTCTTCCCAGGCCCCCTCTGACCTCACAAGGCAGTCATGCTCTGCCTCCTGAGCTCCCAGACCTGTTTAGCCTGCCCTTGAACTTGATGAGAGTGTCCTGTGAGTGTGGCTTCTCCTCTCCGCATACTGCTGTGAGACGGAATACTGTGTTGCAGGCACCCGTATTCCATTCTTTGCTATCACTGAGCAGGTGCAAACGCAGGGAGCTATTGCCCCTCTCGCCTGCCCGTCCCCTGAGTTCTCTCCAGTGCTGAGCTATCACAGACAACGCTGCAAAAAATACAATGGATGAGAGTATTTCAGGCATGGAAAGCCAAGACACTCTGGCAAAAAAAAAAAAAAAACACCACTAAATGAAAGATCTCCGGGAGTGAGATCCCAGTGGAAAGAACAGGTCATCAAAGAATGAGGTACCTTTCTCTGAAGGGAGGAGAGAACTTCCACTTTGACTATGACCTTGTCTAAATAAGATTGGAGTTGGAGAACTCAAAAGGCTTCCATAGCCTTGGCAACTCTTGACTAGAGCCTAGGGTAATTACTGATGCCATAAACAAGAGTGTCAGTTTGTTAAGACAACAACAGGAGTCACTGTGCACTTACTCCTCATGTAGGATCTCTGTCCTTAATGTGCTGTACATTGAGATTTAATGCTATAACTAGTACTCAAACAGTATTTTTCAGTTTATGTTTCTGTGTGGGAGCAAACTGTTGAAATCTTTACTTAATGTATGTTAAACTGATCTTCTGTATATAAAGAGAAACAAAAATGAATCTTGATGTGAATGGAAGGGAAGAGGGAGTGGGAAAGGGGAGGGTTGAGGGTGGGAGGGACGTTATGGGGGGAAGCCATTGTAATCCATAAGCTGTACTTTGGAAATTTATATTCATTAAATAAAAGTTAAAAAAAAAGAATTAAAAAAAATACAATGGATAGTCATATAAGTAAGTCTTTGCGTGGACGTGAATTTCCATTTCTCCTGGGTAGCACTTGAAGAGGGAAACTGGTCTGTGAGAAAGTGCCCAACTTGGGTTTGAAGTCCAGAAAAGCACTCCCAAGCCCGCCCGTGGAGAGTCCCCAGGCGCTCCCAGCGCCACTCTCCAGCGGGATGGGGAGCGTCTGGCGGGCTCCTCGCTCCTGCTTCAGCAGGAAGCTCTCTGGAGGAACACGGATAAAAACGAGAGCTCTTTATCCGCCTAAGCCGTGAAATCACACATGATGACCCGGGAGCCTCGGCTCACCGTGCTGTTACAAACGGGGCGGTTTCCACGAGCGCCCGCGAAATGAGAACCGGCACCCGGGGGGAAAAAAGAGAAGGTGCATCCGAGATTCTCCTGCTTCCTTGTAGCCCGAAGAATACGCTACGAACGCAGCTTAGTGGACTTTACAGGTATCAGTCATGTGCTTGTTAGGGGCTTCCAGAGAAGATGCCTCCGCAGACTTCCAAATTTAATACACAGTTCCTAAGTAAACAATTCTTTACAGAGCGCCAGAAACCTCCGCTCCCCCTGGGGAGCCCCTGGCCGCGGTTTGGAGTCCTAGGGCGCCCCCTGCCGACCCTGCAGGCCGCGGCGGCAGGTCCTCTTGGTCACTGGCTGCTGGCGAGCAGATGCACGCGCGCTCAGGGAGGCGCCCTCCGCATCCCAAGCAGCAGGGGCCGGGTCCCGCCGCCCCAGGCTCTCGTCACAGGGAGCCCAGCGTAGGGCTAAGCTTGAAGAGAAAAAGAAGCGAGAAGCTGGTGGGGGAGAGCGGGAAATGGGCTCCGTCGAGTAGGTGTGTGTGTGCCTTCTGCACAGCCACGGAGGGGGCTGCCCAGACCAACAGGCCAGACGTGTCCCCGGACACAGCCTGACCGCAGGCGGTGGGGACAGGGAGCAGTGAGCGTGGCCGTGCTCTATGTGTGTGGGTGTGTGACCCAGTGTGTGAGCCTGTGTAAGTTTGAGTAGGTGAACGTGTGTGTCTGAGGGAGTGACCGTGTGTGTGCATGTGAGAGTGTGTAAGGGTGTGTGCATGATTGTGTAGCGTATGTCTTGAGTCAGTGTGAGTTGTGCTTGAGTATGTGTGTCTATAAGTCTGTTTCTGTGAGTATGCAAGTGTCTGAGTGTGTGTGTATGTCCTTGAGTCTGTGCAAATGAGTGTGTGTCCATGTGTGTGGGTGGGTGTGTGTCCTTTAGGCTATGTATGTTTGTCTATGAGTGTGTGACTTTAGGTGAGCATGTGTCCTTGAGTGTGTGGTTGTGCGCAGTTGTGTTTCCTTGAGTCTTTATGAGTGTGTGTCCATGAGCGAATATGTACGTGTCCATGAGTGTGTGTGTCTTTGAGTCTATAAGCGAGCATGTGTCCATGAGTGAGTGTATGTGTTTGCATGTGCAGGGTGTTGCTCCTGCTGGTTGCACACATCTCCAGATGAAGCTGAGGCCTCACCACGCCCGCTGGAGCCCTGGAGAGCAGGCACACTGGGGGATTCTTTTTTTTTTTTTTTTTTTTGACAAGCAGAGTGGACAGTGAGAGAGAGAGACAGAGAGAAAGGTCTTCCTTTACCGTTGGTTCACCCTCCAATGGCCGCCGTGGCCAGCGCGCTGCGGCCAGCGCACTGCGCTGATCCGATGGCAGGAGCCAGGTACTTCTCCTGGTCTCCCATGGGGTGTAGGGCCCAAGCACTTGGGCCATCCTCCACTGCACTCCCTGGCCACAGCAGAGAGCTGGCCTGGAAGAGGGGCAACCGGGACAGAATCTGGTGGAAGAGGGGCAACCGGGACAGAATCCGGTGCCCCGACCAGGACTAGAACCTGGTGTGCCGGCGCCGCAAGGTGGAGGATTAGCCTTGGAGCCGAGGCACCGGCCATACTGGGGGATTCTTACATAGACGCCCCCATAGAGTGAAGGGGGCCTCAGCTGTGCTGGAGGACGCCCCTCCCCAGACACGACGGTGCACCCTACTGCTCAGCCTGCACTCACCTTTTCCCCTGTCTTCCTTTATATTTGGCTGTTTCCCTTCAGAATGCATGTTGCCGTCTCCTGCCCTGGTCTGATGCATTATTGAAAGGCATCCCGATCGCCAGCATCATGCATATGCAGGAGGCGCTCGCTGCGTGGTTATGGAGATTTGCTCTGGCCTCTGAAGTCCCGCTGTCACCTTCCGCGGAGCGACTCCAGCTGATAACCCTGCGTGGAATGAGGACAGACAAGCATCCTCCCAATCCTGGGAGGCTGCAAGGGCCATGGGCATGAGGCACAACAAAGCCTGGCCCTTCCCCAAGACCAATGGTAGAGGCAAAATCATTGGAAATCAGCTGAGGAAATGAAGCAAGGAGGCAGGCATGACGGGTCCCACTTGTAAAAAACACAGGGCATTTTTCTTAACTGACACAAGGAAGTTGTACATATTTATGGGGGACCATGTGTTGGGAAATAAACAGCAATTATTAACTTCCCCCCCCGGGCAGACCTGTCGCCACCTCATTGCAAAGCAAAGCTCAGAAGCCGTTCTCAGCCTCTTCCCCAGGCCGGCTGGTACCCTGTCTTCTTTCAGATTCAGTTCAGCTCGTGGATTAATGAGGCCGCTGCACGGGGGTGAAGGATCTGCCCGCCCTGCCTTCTCGCAGCCCAGTCCAACGGGGAGATGACCCAGAAACAGAGCTCCATCCGTGCCATTGGTCTGCTCCGTGGGTACTCACTGAGTGCCTGCTGTGTACCCGATCTTCTTCTATCAACAGACATTCTGCCCTCGTGGAGTTCCATCATGCTGTAGTGTGAGGAGATGGAGAATAAATAAACCAAGAAGCAAGACCTGGTCTATCTCGAGGCAAGGCATGTCAGTGAGAGATCAGAGTGAGGGGAGGGCTGGGCGTTGCACGCTGGGACTGCTACTTGGACACTGAAAGAGTGGCATCCTGTCACTCGTGACCCTGTAGGTGGACCTGGACAACACTATGTAAAATAGGTAAGCCAGGCACAGCAAGACAAATGTCACATGATCTCACTTAACACGTGTTGTCTCAAATTGTTGGTCTCACTGCAGCAGAGAGTGCAATAGTGGCCACCAGGGCGTGGACAGAGAGGAGGGGAGGGGGCTGGGGAAAGATTGTTCACTGGGGACAGGGGAACGTTGGGTGGCAGGAAGAAGCTGCAGCGTTCTGTTGCAGAGGAAGTTGGCCATAAACAAGAATGTCTTGTATGTGTATCTCAAAGTATCTACAAGAGGGGATTTTGAATGTTTCCCTACAAAGAAATAATCAACATTTAAGGTGATGGATGTGCTACTTACCTCAATTTGATCCTATTTTAAATATTTATTTGTTTATTTACTTATTCATTTGAAAGACAAATAGAGAGAAAGATCTTCCGCTTGCTGGTTCACTCTCCCAAATGGCTGCAACAGCCAGGGCTCGGCCAGGCCAAAGCCAAGAGCCCCGGACTCCATCTGGGTCTTCCAAGTAGGTAGCAGGAACCCAAGAATATGCGTCATCTTCCACTGCTTTCCCAGGTGTATTAGCAGGGAGCTGCATCAGAAGCAGAGCAGCCTGGACCAGACCTGGTGCTCTGATATGGGACACTGGCTCACAGCCATGGCTTAACCCATGGCACTACAATCCCAGCCCCTGGTTTAACCATTACACATGTTTACATGTCTTGAAGCATCACACTGTACCCTGTTAGTATGTACAATTTTTATGTGTCCATTAAAATTCTTTAAGTGTAGGTATTTTAAAGAGAACAGCGGGAATCTGCAGACAGCTGTGGCAGACAACTGGGTGGCTGTCAAGGAAAAGAGCACTCAGCAGGGGAACAGCAAGTGCAGACATTGCAGGGATAGGGACCTCAGCAAACCAGGGGCCAGAAGGGCAGCCGTGGGTGGGGCCTGCACCCCTGGTTCTTCACTGTCCTAGGGTTTTTCTGAAATGTGCTGCTGCCTCAAGGGCACAGGAACGCCCCTTAAGGAGAGCAATGAAAACAAGCAGGGGCGTGTTTCTTTTTTTTTAAGTTTATTTTATTTATTTGAAAGACAGAGTTACAGAGAGAGGTAGAGACAGAGAGAGAAGTCTTCCATCCATTGGTTCACTCCCCAGATGGCTGCAATGGCTGGAGCTGCACCAATCTGAAGCCAGGAGCCAGGAGCTTCTTCCGAGTCTCCCACATGGGTGCAGGGGCCCAAGGACTTGGGTCATCTTCTACTGCTATCCCAGGCCATAGCAGAGAGCTGGATTGGAAGAGGAGCAGCCAGGATTAGAACTGACACCCATATGGGATGCCGGCACTTCAGGCCAAGGCTTTAACCCACTGCGCCACAGCGCCGGCCCCATGGGGCGTGTTTTTGTCTGTAGCAAAGGTTGGGAGCATCAGTGATATTGGCTGATGGACTAGAGATTCAGGAAAGCTCTGCCCCAGGAAAAGCTATGATGTCCCAGACCCTCCCGTGTGCCAGGAGGCACCTGCTCAGCCCGCACTCAAGTCTCATTTCCCAGATTTGGCCAGGGGATGACGTGTAGGGAATGTTCCAGGAATGCCAGGCTCTATGAGCTCCTTACCCCAAACCTTCCAGCCTCTGTCTATAGCAGTGTCCTAATCCCACAACCCCTGACCTGGCTGAGTCAACTGGGGGAGGGAGGCTGGGCATTTGCTTATTGAAGTGCACACTATTTCATGCAAAGTGTTTTGGTGCGCTTTCTCTTTTCTGCCGCACAGAGCATTGTGCGGCTTTTGGACACAGGTGTAGAAGAGTGGGTTTCAAGTCAGAATGGTGGAGGGAGATTGCCAAGCAGTGGGTGTTATGAGCATGGTTGTGGGGGTCCGAGTACAGCACTATTGTACACCTGCTATGCTGAGAAGATGGGCAGAGTGGAAGCAGCCAGACCACTCTAAGAAGCTGGTGCTCCAATAGAAGCCACCCCCAAGCAAGTAAACAGAAGGGACTACATGGCAGTCATGCTTTAAAGGGGAAATTTGTGGATTTGCTGAAGGCCAAAATTGGAATAGGAGGATTAAAAAAAGAATTCCAAAGATTTGGGCCCAAGCACCTGGAAAGACATAGGATGGGGCAGGGTAGATGCACAGGATGGAGAAGGAATGTGTCAGGAGTTCATATCTGGACTAGGAAACTGAGGTTACCTTTTCATGGAAATGCCTAAATGATGAATGGAATGCTTCAGAGCGGGGCTGTAAGAGCAGAGAAAGGGGACACGTGGCACAGCTGGGAGACCCTGGGAGAGTGCCCTGCTGCAATGAGGGTGGGTTGGTTTTCCCAAGAGGCAGCTGGTGCCCATGGCCTTGTCGCTGCCCTGGGGAGCCAGCTCTCCACTCAGTGCCTTTCTCATGACCGATGGACACAGCCTATGCTCTTCCCAGAGAGAGGAACCAGGCAGTGGTGTCAGATGCATACAGAGGTGGCCTGGCCACACCTCCCATCAGAAGTGGCCTTTGTGTTGAACCTGGAAGGCTGAACCCACCCAGCATCCCAGGCAGCAATGCTGCTTACCTTGTGAGCACCACCAGCCCCACAAAGGTGCTTTGTAAGAACCGTTCTCCTAACGTCCCTCCCAGACAGGCACACAGCTGCATTGCACCTGTGCTTTATCCATGATGCATAGGCACCTTCCTGCCCTTCACTCACCCCCTGCCATGGAGCCTGCAGGCACTGCAGCAGCACGGAACAATGAATGAATGGGGTGAGACTGAGAGAGGAGCAGCTCTGGGTTTCTGAGTCTCATAGGACCTTGAGTGCCATACCATGAGACTGAGAGTTTGTCCTTCACTCTGGGGTGCTAGATGTTGAATTAGGGACAGAGAGAACATGGGCACAATGAGCCTGAGCAGCCAGAGAGAATGGGAACAAGACAGACAACCCAACTCCACAAGGCAACAGCTGCCATCCCCTCTCTGCCTTTTCGCAACAGCTCTAGGAGCTGGATGCTCTGCTGTGCTTGTTCTGTGGGGGAGGGGTGGGCTTGGAGACGCTGAACAGCTGCTCTCATGAACCTCAGGGCTGGGGTGTCTCCCCAGAGTCTGAACTATCCTCTGTGAAGCTACACAGGCTGCAGAACGAAGTCAAGCTCCAGCTTTGGAAAGCACACAGCCCAGTGGGCAGACAAACAAGTGAATGATACATCACGCCACCCTGAGCCCACAGTGCAGGACAGGGACAGTGGAAGGAGGTGGCTCCTCTGGAGACATGTGTCTGAACCTCTGCAGAAGGAGGTTGAGGGCATGGTGCAGGTGACTTTGCAGGGCAGGAGGTGGCCATGAAGCTGGCAGGTGTCCTGGGTCCAGCCAGCACTCAGGAGGGATAAACAGAGGCAAAGGTAGGCAGAGACATAGAAGCAGGCCAAAGGTTTTGCCTGGAAGAGGCCCATGGCTTAGTCACTGTGCGTGCAGTCTGGGGGCAGCCCCAACAGGGCATTCACTGGATGCAGACCTGGGGGGACTTGGGGCGCAGAGGGAAAGTCCCTTTCCATGAACTACCACCACCACACAGCATCCTCCTTGCACTGAAGAGCAAGGTGAGAGGGAAAGCAGCAGCAGGAGGGTGCACCTCCCCATCCCATCTCACACTATGGCCTTCCTGTCCTCAAACTCAGATCTCAGTGTGTCTGGAAAGACCTGAGCCTATACTCCACAGGGTGGCATGCATGAGCCCAGGAGCCTTTCTGCTGATGGGAGTGTTGGGCTGACTTCTTGAGCAACAAAGTGAGTGCTCGGAGTGTGTGTGAGTGTGCATGAACACCTGAGGCAGTGTGATGAGGATGTTTCCCTCCTGTGCAGAGGTTGGGAGCATCAGTGACATTGGCTGATGGACAGAAATGCAGGAAACCTCTTCCCATATGCTCGTGGCACTGCTGCCTGGAGAAGTGTCATTCCTCCATGAGCACCATGGATAGCTCCCTGCTCACAGCCCAAGGGGCTAGGCAAGGCCAGGCTTCCTCCCTCGCCCGCCCAGCTGTTCCCTATACAGCCTGTGCACTTCCTTCCAATTCCTCTAAATCATGAGAGCTCACATTTCTCTGAGCAGCAGAGAATGTGCCAGAAGCCCCAGTGGCACCTCCTTCAATCTATAAAATAACTCCATGGAGTAGGATCCCATTTTACACACATGGAGACTGAGCCTCACAGGGTCAAGTTATCTATTCAATTGCTACTTCGTTTCAAAGGTGCTTTCTACACTCACGGCAAGAAAACATCAAGGACAAAGGCTAAACAGGACAATGAGGGTAACGAAGTGAGATAGTGGAACAGGCACTTGGCCTAGCAATGAGGGCACCTGCACCCCATATTGGAGTGCCTGAGTTCAAGTCCCTGCTCCACTCCTAATCCCACTTCTTGCTAATGCAGACCCTGGGAGAAAGGCAGGTGATGGATCAATAGTTGGGTCTCTGCCACCAATGTGGAAAATCCACATGGAGTTTCTGGCTCCTGGCTTCAGCTGGGAGCATCCCTGGCTATTGCAGGCATCTGAGGAGTGAACCAGTGAATAAATCTCTTGCCGTCTGCTCTGAACCAGAGAATGGGTGCATGTTCTCTCTCTCTCTCCCTCTCTCTCTCTCTCTCTTTCCCTCCCTCTCTCCAAATAAGCAAATTTAAAATTAGATGATAACCAAGAGGAAAGAGAAAACCCAGCATGTGTCTGAGGGAGGACACAGGCCTGCAGCTTTCTGTCCACCATGTAGCTGAGGAGACAGGGCACTCCTGGGATGGGATGAGCTGCATCCAACCACCTGAGCTGCAGGAAATGCCTCTTCCCTGAGCGTGCAGATCCTCAAGAATCTCCAGGTGAGCCCGTAGTCTCAGGAAGAGCCGGGATAGGTCAGCCGTTTTTGAGTGAGACAGGAGAGTGGGCACCATTGTGTAGTCCAATCCTAGACGAATGGCCCAACTCCTGGTGTGGCCATGAGGAAGCTTCTGTCCACTAGGGAACATCACATGAGCTTCAGGGTGGAATGAACCAGATTGAGATCCCAGTCCCCGTGCCAGCTGGGGGAAGGAGACTTCACCTGGGAGCTTCAGCTGTGTTCGTCCAGAGTGAGACAGCAGCTCACACCCTGATGCCTTATAGCAACTCCATAGTCATTTCCATCTTCACCTTCCAGTAAAGAGAGGCAGGTTTCTGTGAGAGGCTGTGGGGCAGGGGCGGGAGAGCCAGGAGGATCCTGAACCCTTCAGGAATTCCACCTAGGGTGTTCTCTAAACAAGCATAGGACAGGTGAAAGAGGTCCTTGGCATCCTCTGGTCCCCTGAGGACATCAACTTCTTCCCCTCCTCCTTTTTCCAGAAGTCACTGACCTAATTCATTCATTCACTCATTCATTAATTCATTCATCCAACAAGGATTTGGGGCACCTGTTCTACCAGGTGCTGGAACACAGTGGTAAACAAGGCCAGGTCCCCACGTGCCATGAGGTCAAGTCTAGAGGGAGAGACAGGTGAGCAACCATGCTCAGAGTCACCAGGACTACAGCAGGAGTGAGAGCCGTGGGACTGAGAACATGGAGGAGGCGCCCTGTCCCAGCCTGTGGACCAGGGACTCCCCAGGAGCGTGATGCCAGTCCAGAACTACTAGGCACAAGGACTCAGGTGGAGGCAGTCAGTTTCCAGGTATGGCATGGAAGACACAAAGGCCTGGAGGGAGGAGACATGTGACAGGCAGCCACCTGGTGTCTGAAATGTGGAAGTATGGAGCACAAGACAGCAGTGGAGTGGGGAAGGAGATACAGTGCACAGTAAGGAACATGGCCCGGTGTGCCTCCTCCTCAGAGGGAGGAGCAACCATGAACACACTTGGGAGTGTGTTCTACACACTCCTAGCCCACTAAGAGAGGGGATGCTGAGACCAGAATGCAGAAAGAAAGTAATGTATTTTGATTCTTTGCTTATTAGATTTGATGTCTATTACAAATTTTTGCTTGTGGCCTCCATTCAGCTTTAAAAAAAAAAACCTTCTTTTGGTTATAACAAGATATTTTTAAACGACAGCAATTTAACATTGATTATATGGGTGCTGGTTCTAGTCCTGGCTGCTCCTCTTCCAGTCCAGCTCTCTGCTATGGCCTGGGAAAGCAGTGGAGGATGGCCCAAGTCCTTGAGCCCTGCACCCGCATGAGAGACCAGGAGGAAGCACCTGGCTTCTGGCTTCGGATCGGCACAGCTCCGGCAGTAGCGTCCATTTGGGGGGTGAACCAACGGAAGGAAGACCTTTCTCTGCCTCTCTCTCTCTCACTGTCTGTAATTCTACCTGTCAAATAAATAAATAAAATCTTTTAAAAAAGATAGTGAACAAAGCAAATAGAAAAAACAGAGTTCAGAAATACTCAAAAAGAACTATACAGTTGGCCTTTAATCCTCCTGCACAATATTAATGTTCTACTTTACCTCCCCATATTGTCTCTCGTACCATTTTGATGCAGTTATTATGAGCCTTTGTAGTCTTCACACAAAGGATATGAATGCTGTAAAATTCTAGAGCATTCTGAGTTTGTTTCTATGATTACTATCATCAGTGAGTTTCCAACTCTCTGATATTTTCTTATTACTTATTAGTGTCTCTTTCCTTTGGTTTGAAGAACTCCCTTTAACATTTCTTGTCCAACAGGCCTGGTGGTGGTAGATTCGCACAGATTTTATTTGTCTGGAATTCTTTTTCTGTACATCATAGCTGAAGATGGCTTTGCTGGTTGACAATGGTTCTCCCTGAGTGAAGATCTTATCCCACTGTCTCCTGGCCTGTGAGCTTCTGCTGAGAAGTCTGTAGTCCAGCAGTTGGGACCTGTCTATATGATAGTTGCTTCTTTTTCCTACAGCTTTAAGAACTCCTATCTTTAACTTTGAAGAGCATGATTATAATGATTACATAATTATAATGATATATAATAAAATGTAATGTATAATGATATATGGTGATTTTAATATATAATACAATATAATATACAATGATATATGATTATAACATGCCTTGAAGTAGGCCTGACTGGTGACCATTGATCTTCTTGTACCTGGATAATTGAATCTTTCTCTAGGTTTGGAAAGTTTTCTCTCATTATGTATTTGAATATGCTTTCTACACTCTTGTCATTCTTAAGTTCCTCTTGAAACCCAATAATCCCAATATTTGCTGTTTTTTTGCTGTGCCCTTGTTTCCAAAAGCTTTCTTCATTCTTCTTGATTCTTTTTTTTCTTTTTTCTTCACCAAGTGTGTATTTTCAAATAGCCTGTCTTGAAGCTCACTGATTATTTCTTCTGTTTGACCCATTACGCTGCTGAGATTTTTTGTTGCATTTTTAGTCTCAATCAGTGTACTTTTCAGTTGAAGAACTTCTGTTTGATTTATCTTAATTACTTCCATCTCTTTATCAACTCTCTGTTAGAATGTTAAATCATTTCTCTACATTCTCTTGAAGTTTG
Source organism: Oryctolagus cuniculus (assembly GCF_964237555.1). Taxonomy (NCBI): domain Eukaryota; kingdom Metazoa; phylum Chordata; class Mammalia; order Lagomorpha; family Leporidae; genus Oryctolagus; species Oryctolagus cuniculus. The sequence goes on from NC_091434.1 coordinate 120,195,640, forward strand.
TTGAGTTTCCCTAAAACAGCTGCTTTGAAATCTTCATCTGAGCATTTGAAAATTCCAATTCCTACATGATTGATTTCTGGCATCTTAGTTTGCTGTTTAGGTGAGCTCACGCTTCTCTGCAAGCTCCTGACACTTGTTCAATATTATATTGCATTGAAGGATCGGTTATATTATTCTGACTTTAGTTTTGACTGTCCTTCTACAAATTCTAAGTAGTCTGTTTTCTTTGAGCCTATGGATATCTCTGCTTATGGTGCTAGATAGCACCATAAGTCAAGGTTTGCCCCAGGTATGCTGTTGATCTTTGTTTGTTTTTCATTTTTTATTTCTATAACACTCTCCAAACTCAGATTTGACCCAAATCCACAGCTGGTGTGATGTTCAGAATGAACTGGAAAAGTACCTAAAAAGGGTGTAGCCCATCCCTATAAGCTTATCTCTGAGACTGAGGTAGGCTCAAACTCCTAGTCTTATATCCACCAATGCCATGATTCTGGATCAACCTGGAGTCCACTAAGACCATGGCACACGACACATAGGCCACGCTGCTGTGGTCTGTCTGCTGCTGAGGTGGACTCACTGCACAATGCCATTCCTTGCAGCCACTGGTGATACTGGCTAGGATACAAGACTGACAAATCTGGACAACAAAACTCCACTTGTCACAGAAGCAATCAGGAGGCTCTCCCTGTAGGCCAAGATTGTTAGGATCTATTCACTGTTGGGTTTTACCAGCCTGGCACTGAGTCTCAAAACAGTCCTGTGATTCCTTGCTGCCTGCCCAAGGTTGTAGAAGGAGTGATGGAGGTAACACTTCAGCCACCCAGGCAGGCACTAAGTGGACCACACCCGGGTCTCAGTCATTAGGCTCTATGCAATCTTGGGAATGCACATCATGCCCTCATAGACCAGTGGTGATACACACAGAAATAAGTCTACACCTGCAGGGAACAGGTTTCTATTTGATATTGGGGCAAATCCAGAGATTCCATCCACAGGCACCTGCCTAGGGAGGAAACCGTTAGGATTTACCCAATGATTAGTTTTATCAGCCTGACACTGAGTTCCAAGACACAGTCCTGTGGCTGTTTGTGTGTGCCCAAGGTGGGAGGAGGGTGGTATGGGACCCTCTTCCCTCACAGACTGACATCAGGCTGGGCAAACCTGGGTCCCACCATCAGTAGGCCAGGGGTAAGTGCTGGATCCACCTGAGGCTGGTGGTGACACTTGTCAGTCTGAGTTTGTTCCACTGGGAGTCAGGTCTCTATCTGATGCCAGGACCAATCCAGAGGGTCTGTGAGCACTGGCCTGGGAATAGAGAATTTTGGGTGCTGTGACTCCAGTTGTGTGCCTGGTTCCGAGCTCCAGGGTTAGATCCTAAGCTCCCTCTTTTGCCCTATTCTACATAGCTGGGGTCCTGCTCTGCTTTCTACTGGAGAATGGAGAAGGGTGGGTGAGAGAGCCTCAAATGCCCAGCCTACAGGTGCAGATCTGGAGGCAGGAGCCATGGGCTCTGGAGTGGGCCTGGAAGTAGAATTAAATCCCCACTCTCTCTGCCAAGCAGGAGCCCTCTCTCTCCACCTTTGCTCCTTGGAGCTGGAGGAGAGGCGATGCCGGAAGCTCTTTCCTTCCTGCTTTCTCCAATGGACTTTACTTAATACTAAAATGAGGCCCTGTGATCCCTCACCTGGCTTCCAGAGCGCTCGTGAAGCTGCATAAGTTAGCTGCCTACGTTGGTTTAAGTTGCTTAAGTTCCTGGGCAGATGGTCACTGGAACATCTTACTCAATCACCATCTTACTTCATCCCTTCTGTGTTAAAATTCTGTCTCACACTGCTTTCTCACATCTTTCTTTGTCTGTGGTGGTCTGGCCCCATTGAGAGTACATTTTGCAATGTAAACTTTCTGGAATGTCTTCTGGAGAACAAGCTCAAGCAAGTAAAGATTCTCTGGCCCTCTTCTTGTGCACCCCTCTCACCTAAATCGTACACTCTGGGTTACACTGTCCAGCTGTGAGGTCTTCGACAGCACTGATATGCACCAGGCCCCGGCAATCCTAGTGCACCTGAGCCATGCTGGGGGCCACAGTCCAGATCTTTGCTGCTGGTATCCTTCAGATGCACTAGATCAGCTGCACAAAGGGGCAGCCTTCTAAGAGCAAAACCAAGAATGTTCCAACAAAGTCCACAAAGATCATCTGAGGCTGGCTCACTGACCTGGCTCAGCTCGGTGCAGCCAACCACAAAGCCACCTTCTTCCCCAGAGCCTCTGGAGCTTCCAAGAACCTGATCACGTGCTGTGAACATGATGACTGCAATGTCCGTAGAGATGGCGAGCATGTCGGGAAGGAGTCCCACAGGGCCAGGAAGCCTTTCGCCTGCTCTCATAGCCAAAGTGCACAGAGCCATGGAGGTCACCACAGGCTGTGAGCAGGAGGAAGGCAGCAAGTGGCCTGACACTGGGACGGTGGAGGCCACTGAGACCCTGACCACAAAGCACCCTGTGAAGGGCACGTTGCAAGCAGGAGTGTAGGATTTAGGCACAGGAACAGGGACAGAGAATTGGAAACAGTTTACTCATCAGAGTTTGGGTTGTTTTTTTTTTTTTAAGATTTATTTATTTACTTGAAAGAGTTACAGAGAGAGGGGGAGCCAGAGAGAAAGAGAGATCTTCCATCTACTGGTTCACTCCCCAGATGACCACAATGGCCAGTGCTGGGCCAGACCAAAGCCAAGAGCCAGGGTCTTCATCCAGTTCCCTCCCACACGGGTGGCAGGGGTCCGGACACTTGGATCATCTGCTGCTTCCCCAGCTGCATTAGCATTAGCCAAGACACAAACCAGCACCCATACAGGATGCTGGCATCACAGGCATGGCTTAGCCCACTACACCACAGTGCCACGAGAGACCAGGAGAACCACAAGAGAACCATGTGAGTCGGAGTTTAGAACCTGAGACAAGGGAGGATGAAGACAGTGTGTCTTGAGCAGGAAGGCCCTCCTACCGCTGTAAACGCCCTGGCAGGCTGCCTCTCCAGGAGGTGGTTTCTCTCGGGAGCGCTCCTTTCCCATTGTCTCCTTTGCTTGTCACCATCAAATAAAGCTTTCCTTGGAGCAAGTCCCAGCTGAGGCTAAGTACTGGGTGACACACCAAGCGAGCAGACCCATTGTGTCTTCTTGCAGAGGCCAAAGCTCACCCGGGCCAGAAAATCAAGGTGGTCATAGCCCCAGGCTTGTTTGCAAGACCATGTTCTACTGCACCAGCAGTGGCCTCGGGGGCCATGAAGAAGGTGCTGGAACTCACTGGAAGGGACATTGCACAGGAGGATTGAACTCATCCACAGAGCTGGCAGCCTGTTTTCCAGCCAGCCTGGGATAGGGCAGGAATTTGTTTGTCTTCGTAAATCTCTAGTTGTTTTCTGCCTAAGGAGGGAGTGCTGTGATATATTTAGGGGCCAGGGCTGGGGAGGTAGTTTGGCTTAAGACATTTTATCCTCAGCATGGCTTAGCTTCTTTCCTTGTAGACAGGGAGGCAGAGACAGCCGACAGATCTTCTCCGCCCCTAAGGAGTAATAGTGCCCTGCCTCACTGGGTGTCTCAAAATTAAAATCTGAGCCAGCTTTTTCAGGATGAAAATCAGGTAAAGAAATAATGTTCCACAGTCTTAGATTTGCTGGCTCAGAATACTTGGTTTTGGGAAGAAAAAATTTTTATTTAGTTTACAAGCTTAATCATCAGAAAACCAGAAATACTACATATATGGAGAGTTACAGAAAGATTATCTAATTGGAAGTAAATATGTGATCATTAAAATAAGGGACTTTCAGCTGGCATTGTGGCACAGTGGACTAAGCCCCAACCTGCAACATCAGCATCCCATATTAGAGCGCTGGTTCAAGTCCCAGCTGCTCCGCTTCAGATCCAGCTCCCTGCTAATGCGCCTGAGAAGGCAGCAGATGATGGCCCAAGTATTTGGGTAACTACCAACCATGTAGGGGACCCAGACAGAGTCCAGGCTCATGATTTTAGCCTGAATCGGCCCCAGGTGTTGCTGCCATTTGGGGAATGAACCAGCAGATGGAAGAGATACCTCTCTCTCCTCTCTCTCTCCCTCTCAACTCTGCTTTTCAAATAAATAAATCAATCCTTTAAAATTATAGAAAGTTAAAATAAGTGGCATTCGGGCAGGCATTTTTGTACAGTGGGTTAAGCCACTGCTTGGGATGCCTGCATACCATATCAGAGTGCCTGGTTCAAGACCTGGCTACCCCCTGCTTCTGATCCAGCTTCCTGCTAATGTGCCTGGGCAGTGGCAAATGATGACCCAAGGACTTGGGTTCCTGTCACCCGTGTGAGAGACCTGAATGGAATTTCTGACTCCTGGCTTCTGCCTGATCTAGCCTTGACTGTTGTGGCATTTGGGGAGTGAACCAGAGGATGGAAGAACTTCTCCCTCTCCCTCCCCCTCTCTTTCTCCCTCCCCCTCCCTCCCCCTCCCTCTCCCTCTCCTTCCCCCTCCCCCTCCCTCTCCCTCCCCCTCTCCCTCTCCCTCCCCCTCTCCCTCTGTTGGCCTTTCAAAAAAATTAAATAAATCTTTTTGAAAATAAAATAAAAGAGGTGCTCTCTGCAACAGGCAATCTCTTTAGCCACAGAGAAAAAAAAAAAAAACTCCTTCCAGCATGGAAACTTCTGATAGCTGCATTACAGACCTTGCAAAATTGGTAAATGAGGTCTATAAATGAGATTTCTTGTTAGTCTCAGTTCCTTTAATTTCAGGAAGAAAAGGAAACTGCAGATACTCACGCTCTGTAATTTGCCTGCCAGTTAGTGGTTGTGAAGTTGACCTCAGGCCATGGGGTTGTCATGTCACAGAAGCTTAGACATGAATAAAGAAGGAAAATAAAGCATATTGATGCCACACTGCTTTAAAAAAATTCCACAGTACACAGAACATGCCCTGCCTGTATCTATTTTAGTGTCCATGTCCAGGTATATCTGTATTAGTATAAATATACATAGAGATGATACAAAAAGTAGAGATATACCCTTTACTCTATTTTCCTATTCTCACTCCCCTGACCTATTCATGATCCAACTTCAATATATATGATGCATTGACTATGCACATCCCAAAATATTCATGTCTCCTTATAAAAATGGAGTGTTATTATATACATAATGTATATATACCATAAATTTTACAAGCTGCATCAGGCTTTAAATCTCATTGTGTTTCTTCTTATGTTTTCAATTGACCATGGTTTTTTTCACCATGTAGGTTTTTTCTCTATCTACATAAAAATTACTGCTTCTCTAGCCTGCCTAGTGCTTTCCCATAGCTTGGTTCCACCTGATTTTACTTCTGCACATGCACCAGGTGGTGGACAGCAGGTTGCCCCCCTCTCGTCGTATTGTGAACAGAAGGACAGACAACCTCTTGTAATCATCTTCTAACAATGATCAAGGGTTTCTCTGAGGTGTTGAGCAGGAATTGGTTGCTGGTGCACAGGTTCACAGACACACTGCAAAACAGCATGCCCTCATGGCTGGCCATGAAGTCCCCACCCCAGAATTCCCCTCTGTCCATGACCTTATTGATATGTGATCATCTCCCTTGACTGTTGCTATTGTGTTGGTTGGGAAGCAGTGTCTTGCTTTAATGGTAACTTGCATGGTGCACATCTGTGCATGGCTTTATTGCCTATTCATTTCCTTTATTCATTTTTCTATCAGAGTGTGCTCTCTTATCCTTGTATTTTGAAGAGATTCCTAGTGCCTTTGTCTATTCCTGTTGGCTTTCCCTGATAGAACCCTGTAATTGAAAAGAAATCCTTAATTTAGAGGTAATCCATTGTTCAACTTTGTGCTTCAGGGTTATGACTTGACAACTTTATTCAAGTCATTATTTACTTAATCCCTGCTGTCTGCCCTGAATGCCAAGGGAAGAAACCATGGTGACCTTGTACCCCAATGTCCAGAGCAACACTGTTATATTTGTTCATTAACTAGTATTTGGGGAATGAATGAGATGAGCACCTGGCACATGGTAAGCACACCATAAATGAAAGGTATTGCTTTTAATGAATAGATTTTTTCCCAAGGAAAAGAAATGTAATGATGCAGTCTTCTGCAGAGAGAAATGCAAAAGCAAACCAAAAGAAAATGGGAGCTAAAACGCCAACGAAATTCAGAAAACAGAAAAGATTTCTCAATTATCTTTAAAAAAAAGACTTAATTTATTTGAAAGGCAGAGGCAGGGAGAGAGAGAGAGAGAGAGAGAGAGAGAGAGAGAGAAGGAGAGAGATCTTCCATCTATTGGTTCACTACCCAAAAGGCCATGATGGCCAGGACTGGGCCAGACCAGTGCCAGGGGCCAGGAGCTCTACCCAGGTCTACCACACTGGTGCAGGGGTCCAATGTGGGCTCCAGGTCACCTACTGCACGCTAACATGGCCCACTTGGTTTTATGAAGAGTTTCAAATGCTCTTCTTTGTGAGGAGTGTATTTGGACGCCTGACTCAGGAATGGCATTGCACTGGCAGAGTTGTGGATTTGTTTGTTGGAAACTTGAAAGAGAATATTACAAGTATGCATAGGTAATATGGAAATCAGGACTGTGCAGGCAGTGGAAGATGGCCCAAGTACCCTACCACCCATGTGGGAGACTCAGATGGAGATCCGAGTTCCTAGCTTCAGCTTGGCATTTGAGGAGTTATCCAGCAGGTGGAAGATTTCTCTTTCTCCCCTTCTCTGCCTTTCTCTCTCCCCCTTGCCCCCCCCAATCACTCTGTCTTTCAAATAAGTAAAATAAGTTTTTTAAAGTGAAGTTTCAGGAAGCAGAAGTCCATACACAAATTTCCGAAAGCCTATTCTTTCACCTATTACTTGGAAAATGCCTGATTCTGGAGAAGAGCACAGATATGGGAAATGAGTCAGCCTTTTATCAAGTGAGTAAGGATTAAATTATAGCTCTTTTTTGTTTATTTATTTGACAGATAGAGTTAGACAATGGGAGAGAGAGAGAGAGAGACAGAGAGAAAGGTCTTCCTTCCATTGGTTCACCCCCCAGATGGCTGCTACGGCCGGAGCTATGCCTACCTGAAGCCAGGAGCCAGGTGCTTCCTCCTGGTCTCCCATGCAGGTGCAGGGCCCAGGCACTTGGGCCATCCTCCACTGCCTTCCCAGGCCACAGCAGAGAGCTGGACTGGAAGAGGAGCAACTGGGGCTAGAACCTGTTGCCCATATGGGATGCTGACACCACAGGCAGAGGATTAACCAAGTGAGCCACAGCGCCGGCCCCTGGATTAAATTATATCTCAAAGGGGACCAACTTCCATCACAAGGAGCTGCACTGAACTGGTCCCCAGTGAAAACTGTTTTTAAAAAACACAATCAGGAGACAAGCATTTACCTTTTTTTTTTTTTTTTTTACAGGCAGAGTGGACAGTGAGAGAGAGACAGAGAGAAAGGTCTTCCTTTGCCATTGGTTCACCCTCCAATGGCCACCGCGGCCAGTGTGCTGCAGCCAGCGCACCGCGCTGATCCGATGGCAGGAGCCAGGTACTTATCCTGGTCTCCCATGGGGTGCAGGGCCCAAGCACTTGGGCCATCCTCCACTGCACTCCCTGGCCACAGCAGAGAGTTGGCCTGGAAGAGGGGCAACCGGGACAGACTCCAGTGCCCCGACCGGGACTAGAACCCAGTGTGCCGGCACCGCAAGGTGGAGGATTAGCCTAGTGAGCTGCAGCCTCGGCTAGCATTTACCTTAATGACTAAAACACCTGCATCCCTTTTCAGAGCACTGAGACTGAATCCCTATACAAATGTTCCCAATATAGGAGCAGGACCCAGCCTCTCACCTTTCTCCCTTAGCCCAAGATGTCCTTGTCCATCCTGTAGGATTAACAGCATATCTAAAGGAATTTACTGCATGGAGGGAATGGTGCAGCCCTACAAGGTGCTAATCACTGGACCCAAGAAGCCATTTGCTTCTCTAGTAGATGTAACCTTGTTGGTCAGCATTGTGCAGAGGGGTTTGTATAGCGGCATTCCAGATCCAGGCTGGAAAATTCCAAGTCTGGGACAAAAGTAATGACCACCTGCGTGTAACTCCCCCCAGATCAACCGAAGCCCACCTGGCCATCATAAAAACTCCCTAAAGAGCACAGCATCACTGACCCATCAAAGCAAGGTCAGAACACCACTGACCAATGTGGACATGAGCTGAACATGCACCTCTCAAACTCAATTTCAATCCATAAGAACCTCCACCCCTAACTCCTTGGGGAGCCTAGGAATTAAGCAATAGCTACCCAGTTCCTTGCTCTGCACCTTACAATAAATACCTACTTTCTCCCACCACCCCAGTGTCAGTGATTGGCTTTCTCCATGTTTGGTGAGTGGACCCAGGTTCAGGAGTTCCATAGCAACTCTAACTAGTTTGGGGGGGATGTTCTGTTAACAGTACCTGGGTTCATTGCCCAACTCCGGCTCCTGACTCCAGCTTCCAACTCTGGCTCCTGACTCCAGCTTCCTGCTAATGCAGATCCTGCAGGCACTGGTGATGGCTCAATTAGTTGAGTCCCTGCCACTCACATGGGAGACCTGGATGGTGTTCCCAACTCCTGGCTTTCTCTGAGCCCAGCTCAGGCCAGAGCAAGCAAGTATTCTAAGAGTGAACAAGCAGATAGCAGTGCCGTCTCTCACCCATTCCACCACCTCTTAGGTAGATAATTATGATAAGGCACAAAAATGTAATGCCTCTAAAAATGGCCTTCCAGGCCACCTACTCCAGAAAGTCCAGAGAGATTTGGTCAGAAAGGCAAATACTCAAGACAGCTCCTGTCCTTCCTACTGTAATCCCCACGAGGGTTTTCTTTCTGGGAGGTGCAGGACATCCGCAGTTCTCATCTTCTCCCCAACTTCCTGTTGCTGAGGCTAAATACTGGGTAAATGTGATCAAAAAGCGGGACTCCCTTCTCTCCACAGGTTCCAGCGGTTGAACTGAGGCTCTGCTCTACGGACAGCACACTGAGAATCCAGCAATTCCCCCCAACTTGTGACGTGTTCCACAAGAGAGGCAAGGGGCTGCCATCCCAACCAAGCATTCAGCTTCTAGGATGGTGATGTTGGGACCGACATCACAATGCACAGTAGGTTAAGCCACGGTCTACAACACCAGCATCCCATATCAGAGTGTTGGTTTGGTTCCAGCTGCTCTGCATCAGATCCAGCTCCCTGCTAATGTGCATAGGAAAGCAGCAGAAGACGGCGCAAGGGCTTGGGCCCCTGCACTCATGTTGGAGACCTAGACGTGGTTTCAGACTCCTGGCTTCAGTCTGGCTCAGCCCCCAGCCACTGCAGCCACTTGATGAGTGAACCAACAGATGGAAGAGTCTGCCCCCGCTCCACCACCCTTGCTCTGCCTTTCAAAATAAATAAATAAATCTTTTCTCAAAAAAGAAGAGTGGGAGTGTCACTCATAGAAAAACTTCCCAATGGCCCCATTCCTAGCATCAGGGTCCTGGCTAGGAGATTTTGCCTAAGAGCTGCAGGGAGAGAAGCAAGCCTCTTAATCTCTTTCCAAAGGAATGTACTTCATTTGCAAAGCAGACTATGAAGAAGTTCAAGCTTAAGGATGCTTTCAAGAATGGTGGAAGTTGTGCTGAAATCAACTGGGAAAAGATTCAATAATGAAAATACTGTTGGCTGGCTAGTGTGCAGGAGAGAACTGGGGAATAAGCATTGTGATGCAGCAGGTTAAGCCACCACTTGTGACACCTGCATCCCATCTTGGAATGCCAGTTCCAGTCCTGCCTACACCATTTCTGATCCTAACGTGCCTGGGAGGCAGCAGTTGATAGACCAAGTACTTGGGTCCATGCCACCCATGTGCGAGACCAGGATGGAGTTCTTGACTCCTGACTTCTGCTTGGCCCAGCCTTGGCTGTTGCAGTCATTTGGGGAATAAACCAGCAGATGGAAGGGGTGTGTGTGTGTATGTGTGTGTGTGTCACTCTGCCTTTCAAATAAATAGTTTATTTTTTTAAGATTCATTTTATCTATTTTTTAAGATTTTATTTATTTATTTGAGAGGTAGAGTTACAGACAGTGAGAGGGAGAGACAGAGAGAAAGGTCTTCCTTCCTTTGGTTCACTCCCCAAATGGCCGCAACAGCTGGAGCCGGGCTGATACTAAGCCAGGAGCCAGGAGCTCCTTTCCAATATCCCATGTGGGTGCAGGGGCCCAAGGAGTTGGGCCATCCTCTACTGCTTTTCCAGGCCATAGCAGAGAGCTGGATTGGAAGAGGAGAAGCCAGGACTAGAACCGGTGCCCACATAGGATGCCAGCGCTGCAGGTGGAGGATCCACCTACTGCACCACAGCACCAGCCCCTCATTTTATCCATTTAAAAGGCAGAGTTACAGAGCTGTGTTTGTAGGCATGTAGACCCTTTAGCCTACAGGATACCTGAGTTATTGCCAAATATCATTTTTTATAAGATTTATTTGAAAGGCAGAGAGACAGACAGGGAGAAAGAGACAGAGAGATTTTCCATCTGCTGATTCACTCCCCAAATGGTTGTGATAGTCGGGGCTGGGCCAGGCTGAAGCCAGGGGCCAGGAACTCCACCCCAGGTCTCTAATGTGGATGGCAGGGGCCCAAGACCATTTCTACTGCCTTCCCAGGAGCATTAGCAGGGAGCTGGATGGAAAGTGGAACAACCAGGACTTGAACCAGCAATATGATACTGGATGCCAGCATCACAGACTGCAGCTTAACCCTCTACACCACAATGCCAGCCCCTAAAAATTATTTTTAAGTAAATAACAATTCAGCAAATTGTTTTTTATTCAAATTGCTATTTACTCAAAACTTCTCTGGAAGATTGCTTGTCAACATTTATTCTTTCATTCATTCCTACAATCTTTAATTCAACAGGTTTATCAAGAATCAAGCTTTCCGTCAGGTAAGGGCCTGGGTGCTGAGGATCTGGGCTCCAAGACTTTAGTCTGGGACAGGTAGTCTCCTGGCCCTTCAGACTGCTTTGGGGGACTCCTCTGAGCTCAAATCCACCCCACTGTCATGCCTTTCATCACAGTGGCTGTGAGGTACCAGATCTAGAGTTCCCGGGTCAGTGCTTGGAACATGGTAAGTACTCAGGCAGTCAACGGGTGAGCGGGAATGGGTGAGACAGCTGAGGGGAGTGGAGAGAGAGGAATTGAACAGAATTTGGCTCCCCAAAGTTAGGCCTATGTTTAAACCCAAAAGTCTGGTGTTAATGGTTAATTCATGGTACTGGTTGATGGATGAGGGTGGAGGTTGGATTCTAATATGGCGTCCGAGGGTGGAGCCCTTGGGAAGTATTGGATTGGAGTAGGTTCTAGGGTTGCACAGGTGAATCATGATGACTTTATAAGGAGAGAGCACACAGAGGGCAGACAGGATGTGCTCTCTCTCGCTCTCGCTCTCTCTCTCTCTCCCCTCCTCCCCTCCCTCTCTCCCTCCTCCTAACCTGGTTCACCATCCACTCCCTTTCTCTGTGTGTATTCTGCCACCCTCATCAGATGCCAGACTGAGGGAGCAGTCTTATCTGTGAATCTCCAAACTGTAAGCCAAAATAATCTGTCTACTTTCAGAAATAGCTTCTCTTAGGGATTATGGTTAAAGCAACAACAAAACTAAGACAGTGAGTTCTAGTGAGAAAGTGAGTGACAGTGAATGAGGTAGGAGCAGATGACCCTAGGCACCTACTCACATAGGAGTGACCAGCAGATGCTCCGTTCTAACTGAATGTCCCACAAATGTCCAACAAAGTGCAAGCCTTGTGGGTCAGTCCCCTGAGGGACACCCCCATCTCTATCTCGATTCAGAGACAGCCCAACCTACACAGTATGACAGTCATCACTGGCATCCCTTCTTATACAGCCTGCTAACTGTCCCATGAGGGCACTACCAAAGAGGCCACCTGCCCGAACTCCCCTGCTGGTGACTGAGGGACCTGGGACTCGGACCTGCCTTCAAGCCCAGGCTGTTTCTGCTCCTGCGTGCTGTGATCCAACAGCCCCTCAGCTCCATGCAAGGGGGAGATTAACACCTATCCAAGTATTTCCCTGGGTTCTTTGGCTCCTCCTCATCCTCTATTCATCTTCAAATCCTCTTGCAATGCACCCTCTTCGTGTCTTTTATCATTTGGACTGACAGAGGCTTAGAATTTTTTGCCTTGATTATGTCAATCCTTTGAAGATTCTCCCTGGAGATTTTATGCTAAAAATACCAGGAAAGTGGAGGGGGAAATCCACTTATCAAGTCACACAAGGCTTCTTCAAAAAGTTTGGGTGGGGGCTTTTGGCCTAACATATAAGTTGAGAGGCCTACGTCCCACATTGGAAAACCCTGGGTTGGATACTCAGATCTGGCTCCTGACTTCAGCTTCCTGCCAATCACAGGCTGAGGCAGGCAATGGTGATGGCTCCTGTAACTGGGCTCCTGCCACCCATGGGGCTGGCCTGAATTGAGTTCCAAGCTTCCAGCTTCAACCCAATCCATTTTTTATTTTGCAAGCATTTAAAGAGTAAACTAATGGGCATGGGTTCTTGTTTCTCTCTCTCTCTCTCTCTCTCCATGCCTCTGAAATAAAAAATAATAAATAAATAAATATCACTAGAAGTTATTTAAAATTCATGAAAAAGGAATCAAAAGATGTTTATTTTGGTGCAAAAGAATTTAGTCATCCATGCAGAGTTTTTCACAGTGTACATTTTTTATGAACTTTTTGAGAACTCCCCTCTCCCCATATAATCTGATACTTCTTCAAAAAATAATTCTGGTATATTCTCTTTTGTTATAATTAACTGTAGCTTTCCTGTAAATTTTTCTTGTATCTCAGCTACAAAAGAAAAAACAAATTGCAAACCCTCAGTTCTGTTCGTACCTAGAAAACATGGTGTCCACCTGACAGATTCTAAGTCATGGTCCCAACCCTTATGAAAGCCCCATCCAATCTAGTAGAGAAACACCCACAGGACAGAATGCAGTAAACGATATCTCTGGCAGGCATCCCATGAATAACTGATACGGGAACTCAAGGGCTGGCCATCTTGCACCAATGTGGGACATTTCCCAAAAGCCACTTGGGCCCCAGTACAGCCTCTGCAGATGGTTGAGGATCTCATCAGCCTGGTGATAGCCCAGTGTCTCCCCTGACCACTCCTGCCTCCTTCCAGTTTTAAGCACTCTAATGGACAATGTGTCACTGTGGCTTCAATTCGCATTTCTCTTAGTGACCGGTGACATGTGCTCATTAACCATCTGCATAGTCTCTCTGGTGAAATGCCCGTTGCGATCTGAGGACCTTGTTTTTATTGGCTTGTTTGTCTTACTCCAGAATTTACAGAAACCTTTTCACTTTGTGGACAAATCTCTTACTTGTCTTCTATTGCTTTTATTCACCATTTTTTGGATTATGGATTTTTGATATATTTTCATTTTATCTCCTTTATTGGATTATCAGCTACAACTTTCCTTAGTATAAGCCTTTTGTTTAAGGGCTTAGACTAGACTTGTCTAATTTTTCACAGTCTGTATTTCTGTTGTATGACTTCAACTGTAATAAATGAATCCTACAACACTATTCTTTCATTATTTTTCCTTTCTAGCCTTTATATTATTGTTGTCACACGTTTTACTTCCACATATAGTACAAGTTTCACCAAGGATTTATTATTTTTGCTTTAAAAACTTAATTCTCTTTTAAATAGGCTAAAGTAATAAGAAAATATATCTATATTTAACATTTCCATTGTCATTATTCCTTTTTGTAGACTCCAATTTCATCTGGTAACATTTCCCATCTGCTTAAGGACATCTTTTACACTTATTGTCATGCACTTTTTATGTTGGAGGGGAAAGCATTTTGCATCTTTCTTTTAAAAAGTTATTTATTTATTTAATTACGTATTTATTTAAAGGGCTAAATGACAGAGAGAGGAGGAGAGACAGAGAGAAAGAGAAAAAAATCTTCCATCTGCTGGCTTAATTCCCCAAATGGCTGTAGCAGCTGGGGCTGGTCCAGACTGAATCCAAGAACCAGGAGCCCCATCCTGTCTCCCACGAAGTGGAAGGGCCCAAACACCTCGGCCATCTTCTGCGTCTTTCCCAGGAGCATTAGCAGGGAGCTGGGATGGAAGCAGAGCAGCCAGGCCTTGCACTGGCTCTCCAACGTAGGAGGCCAACGTGGTAAGCAGTGGCTTAACCTGATGCTGCATCACAATGGAAGCAAAGCCCCTTGCTTTAATTTTGAAAGATATTTTTCCTAGGTGTATTTTCTGTCAGTACTTTCAGGATGCTTTGTTTCATCCTGATTGCATTATTTTTAATGAGAAATTCGCTGTCATTCTTTTTTTTAACTTTTATTTGATAAATATAAATTTCCAAAATACAGCTTATGGATTACAATGGCTTTTTCCCCCCATAACTTCCCTCCCACCCGCAATCCTCCCCTTTCCTACTCCCTCTCCCCTTCCGTTCACATCAAGATTCATTTTCAATTATCTTTATATACAGAAGATCAATTAAGTATAAATTAAGTAAAGATTTCAACAGTTTGCACCCCCACTGAAACACAAAGTGTGAAATACTGTTTGAGTACTAGTTATAGCGTTAATTCACATTGTACAACACATTAAGGACAGAGATCCTACATGAGGAGTAAGTACACAGTGATTCCTGTTGTTGACTTAACAATTTGACACTCTTGTTTATGGCGTCAGGAATCATCACCCTAGGCTCTAGTCATGAGTTGCCAAGGCTATGGAAGCCTTTTGAGTTCACCGACTTCGATCTTATTTAGACAGGGTCATAGGCAAAGTGAAAGTTCTCTCCTCCCTTCAGAGCAGGGTACCTCCTTCTTTGATGGCCCATTCTTTCCACTGGGATCTCACTTGCAGAGATCTTTCATTTAGGTGGTTTTTTATTTTTTTTTTTATTTTTTTTTTTTTTTTTGCTAGAGTTTCTTGGCTTTCCATGCTTAAAATACTCTCATGGGCTCTTCAGCCAGATCCGAATGCCTTAAGGGCTAATTCTGAGGCCAGAGTGCTGTTTAGGGCATCTGCCATTCTCTGAGTCTGCTGTGTATCCCGCTTCCCATGTTGGATCGTTCTCTCCTTCTTAATTCTATCAGATAGTATTAGAGAAATTTGCTGTCATTCTTACTTATGCTCATTTGTGAACAATGGGCTTTTCCCTTTATGACGGCATGCAAGCAACTTCATTAAGATGCATCTTTGCTGTAGCTCTCTTTGTGTTTCTTGTGCTTGGAGTGTGTTGAGCTTCATGAGTCCATAGGTTATAGTTTTCATCAAATTTGGGAAATTTTGAAAGAAAAAAAAAAAACTCTGTTCCTTCAAGTATTTTGTCTGCCTCGCTCCCTTCGTGTGCATCAATTGCTTGTGTATTTAGAGAGACAGCCACCTGGAATTGTCTCACAGCTCACTGATACTCTATCCCTGGCCTTTCAGTCTTCTTGCTTTTCTATTTTGCATTTTCTCTCTGTTTTACATTCTGATAGATTCTGTTGCCTTGTCTTCAATTTCGCTAATCTTTTCTTCTATGTTATCTACTCCATACTGTGGTTTTTCATCTAGATAAGCTTGATTTAGGTATTTTCAAAATCTTCCTTGTCTCTAATTAAGATACTCAGTCTTTTCCTCTATTGAACTGAATACATGAAATATTGGTTCATTTGCTTTATTACCCTCGTATATCTGTTCTATCATTTGTCATTTCTGGATCACTGTCAGTTGACTGATATTGACTCTTATCAAGGGTTTTACTTTCTTCTTTGCTTACCTAATAATTCTTTATTTTGTGCAAGACATTGTTGGGAGCTAGAGAGTTTGTGTTCTGTAAACCACCTTGAACTTTGTTTGGGGATGTGGATAAGTTACTTAGAAACAGTTATCTCTTGGTTCTTTCTTCTATATGTTGCCAAGTGAGATCCGAGAATCATTTAATTAAGGCTGATTTTTTGTCCTCCACTAAAGGAAAGCCCCTCTAAGTACTCTACACCCCAAGAATTGGCTTTAAGGGGACCAGCCTTTGTATCCCTCTCTTTCTGATCTGTAAGGAGTGTTCCCTCTAACTGTGTGTGTGAGCTTCTTTCCTAGTCTGGGGTGCTCTCTTCCCACACATGTACTGATCCATATCAGCAGAATCCTAGATGAGTGTCCTCTGCAGATCTCCACAGAGCTCACCCTGTGCAGCTTTCTCCCCTGTGATACTATAACTTCTAGCTACCCTGAACTTCCTCAACTTGGGCTCTACATTTCCATCCCACTGAGTGCTGATTTGTATCTGGCTTCTCCCTATCCTACACTGGAGTGGTCCATTTTCTGTCACTACTTTATAAATACCTGAGGCTGGGTAATGGATAACAGAAGGAAATGTATTCAGCTCCCAGCTTTGGGGACTAAAAGCCCAGCCTTGCTGATGTGTACTCTGGTGAGGGCCTTCTGGCTACAGATGGCATTGCAGCAGGTGTGCACGTGAGAGGGAAAAGGGTAGTCACAGGGGGGATTCAGGTGTCAAGTTGCCTCTTTTGATGGCATCTCCACCATTACGGGAGCTAAGTGAGCTTGCACAAGAACTGCACTATCTTTCCAGAACGTAGTGCCCCATGACCTAATCACTTTCCACTTAGTCCCCACCTCAGCACCATCAGGCTGGGGACCAAGTTTCCAGTCCTCGAAACTTTGGGGGACATACTCAAGCCATACCCAAACTATAGCATGCACCATGGTCTTGGAAATTTGGAAACACTTTTCCAAGTAATGCTCTGAGACAATCAAAGGGCTGACTTCATTCACACCTCTGTTCACAGGGATCACCATCCAGCGTGTCATGAAAATAGCAGTGTCAGTAGTGTGTCCCATTGGTGTTTTTCAAGCAGGAGGATAAATCCAGTCCCTGTTACTCTCTCTTTGCCAAAAGAGGAAGTTACAGAAATGTTCCATGTCAATCACACAAGTCATGAATTCCAGCCATGTCCATCCACACGGGTCTCCAGGAGGAGATGCTAAGTGCACTCACAAGGGCATCTTGATGGGACGGCAAGCTCAGCCCTGGTGTGCTGATGAAGGCCTTACACTCCGTTGAGTTTGAAGTCAGATGTACCCTTTAGGATTCATTGGCAACCTAACTGCAAGGAGAAAATAGGCAAACCAGGTAGATGTGAGCATCTCTGGTAATTGAATTCTTCATGGGCATCAGTGAATTAGCACATCTGTGACGCCAGGCTCTCCTGTGAGCTTTCTGAGCCCAAGTCAACCACAGGGACACCAAGATGAACCCCAGGGCTCAGGGTCAAGCTCCAGCAAGATTATCAAAGTTCACACCCCTGCCAAAAATTCACGTGCCCATTGTTCCTCAAGCAACACCCAAAACACACTGCACATCTTCAGGCCTGAAATCCTGCAAGCTGTTTCACATAAAAAGGTAAACTCAAAATTGTCAGACTCAACATCCCTAAAGGCGAAAAATGTTCATTTTACCCATTCTGATGGAGCTTATCCTAATGTCTCTGTTTTAAATCTTAGCAAGGATGGGAATAAATAAGTAAGCAACTAAAGTCGCACACTTTTGTAAGCAGAGGAAAGGGACCATAGCATAGCTTCTGCATGGTCATGTGTTGTGATCACAAGCTCCACTTCTGTGAGAGGCTGATGACCTCAGGGACCTGGGGTGGTTTGGTTCCTTCCAGCACCACGAGCCCTAACTAACCACGCAGCTTACAGCTATCCCTGCAGCCCCAACTATCTCTGTTGCTGAAACAGTGATCCCACAGCCTCCCCTGGCTGGTTGTCCAAGTGCAGAGATGCCCAAGTGTGTTTCTGACATGAGGAAACATAAGGGCTGCAAAAGCTCCTGGCTTTGTTCCATGTCACACCCTCATGCCACAGCCATCAAAGCCAGCCACGCCTTCAGACTGCCACACCCAATCGAAGGCTTCCCACTCTGGAGAGCTCTGCCCTCAACAGTGTTTTCTTTGGGGAGAGAGTGTACTAAATGATAATATATATTGCGAGGAAAGACGGTCCCCAAAGGCTCCTACTTCTTTTCCTAGACAAGTTATCCCCATAGGGACACTATGAGATTCCAGAGAATTTGACTAAACAAATAAGTACTGTGTATCCATACAAAGAACGAGCAAACAGGGTCCCTGGCTACATTCCCCCAAGAGTAGGAATCAGGCTGCCTTTGACTCCATCTCCTGGGGAACAATTTGCATCAGATATGTTGAGGCAGTGTTAGTTCCTCTGAAAACTAAAACCCTCAGATCTCCAATCCACCTCCAACCCCATCCACCACATCTCTGTGGTCCCCCTCTTCCCAGGAATGGCCATCATTTTCCTAGTGGGAAGCCAGAGCCAAACTCCACGCATCCCCACAGAAAGCGAGTCACAGAGGCTTAGGGAGGCCACAGTCAACCCCTGCACAGCTCATGGTCACATCTCACTCCCCATCTTGCCAACTCCTGCTGACCTGTGTCCCCTGCCATCTGAATATCCCTCCTATTCCCATTCACACCCCCAATAGCAGTACGAGGTGTGAAGTATACCAGCCACTCAGGACACTTCGCTCAACGAAACTCACCTGCCTCTCCTCTCCCCCCTTAAATCCCGTGGTTTCCAGAGTAGGCGTCCATCCACATCATCCCTGTTTAGCCCTTCCATGGATCCCTTGAACCTTAGGGGATGTCTGGACTCTTCTTCTTGAACCAACACTGCCTCTCTTACTATGCCCTTCCTAGAGGTCCCAAATCCTGACCTTGTGCAAAGATGCATTACTGGACACAGCACAGTCAGGGCCTGGAGACAGCCTGAACAGCCTGAGGAAGAGTGGGGTGCGAGGGTGTGAAAATGCCTTAAAAGACAAGCAGAAGGGGCCGGCACTGTGGCGTAGTGGGTAAAGCCGCCACCTGCAGTGCCAGCATCCCATATGGACACCGGTTCAAGTCCATGCTGCTCCAATCCAGCTCTCCGCTATGGCCTGGGAAAGCAGTGGAAGATAGCCCAGGTTCTTAGGCCCCTTCCATCTGCTGACACGGCGGACCCGGCAGAAGCTCCTGTCTCCTGGCTCCTGGCTTAGTATCGGCCCAGCTCTGGCTGTTGTGGCCAATTAAGGAGTCAACCAATGTATGGAAGGCCTCTCTCTCTGCCTCTCCTCTCTCTGTGTAACTCTGACTTTCAAGTAAATAAATCTTAAAAAAAAAAAAAAGACAAGCAGAAGAGACTGCACGTCTTTTCATTCACAGTCAGATTCCACTGAAAGCAGATTTTTGCCATCCATGCACAGTATCTATGGAACACATACTGTGTTCCAGGCTGAGAAGTGAATACTGAGTCTTTCCCATTAAAGAAGGAGTGCTTGGCACAGGGCAGACCCTGAGCTGCAAGCAACGGCACGATCAGTCTGTCTGGGATGGGACGGGGTGCAGAGGGGGCCCCCACGGTCTTCCTGTAGGAGATGCCATTGAAGCTGTGTGTACAAGGATGAGGAGGCAGAGAGTTGGGCCCATGTGGGACTGGACATGTAGGAGACGGTTCATGGCACATGCAGGGAAGCACGAGGACAGGGACAAGACGAAAACCCCTGCTCACACCCTTTGCCCTGACTTGGCTTCTTCCACTTGCTTCAAGAAGCATCCATGACTATGAACACCATGACTTCTGAGGGGGGAAAAGTTCTTTGAGAATTCTCCTACCAGCAGCTCAGAGACCTAAGAACACCCTTCAGGTACTTTAAAAAAAAAGATTTATTTATTTTATTTGAAAGTCAGAGTTACACAGAGAGAGAAGGAGAGGCAGAGAGGTGTCTTCCATCTGCTGGTTCACTCCCCAATTGGCCCCAACAGCCAGAGCTGTGCTGACCCAAAGCCAGGAGCCGGGAGCTTCCTCTGGGTCTCCCACACAGGTGCAGAGACACAAGGACTTGGGCCATCTTCTACTGCTTTCACTGGCTAAAGCAGAGAGCTGGGTCGGGAGTGGAGCAACCGGGTCTCAAACCATATGGGATGCCGGCACTGCAGGTAGCTGCTGTTACCCACTATGCCACAGCATCGTCCCCCCTCCAGGTTCTTTTTAAGTGATGCAAACCCCACAATGTGAGTCCCTTCTAACAGGGTCCACAAACACCTCTCCATCCTCATCCTTTCCTCCCTGTGCCCGGCCAATGTCACATCTCAACAATGGGTCCCCGAATGACTGCATAGAGAAGACTGCAGCCAAGCCTGCCCTGCCTTGAACCAGACCTTCTGTGAGGCAAAAATAAGTGTTGGTCATGTGTGACAAGCCATGAAGCAGGAGGGTTCTTTCTGTCTGCCTGCTACCGTTATCTTAACAGAGACACTTGGAGGAAGCTCAGAGAAGCATAAGGGAGAAGTTAAATCCATGCAAAGAGTGTAGGGAAGTTCCATAGAACTTCGTGCACAATTGCTACTCCGCACACCAGCACTTTCCGAGATTAACACTCAACAAAATTTTCAAGGAAGTCTGATTCAAAGTGGCCAAGATACATTGCCTTGTGTTGTTTCATTTGACAGCATGAGTTAGGCATTCCTGAGGCCCAGGGGTCTCATTTTGCAAAGCTAATCCATTCATCCATTCAACTGACACATTTTTCTTGGGCATTCTCTCTGCTCCCTGTAACTTCCAGGCTCTTCTTGGGGTACACTGGAGAGTAAGGCAGCCCCGGTCTCACAGCGGGCTACAGAGGGACAGGGGCTGGGAAAGACAGCAAGCATCGGAGGAGAGTGCAGTAGGTGTGATGGCCTTGGGAGGGCCCCTCCTCTAGCCAGGTGCCCACACTGGAGTGAGGGAAGGGACTCCGCGGGAGGGGACCAGCTGTCTTGGAAGAGCACTGCCGGCAGCACATTCATCAGTGTGGTCTTTAAAAATATTACACCTCTGCCTTCCAAGCAAACCACAAAAAGTTATTTTTTCAGTGTGCACCTGTCTTAAGTTTTATTTATGATGCTGTTTGAAGCATAAAATTTTCTTTAATTCTACGTATTTAAATTGTACCATATTTTTATGCTTTCGGGACTGTGCTAGAAAACCTCCTCCGGCCATAGACTATGTAAAATATTCACCTGCATAATCTCCTTATATATTTATGTTGTCACTTTTACACATAAATCCTAATTGCAGCTAGAATTAATTTGGGCATAGGATGTGATCTATGGCCTCATCCTTACATATTTGAGTAGTTAACTAATTTTCTCACCACCGTTTATGGGACAATCCAGACTCTATTGGTTTGAAATGCCAAATATGTCATAAACTAAGCGAGCAGGTACACACGTATGTAACAAATCAAACAGACATGTCTGTACAATGCACACCTGTGTTCCTGATTGTTCCGGTTGTCACAGTAACTTCTCAGTCTGTTTCTATCACAGTCACACCATTTTATTGGCAGCAAATGCATTTTAGGATCTGAAAGGATACGTCTCCTTCACAAAATATTTTCTCAACAGTGACTTCATTATTTTCTTTTGTTTCACCAGATGAACTTGTTTTTTCCAATTCAAAAAATATCCCAACATTTTGCTTGAAACTGTGATAAATGAATGCAATAAATTCGATCTCCATCATAGCTATTTTTCTCACTGAGAAATATTACTATTGAGAAACATCAATTTTATCAGGTTCTTGTTTATGTCCCTCGGTCAAGTTCCCAGTTTTCCTATAAATCCTGTGTAATTTTGTATCTGATCTAAGCACCGTTTGGAACATCTTCTGTGATTCTCAGACAAACCTAATCCTACCCAACAAAAGAACACTGTACTGAGTGTCATCAATATCTGTTATAAGTTACTCAATTGCTTCTCAGGTTCCCTTAGTAGATAATCACATTATCTGCAAATGATAATCCAGCCCCCAGGGCCGCATCTGTGTGCTGACTGGTGGAGGCCTCACCTGGCATCCATAGCAGTGTGGACCAATATTAATAACCTTGTTTCCATGGGGACTGAAGTTCCAATGAGCAGAAGGTAAATCCCACCTTTCCAGTGGCTTTTTCAGACAGCAGCTAGCCACTCAACTATCAATGGGCTGTTTACTTGTCTATACCCCACACTAGATTCTAACTATTCTGTGGGTTTTTTTAAGATATATTCATTTATTTGAAAGGCACAGTTAGAGAGAGAGAGAGAATCTTCCATCTACTGGTTCACTCTCCAGATGGCTATAGCAGCCAGAGCTGGGCAGATCTGAAGCCAGGAGCCAGGAGCTTCTTCTGGGTCTCCTATGCGAGTGCAAGGACCCAAGCACTTGAGTCGTCTTCTAATGGTCTCCTAGGCCGTAAGCAGAGAGCTGGATCAGAAGAGAAGCAGCTGGGATACAAACCTGCCCACATGGATTGCCAGGGCTTCAGCAGAGGCTTAGCCCATTACACCACAGCACCAGCCCCACAGACCCTTTCTTTCAAAGGATTCCCTTGGACACATTCTGTGAAATGTCTCAAGGGTGCAATTCTGAATTCTCTGTTTTTAACAGGGAACTCTGCTCAGAGTGGAAACCACCCCAGAGAAGATCATGACATCAACCTGGCTTCTACAGCTTCCTTGTCCTTGCCTCAAATAGGGCCACCCACAGCACAGCCCAACAGACTCTGCCTGCTGAGGAGACAGAGCGGAGGGGCCAAGGAGGTGGCCAGGGTTCACAGAGTAGGCACAGCCTTGAGACAGTAGTTAAAACTGTGCTCTCTCTATGATGGAAGCTAAGCACAGGTGTGAGGATATGAAAAAGAATGAAATAGAACTCACTGAGAGGGGCCAGTGCTGTGGTATAGTAGACTAAGCCTCCACCTGCAGTGCCAGCATCCCATATGGGCACCAGTTCGAGTCCTGGTTGCTCCTCTTCTGATCCAGCTCTCTGTTATGGCCTGGGAAAGCAGTGGAAGATGACCCAAGTGCTTGGGCCCCTGCACCCATGTGGGAGACCCAGAAGAAGCTCCTGGCTCCTAGCTTCGGATGGGCACAGCTCCGGCTGTTGCGGCCATCTGGGGAGTGAACCAGCAGGTGGAAGACCTTTCTCTGTCTGTCTCTCCCTCCCTCTGTCTGTAACTCTGCCTCACAAGTAAATAAATTTAAAAAATCACTGAGAGGCCGGCGCCGCAGCTCAACAGGCTAATCCTCCGCCTAGCAGCGCCGGCACACCGGGTTCTAGTCCCAGTCAGGGCTCCAGATTCTGTCCCAGTGCCCCTCTTCCAGGCCAACTCTCTGCTGTGGCTAGGGAGTGCAGTGGAGGATGGCCCCTTGGGCCCTGCACCCACATGGGAGACCAGGAGAAGCACCTGGCTCCTGGCTTCGGATCGGCGCACTGTGGCAGCCATTGGAGGGTGAACCAACGGCAAAAGGAAGACCTTTCTCTCTGTCTCTCTCTCTCTCACTGTCCACTCTGCCTGTCAAAAAAAAAAAAAAATCACTGAGATAAAGACTACAATGCATGAACTGGAAAGCATACTGGAAGAGCCTGTATTGTGGCACACAGGGTTAAGCCACTGCTTGTGACACCTGCAACCCATATCATAGCACTTGTTTGAGTCCTGGCTGCTACACTTCTGAGCCAGCTCCTTGCTTATGCACCTTTGAACTCAGTGGCTGACGGCCCAAGTACATGGAGCCCTGCCACCCACATGGGAGACCCAGATGCAGTTCTGGGCTCCTGGCTTTGAGCTGGCCAAGTACTACCCATTACAGCCATTTGGGGGGTGTACCAGCAGATGGAAGATCTCTCTCTTTCTATCTCGCTCTCATTCTTGCTCTCTCTGTCACTCTGCCTTTTAAGCAAATGAATAAATAAATCTTCGAAAGACAGAAGAAATAAAGACATTGCATTAGAAAAGCAAATGCAGGTGAACTTGGAGACATATCAAAAACAGCTATCCAAATGAAACACGAAGTGAAAAAAAAAAAGCAAGAAAAAGGGAAAAAGAAAAGAAATGGTATCAGTAGCACAATTTTAAGTAAACTAACATATGTGTACATGGAGTCCCTGATAGAACAGAGACTGTGGGAGGGAAAGAAAAAACAATTACCCTAGAAATATTGCAAATCTTACAAAAACTGCAACAACAAAACTATAATTTCAGAAATCTAAGAAGCAAAGTAAACACTAAGCACAAAAACAGGAAGAAATCTGCAGCGAGACACATCATAATCAAATGGCTTTAACCTGAGGTACAAAGGCTGGCTCGTGTGTGGAGGAGCCGGATCTCTCCTGTATTGCTAGTGGAATGCGAAGTGGTACAGCCACCTGGAAAATAACTAAGCAATCTCTTTTAACACTAAATATTCACTTTCATATAGCCCAGCAATTGCACTCTGGGGCCCTTCTATCCCAGAGACATAAAGATTAATGTTCAGAAAATAACCTGGGGACTGGCGCTGTGGTATAGTAGGTAAAGCCACTGCCTGCAGTGCCGGCAGCCCATATGGGCACCCATTCAAGTCCCAGCTGCTCCATTTCTGACCCAGCTCTCTGCTATGGCTTGAGAAAGCAGTAGAAGATGGTCCAAGTCCTTGGGCCCCTGCATCTGCTTCTGGGAGGCCCAGAAGAAGCTCCTGGCTCCTGGCTTCAGATTAGTACAACTCCAGCCATTGCCGCCATCAGGGGAGTGAACTACCGGATGGAAACAATCGCTCTCACTCTCTCTCTCTCTCTCTCCCTCCCCCCACCCCCGCTTTTGCCTTTCTGTAACTCTGCCTTTCAAATAAATCTTAAAAAAAAAAAAAAGAAGCCAACTTAACATCCAAATTGTCACAAAAAAAAACTTTAAAAACATAAAAGAAGCTGTACACAAATGCTCATAGCAATTACATTGGTAATAGCCAAAAAGGGTAAACAATGTGAATGTCCTTCAACAGGTGCATGGTTGAACTATGGGTTATGTCTTCCATGGAACAGTACAAAGCAGGAAAAAGAAGCAAATGATTTATACATGCAACAACTTGAATGGTTCCCAACAGGCCTGTAAAGGTGTATACAGGTCATGAAGAGTTTCCATAACATTCTCAGAATGACAGAATTCTCGAGATGAAGACATATCAATGGCTGCCAAGCTAAGGCAGAGGCAGGGGAGAGAAAGGAGGCTGTGGTTATGAACAGATCACAGCAGCACCCAGAAGAAAGCTGGAGAGGTGGTGTTGCTATCAGACATGGTGGGATTCAGGCTGTGAACAATTCCAGGAGTTCAGCCCCTCATGGTGTCAGTTCATCAAGAGACTCTAACAGTGCTAAATGCTGATGGCCTGATAACAGGATTTCAAAACCCATGATGTCAAAAGTGACAGAATTCCAAGGAGTCACACACAGCTAATTCCAAACATTGCAGTGGGAGATCTTAATGCCTCACTCTGAGTGATTGACAGAACACAAAGACAGAAAGTGCAGACAGAGTATTTATTAAGATAGATCATATTCTGGACTATAAAACAAGTATATATCTATATATGTGGATATAGATATATATAATACATATGTATACATACACACATATATATTCATGTAATATATGTTCTCTGACATCATGAATCAACATACAAGAATCAAATTCATTTGTACCCACTCTCAACAACCAGTTATGAATCAATACTTTTTAAGTATAATTCACGATAGCATCAAAAATCATGAAATACTTAGGGATGAATCTGCCAAAAGACATGCAAGAATTAGACACTAAAAACCACAAACCTCTGATGAGAGAAAAGATCTAAATAAGTTGAGCGCTATATTCTGTCATTCTGTCCTTGGAGGATACACCTGCTCTTACAGATTTAAAGGACTTCTTTATATAGTCTGGAGCCTGGTTTTGTGTTACATTCATCTCTTAAAATATGTTCTCCCCTTTTGAAGACCAACTTTTCACTCTCTTAAAGAAGTCTTTTCTTTAAACGGCCTTTCTTTTGATGGAGTCAGGTCAATAAATCTTTGCCTTTATTTCTACAGCTTTTGCTTCTTTAAATAAAAAAAAAACTCCTTTTGTTCATGCTCCTGAAGACAATGCTATTTTCTTCTACAAGCTTTATTTATAGCTATAATCTAACCGAAGTGTGTTTTTTTACGCTTGTGGAATTCTTTTTTTCTCTATGTTGTGCAGATGTCAAGATAATGTTCCCTGTGGATACCGAACATCATTTGCTGAAAAGTTCATCCAATTCCCACTGCACTGCAGTATCACCCAGAAGTAAACCAAGTGACTGTGATGTGTGGGTCTGTTCCTACTCTGGTATGTGCCATTGATCTTATCTGTTCTTATTTTTTAAAAATAAGATTTTTTTTTTAAAGCAGAGTGACAGAGAGAGATAGAGAGAGACAGAGACAAAGAGAGCTTCTATTTACTGGTTCACCCCGCAAATGGCCACAACAATAGGGGCTGGGCCGGGTGGAAGTCAGGAGCCAGGAACTCCATCCGGGTCTCCAACACTGGTGGCAGGGGTCCGAGTACTTGGGCCATCATCTGCTGCCTCCCCAGGTGCAATATCAGAAGGGAAACGATGTGCACTTGGGGTGCCAGTGGCCCATGCAGCTAACCCCCGCTGTGCCACAACACCAGCCCCTGGTTACTGATTCCTGAATGCAACCATGCTATTCTAATAGATCTGACGTCTGCTAGAGTCTGCTCAGCAGCCTGCACTTGTGTGTCTGTGTTTGAACTTCTGCTGGTTTTTGTATGTTCACTTTTGTCTCTTTCTGTTTCCTTTTTTTAAAGACTGTCATGGCTCTCCTGTGCCCTTTGCAATTCCATACAGATTTGAGAACCAGATCGTCCATTTCAGAAAAAATCCCACTTGCAGTTTTAATTATGTAAATATGCAATCTGTGAATCAATTTGGATATATCTTACATCTGTATAATAGTAAATTTCTCAATATATGAATATCGTATTTCTCTCAGTTTATTAGATCTACTTAAATTTCCCTCAATAATGCTCTGAAATATTTTGCACAGAAATTTTGCAAAACGTTTTTTCATTTACTCTGAAGTTATACCTAATTT
This sequence comes from Oryctolagus cuniculus, assembly GCF_964237555.1. Taxonomy (NCBI): domain Eukaryota; kingdom Metazoa; phylum Chordata; class Mammalia; order Lagomorpha; family Leporidae; genus Oryctolagus; species Oryctolagus cuniculus. The sequence continues at coordinate 120,222,697 of NC_091434.1, forward strand.
TTGCCACTATTGTAAATGGCACCCTATTTTAAGAACCAAAGGGATCACATACTAGCTGCAAATACTAGCTGATAGAATAAAAAAGGGAGAGAATGATCCAACATGGGAAGCAGGATACACAGCAGACCCATAGAATGGCAGATGTCCTAAACAGCACTCTGACCTCAGAATCAGCCCTTAAGGCATGCAGATCTGGCTGAAAAGCCCATGAGAGTATTTCAGGCATGGAAAGCCAAGACACTGGCAAAAAAAAAAAAAAAACACCTAAATGAAAGATCTCTGCGAGTGAGATCCTAGTGCAAAGAATGGGTCATCAAAGAAGGAGGTACCTTTCTCTGAAGGGAGGAGACAACTTCCACTTTGACCATGGCCTTGTCTAAACATGATCAGAGTCAGTGAACTCAGGGGGCTTCCATAGCCTTGGCAGCTCATGACAAGAGCCTAGGGTGATTACTGAGGCCATAAACAAGAGTGTCAATTTGTTAAGTCAACAACAGGAGTCACTGTGCACTTACTCCTCATGTAGGATCTTTGTCCTTAGTGTGCTGTACATTGAGATTTAATGCTATAACTAGTACTCAAACAGTATTTTTCACTTTATGTTTCTGTGTGGGAGCAAACTTGAAATCTTTACTTAATGTATGCTAAACTGATCTTCTGTATATAAAAAGAATCGAAAATGAATCTTGATGTGAATGGAAGGGGAGAGGGAGTGGGAAAGGGGAGGGTTGCAGGTGGGAGGGACGTTATGGGGGGTAAGCCATTGTAATCCGTAAGCTGTACTTTGGAAATTTATATTCATTAAATGAAAGTTTGAAAGAAAAAAAAAAGAATCTTAACCTAAAAAAAAAAAATTTCAGTTTGGAGTTTTGGCTGCTATGTTGAAATAAAAATTAATCATAATACAGTAACGTTGCATTGCCAGCACGGCTAATTTCACTTACTCATTCTAATTCTTTTGGATTTTCTACATACCCACAATCACATCATCGGCAAACAACAATAGTTTCATTTCTTCTCCTCCCATCCTAGTTTTGATCTTGCCTCATTGCACTGGCTGGAATGTCAGCACAGCATGGAGTGGAAGTGGTGACTGCAGGGTCGGGGGAAGCCCACAGTGTTTCACACGAAAGTATGACTTTGTGAGTGCTACTTTAAAAGGCAGTTTTCATCATATTTAGGAGGCTCCAATTCATTTCTCATTTGCTAAGTGTCTTTGTCATGAATCATTATTGAAACTTTGTCAAGTGATTTTTCTTCATTTATTTAGATAATTACATAATTATTCTCCTTTATTCTAATACTGTAGCTCCCTGCATTAATTTCCTAACACTATACCAACCTTGAAATCCTTAATACAATGTTGTTTTCTGTTTTGAGAATATTTTGTTTGTGATTCTTTGGCAATGATGTTTACAACTGAAATTGACTTCTTTTCCTTTCTTTGACCGTCCTTGTCCAATATTTGTATGATCATTCTATTCTCAAGATACTGATTGATAAAATTCTAATTTTTTTCTATTTTCTGGAAGAAAATTGTTCTTATAATTCCTTCTTCATTTCTTCTTATAATATTCTGATAAATTCATGAGAAAAGCTATCTGAACTTGGAGATTTCTTTGTGAGAAATATTTTAAGTTAGAAGACAGCAGTTAATATGCCTGTCTCCTACCCCAGAGTTCCAGGGTCCAACAACTGACTCCACTTACCACCAATGCAGGCCTTGGAAGGCAGCAATGATGGCTCAAGGGATTGGGTTCCTGTCACCATGTGGAGACCCGGGTTGAGTTCCTGGCCTGCAGCTTTGGTCCCAGCTAGAAGACTACTGTGGGTGATAGGGAAGTACGCCAGCAGATAGGGGCTCTGGCATTCTCTTTCTTCCCTACATTAGAATTCAATTTCTTAACAGATACTGGAAAAGCATAATTTCTGTGTGTCACTTTTAGTAAGCTATGCTATTGTCCTTTAAAATTGTATTGCATCCAAATTATCAGACTTATTGGCATAAAGTTATTCATAATATCTCTTATGATCTATTTAAAGGCTTTAGAATGTGGAGTTAAGCTCCATTTTTCACTCCTGTTGGTGACAGAGGCTTACCCTGCTCCAAGGAGGTGAGAAGTACAATTGCCCCAGACGCTCAGAAGCACACTGGGTCAGACCTCATTATGCATCCATGTAACAAGCAACGTGTGTCACACTCCATTCCCAAGAGCATGGAGGTTTCTAGAAGGAGACGGCGGGATTCAAACTCCTGGGCCAGGCAGGAAGCAGCACACAGTCCCCAGGAGAGGGAGCAACCTCCCCAGCTTGCAACTGACCTCACGTCCTGCTCAAAAACAAGCACCAAGCGCTGTCCACCTGCGGCCCTGTGGGCCTTGCCCTGGCACTGTGCGGCAGCAGCCCCTGCACCTAAATCCAGAGTGGCTTCTAGAACAGCAGTTCTGAGAATATCTTGCCGTTCTCTTTCATCTATTTCAAAAGCAATCATTTTCCCTGGTAAAGTTTTGCATTGAGCAAGTCTGTGTTAAACTTATTATAAGAAAATTACCCTTGGTAATGATCTGAACTTTTAAAAATCCATTTTCCATTTCTGCAATGAGAGCTCAATTTCTTCCCCACATTTTATTTGTTTCATGGCACAGATTGGAAAGAGTATCAATTTTCTGCCGGCATATTAAAACATGTTTTTATTAACTAGGAATTGCAGTGAGACTTGAAAATCAGGAGCAAAGTGCTCCTGGAGAATTGAAAATATATATTTCTGATTTCTTTAATAAAAATTATTAACACTATAGTTACTGTAGTTTCTTATATTAGCTCATCGAGGTACAGCAATACAAGATGAAATTTTCTCAGCTCCGTCCCACCCCTTAATATGAAGAAGTTCAAGGTCATACTTAACTCTGAAGACCACACATCAGCCCTACAATAAAGTGCACTAATTTTGGCAGGGTTTTATTAATAAAGCAGATAACATGGGAAGGCACCAGTTTATTGAAATATACTTGGATCATTTCAACCTGGGAAGCACAATGAATGGAGATGTGGAAAAGGCCTAGATGTACCTGATCCAGACACCAGCCTTGTTAGCGCATTGCCTTGAAACATCTCAGTCTCACCGGGCACAGCCACCTTCTCAGTATGGTAAGAAGACAAAAGCCTTGCTTGCAAAATGGCTGTGAAGACTAACAGTGAGAAATGTAAGCTGAATGCCGGGCAGAGTTTCTGGAATGTGCGTGGCTCTCCCATGGGGAAACTGGACAACACTTGGACCAAGAAATGAAAATGAGGATCGCCACTGAGGGCAGATGGGTGCCATATGCCGCAAGACAGGACACCCTGAGAGGCTCAGCCCTGCTTTCCAGCATTCTGGCACAGAACACCAGTCTAGCCATGAGGAAATATTAACAAATCCAAAAGAAGAAAACTTTCATTTTAAAAGAATGGCATGGAAGAGACTGTATTCTTCAAAAACACCAAGGTCATAAAACAAGAGTACAAGCTATGGAGATGTTCCTGATGATGAGGGCCCAGAGAGATGCAGCAACTTGATGACCAATGCAATGACTCTAGATCAGACCCTTGTCCTGGAGCAGAGCAAGCTGCAAGGTCATGATGGAGCCAGCCAGAATATGGCCACAGATTTGGGGTGGGGGGAGTTCCATTAGTGGAGCTCATGGTTGTACTTAAGAGTGCAGGAGAATACCATTTATTTAGGAAATACATACCAAAGTATTTGGAGATAGCTAAATAGCTCAGAAAAAAAATGCATGCTTTGCTTATATAGAGAGAAACAGATACCAATGGATAAAGCAAATGTCACAAAATGTGAACAGGTGAATCTGGGTAAAAAGTATACGGATATTCAATGTTCTATTCTGAGTCTTGTGACTTTTCTGAGTTTGAAAGTAGGAGTGTTCCCAAATGAAAGTTTTCTTAAGTGGCTCTGGTAATAATAAAGACATTAATGAAAGATATTTGTGAAGACCTTCGATTAAATTCTTCTATAAGAAATTAGTTTGAATAAATGCAACATTTATAAATTAATATGACTTTCTATAATATATAAATTTGAAATAACTACATGAATCAATTAAATATGTAAGTTGCTATTGAGGACCTATAAATGTAAGTTTACCAAAACTAGCTTTTCCTCCTTTTTGTCTCTTTCACGGGACCATGGGGAATCACCATTACTCCAAGTCACTTTATGTTCAGCGCATGCAATATTATTTCCACTTGTGGGCAACCTGTGAGAGTGACACCTTCTGGCGAAACGTAATACTACAACGGAGCTCTATTCGACATTGTAAACACCCGCACCCAAACAGGGAGCGTTCTTCAATGCAGGGAACACGCGGGTCCACAGAAGTGCTTGAAAGAAGAGCAAGAAGCAAATGAAAGAGGCCCTGAGCTTCAGCCTGGCTTCCAACAGAGCGGTGGGGTCTTTAAGGTGGTGGCTCTGGGCTCCACGAGCAGGTCCGCTGAGGGCGACTGAGTCAAGAGAGAGGGCGCCGAGGTTACAGAGGGTGTGTCCACCACTGTCTACGCGATAAAGGGCCGCGGCACCGGGCGCCGGGGCTAGACCGTGCCCAGGCTGTTCCGGGACTCGCTGTCATAGCGAGTGAGGAGGAGCCGGCGCCGCGTCCCTGCGGCCGTTCTCGCCCGCGCGCGCCGCCGCCGCCTCCACCATGCAGTCTCGGGAAGACGCTCCGCGTCCTCACTGCCTCGCCAGTGTCCGCGGTGGGCGGCGGCCCGCGACGACTTCCAAAGCCTCGGTTTCAGCCTTTTTCACGGGGCCAGAGGAGTTACAGGACTCGGCCCATTCTGCAGCCCTGCTGGCACAGCTCAAGTCGTTCTATGACGCGCGGCTGCTGTGCGATGTGACCATCGAGGTGGTGTCGCCCGGCTGCGGGCCTGGCACCGGGCGCCTGTTCCCCTGCAACCGCAACGTGCTGGCCGCCGCGTGCCCCTACTTCCGGAGCATGTTCACGGGCGGCATGCACGAGAGCCAGCAGGCCCGCGTGACCCTGCACGACGTGGATGCCGCATCCTTCGAGGCCCTGGTGGAGTACTGCTACACGGGCCGTGTGTCCCTGAGCGAGGCCAACGTGCAGCGCCTCTACACCGCCTCCGACATGCTGCAGCTCGAGTACGTGCGGGAAGCCTGCGCCTCCTTCCTGGCCCGCCGTCTCGATCTGGCCAACTGCACGGCCATCCTCAAGTTTGCTGATGCCTTTGGCCACCCCAGTCTGAGATCTCAGGCCCAGGCCTACATAGCTCGCAACTTCAAGCAGCTCAGCGGGATGAGTTCGGTTCGGGAGGAGTCTCTGGCCGACCTGACGCTGGCCCAGCTGCTGGCCATCCTGCGCCTGGACAGTCTGGACGTAGCGAGTGAGCTGACGGTGTGCCACGTGGCCCTGCAGTGGCTGGAAGCCGCCCCGGAAGAGCGGGGTCCCAGCGCTGCCGAGGTCTTCAGGTGTATCCGCTGGTCGCTCTTCACCGAAGGCGATTGGAGCTACCTGGAAGGGCTGCTGACCAAGCCCATCGTGAGGAAGTACTGCCTGGACGTTATTGAAGGGGCCCGGCGGATGCGCTGTGGTAACATGTTGTGCAAGGCACTGGGGCCCGTGCCAGACAGCGGCACCAGCAGCAGGAGCAGCAGCTCGCTTGTATCCGCAGGAGAAAATCCACCCCAGAGGCTGGGTATGTGTGCCAAGGAGATGGTGGTCTTCTTTGGACATCCCCGAAATCCCTTTCTCTGCTACGACCCATACTCGGGGGACATGTATACAATGCCTTCGCCGTTAACCACCGTGGCTCGCACTAAGACCATAACCTCCTCTGCTGTCTGCGTCTCTCCAGACCATGACATCTATCTAGCTGCCCAGCCCAGGAAAGACCTCTGGGTGTACAAACCAGCCCAAAATAGCTGGCAGCAACTCGCAGACTGCTTGCTGTGTCGCGAAGGCATGGATGTGGCCTATCTCAATGGCTACATTTACATTTTGGGTGGCCGAGACCCAGTGACCGGAGTTAAGCTGAAGGAAGTGGAATGCTACAGTGTTCAGAGGAACCAGTGGGCACTAGTGGCTCCTGTGCCCCATTCCTTCTATTCCTTTGAACTCCTAGTGGTCCAGAACTATCTTTATGCTGTCAACAATAAGCGCATGCTCTGCTATGACCCTAGCCACAATCTGTGGCTGAGCTGCGCTTCTCTTAATTGCAGCGACTTTCAGGAAGCGTGTGTCTTCAACGATGAGATCTATTGTATCTGTGACATACCAGTTATGAAGGTCTACAACCCAGCTAGGGGAGAGTGGAGGCGGATTCAGAATATTCCCTTGGACTCAGAGGTCCACAACTACCAGATTGTCAATCATGACCGAAAGTTGCTGCTGGTGACGTCCACCAGCCCTCAATGGATAAAGAACCGGGTGACTGTGTATGAATACGACACAAGGGGAGACCAGTGGGTTACCGTAGGCGCCATGTTAGGTCTTCTGCAGTTTGAGTCCGGCTTTATTTGCCTCTGTGCTCGTGTTTATCCCTCTTGCCTTGTACCTGGTCAGAGCTTCATCACTGAGGACGACGATGCTCAAAGTGAGTCTAGCACGGAATGGGACTTAGATGTGTTGAGTGAGCCAGACTCAGAGTCAGGAAGTTCAAGTTCTTTTTCTGATGCTGAAGTGTGGGTGCAGGTGGCACCTCAGCGGAGTGCCCAGGACCAGCAGTGCTGATGTGCTAAGATGTTTCTCCTGCTTTGTGGAACGTAGCTTAACAAAATCCTTTCCTAAAAAAAATAAATAAATAAATAAATTGACTGGAATCACAAATTTGGTGTAGAAAGGGTAATATTTTAAAAAACTAATGTAATGTTATAAAATGTGAACAGTCCATGAATCAGCCTTCCTAATAATTTACTCTGCTAAAACTCCAGATTGAAATATGCAAAACTATCTAATTGATTAGTATCCTTTGTGTTTTTTTTATTATTCAAATGTTCATTTGCCCAAGTGGGGTGTGTGGATTAGCTCATATATTTTCGATATCCTAATTTGATGTTAATTTTTAAATTGTTTATTGTCACAAGAAATTTAGCTTTTTAATTTGTTTAATAGAAAATCAGACTAGGGATTATTGGTAGAGTCTTGGAGGTGTATACATTCCTTAAGAATAATCAAAGCAGATTTTCAAAATTTTATTCTAGTCAATTTCTTGGAAGCTAAATGTAGTTTGTTAAAATTTTGGTTGGGTTTCTTCCCTCCTGCAAGGAAAAAATGAATATATAAAGTTTATCAAATAGTGGTTTCATTTTGGTAATATCTAGAATGGCTTTACAAGTTCATAGAAAGTTTTAAGAATCAGGATTTCACTGTCCTAAAAGATTTGCATTTTTATTTTGGAACATAAAATGTGTATTTGTATCCATTCTAGTATCACCAAAATACTCTTCTAAACTGACCCCCTATCCCCCTGAGAAGAAAAACGTGCTTTGTACGTTTGTACTGTTGATCTGGGCCTGATACCTGCCTCACTGACTCAGAGGAACAATCCTTGTTTTCATTGGAACTACAATTGGGTGATGTAAATTTGTATCTGTTGGTCATTCCTTGTCTTAAAAAAAATTATTTACTTTCTTGGTATAGTTTTGATGTTTCTCTTCAGCAAGAAGCAACTTAGTCTTTGCTGTTTTGTGAGGTAATATTGGTTTTGAAAATATGTATAAGCTAAAAACCATATTTCATTGATATTAGTGGTCATTGTGTCTATCATCTTTAAAATCCAGTGCCAGCAAAGACCTTCGAACTTTAAGATGTGTAGAGAGCTGTTTTCTGTAGTACTGAAAATGTTCTGTCAGTTTCGTAAGTCATGTAAATGTTCTTGATTATCAGGTATTTTTGTATTAAAAGTTGACAGTTAAAGAACTTGAGTGGACGTGGCATTTGGGGCCAACAGTGGAAGTATGTTTCCTCCCAGATACTTCCCTAAGCGGTAGCATACACGGTCCTTTTATCATAACATTTGTATGTGTTTTGTGTTTCTCTGTCTTTGATTCTATCACCATAAGTTATGGGAAGTCCAGAAATGGAGACCAAATCACGCAAAACTGACACTGTTATGTGTGAGAAAATATAGGTGCTTACCTTCTGAAGCTTGATTAATACACATGGTTGTCAGAATACACGCACACAATGAATGGTGTACATATACATATCCAGATGTTTATGATGTGTAAGTTTTCTCGTAACTGCTTAAAATTATCTTCCTGAATCTTTGTTAAACAGCATGCTAATTCTTCATCTGTGTTTATCCCCTACTGACAGAACCTTTATACCCTGTTGGAGGGCTGAGGAGTCTGACTAGGATGGGGAACTGAATTTTTGAATGAAAAACAGGCAGAGAGAAAAGGATGAAAAAGTTACACACACACACATGCACACACATGCACACACATGTGCACACACATGCATGCACGCACATGTGCACACATGCACACACACATGTGCGCACACACGCACACATCTTTCTTAGCCATTTTGATTGGCCACTTTAAGAATCTACAACATATTCTTGTTTCATATTTCTACCAAAATAAGATAACTGCACTAGCATTTCATGTTCCTTCAAAAAGGTTAACATACTTTTAGTGGCCTATGGCTAAATTTTGTACCATTTGATATCAGGGACATTATGAGCACTGCTCTTACAGAAAACTATTTGTCAACAATATTACTTTTTGGCCAGCTTTTTCTTCATTAACATCTTGTTGATAGCTTTTTGTTCTGTAAGGTTGAAAGATGGCAATGCTTATCTCAATGAGATTATCCCTCTGCAGAATTAAGGTGTGCAACTCATGTAGGAAAGACAAATTGTCCAATTTGTCATTCTTAATCTTTGACTTAAAGCCTGCACTAAATAGTAGTAGTATCTTGCTTTACAGTAAGGTTTCCTCGGGAAGAATTTTAGCCTTGTGATTATATTTGTGAAATAGGGAGTAGGTGTGAACCATTATTTTATAAAGTGATTTGTACATGATCAGTTACAAATAAAATCGATAATTAGAACCCAGAAAAAACAATGATGTGGCTTATGTAATGATGCGGATTATGGCTCACTGTCAAAAGCAAGCAGATGAGTAAATCTACAAAGCTTAGGTGTTGAAATCTGCATTTTGTTCATAAAAGAGTCACATAATTACCTGCTCATTTTGAAAAGTGTTTGATCCTTTCAAAGTATTTGAACGCTTAAGCCAGGCATGAGTGGAAATCAGCTTTGGGAACTTCAGTAGCATCCAATACTTAGCATTAACCATTTTGAAGACTATACATAATATGGTGGTGAAGTTTCCATGAACTCTTTTGCCACTAAAACACATTCTAAAAAATGTTGGGTGGAGGGCAGCGCCTATGGCTTAGTAGGCTAAGCCTCTGCCTGTACTGCCGACATCCCATAGAGGGCTGGTTCGTGTACTGGCTGCTCCTCTTCTGATCCAGCTCTCTGCTAATAGCATGGGAAAGCAGTGGAAATGATCCAAGTGCTTGGGCCCCTGCACCCACGTGGGAGACATGGAAGAAGCTCCTGGTTCCTGGCTTCAGATCAGTCCAGTTCCAGCCATTGCTGCCTTTTGGGGAGTGAAGGAGCAAATGAAAGACCTCTCTTTTTCTCTGTCTGTAACTGTGCCTCTCACATAAATAAATAAAATTTTTAAGATTTATTTATCTATTGAAAGAGTTACACAAAGAGAGAAGGAGAGGCAGAGAGAGAGAGAGAGAGAGAGAGGTCTTCCATCCTCTTGTTCACTCCCCAACTGGCTGCAATGGCCGGAGCTATGCTGATCTGCAGCCAGGAGCCAGGAGCTTCTTCAGGTCTCCCACATGGGAGCAGGAGACAGAGAGGCCTTCCATCTGCTGGTTCACTCCCCAATTGGCTGCAACAGGCGGAGCTGTGCCAATCTGAAGCCAGGAGCCAGGAGCCTCTTCCCAGTCTCCATTGTGGGTGCAGGGGCCCAAGAACTTGGGCCACCTTCTGCTGCTTTCCCAGGCCATAGCAGAGAGCTGGATTGGAATGGAACAGCCGGGACTTGAATCAGCACCCATATGGGATGCTGGCACTGCAGACGGCGGCTTTACCCACTACACCACAGGACCATTCCCAGTAAATAAATCTAAAAAAAAAAAAAAAAAATAGTTAGGTGGCCTGACTGGAACACACGAGATCTAACAGCAATGTTTGCTTGAACTGATGTCTGACAGGAAAGGAAGCATGTTTTGGTCAAGAGGCAACAGGGCTGATATCACAGAAAAATGGTGGAGCAGAGCACTTAAGGAATCAACAGTTGGAGCTGGCACTGTGGCATGGCAGGTAAAGCCTCTACCTACAGTGTCAGCATCCCATAGGTTCGAGTCCCAGCTGCTCCACTTCCAATCCAGCTCTCTGCTATGGCCTGGGAAAGCAGCAGAAGATGGTCCAAGTCCTTGGGCCCTTGCACCCGCATTGGAGACTGGGAAGAGGCTCCTGGCTCCTGGCTTCAGATTGGCACAGCTCCGCCTGTTGCAGCCAATTGGGGAGTGAACCAGCAGATGGAAGGCCTCTCTGTCTCCTCTCTGCCTCTCCTTCTCCCTCTGTGTAACTCTGACTTTCAAATTTAAAACAATAAACAATAAGGAATCAACAGTTGCCCTGAAATAACCAGAAGATGTCAAAAACTGAAAAAATTAAGTTCTTCAGAACTCTGGACTCCAATTCAAAATATAGCCAACAAAGATGTGGCTGACCTGGGATAGGAGAGCATAATGGCATTTCGCTCAACCATTCCCTAGCAAAACAGCAGCGGCTGCACGGACAGCAGGCTGCATCCTGACGTGGAGTTCTGGTTCCAAGGGCTTAACACAGACCTTGATCTTGGCAATTCTCTGAACAACCAGCAAAGAGCTTTCTCCAGTCAAAGCCGCGGGATCTGGCCCAGCATCAAGTGAAGATCTATGGCCCCACAGGACGGACTCATCTCAACCCATGTAACCTCAGCCCACACAGGCACAGTGTGCATCTGTGAAACAGTGCAGGGACTCAGCTGCGACCTGGCTCAGTGTCATTCTGAGGAGCTGAGATGCTGCCAAGACCACCCCTCCTCAAAACTTGGGCGATACCAGGGCACAAGACTGCAGCCACCCAGGAGCAGGGCATCAAACTGAACACAAGGCTATGTCTTGGGACTCAGTGCCAGGCTGGTAAAATCCAACACTGGGCCCACACCACTGGCCTCTGCCCTAAAGCCAGAGGCCATGCATGCAGCCTGCAAACATTCCCCGGTCCCTCATGGAGACCCATGGCCCCGGCTGATTGGCCTTTTATCCCAAGAGCATTGCCTATGGCTGGTTACAGCTGCCTCCGACTGGGAGTTCACCCCAGCAGCAGGCTGGGCCTTGGTCCTCTCCCACGCCATGCTGGTCCCGGTGAGCTAACGCATCACATGTGAGAGCTAACATTGTGGAATTGCTGCCCACAGAAGTGCCCACCACATTTCTCCCCAGCCCCAGGAGAGAGTAGTGGTACACCTGGAAAAGGAAAAATTCAGATATTATGTAAGAACCTGGGGCTGGTCGCTCCACAGTGGGGCCCAGAGCCAAGCAGAAGCTTGGCAACAAATAAGTAACTATGGACAAGACATTTGAGCCCACCGCAGCCCCTGGAAGAGGATTTCAGGAACAGACTACTCCTTTTTAGACACTTTCCCAGTTGGTTCTGAACACAGTGTGTGGATTTGGGACAGGCCTTGGCTATGGTTCCCTCTAGTGGTGAAATAGTGACAACACACCAACAGTAGGCTAGCAGCAGGCCTCTACTGGGGTTGCCATCTACTGCTGAAATAGAAGAATTATCCAAAGCTCAGAGAAATAAGCAGACAGTTTAGAATTTCTGGAAGGCAGGCCCAAAGCCAGATTACAAATACTGGGGGGAAGTTCCTGATGCTCCAATGCCCACATACTGTCATACACCAGTAAGCAACAAGAACTTTCCAGGAACTGTAGTCTTCACTAGTGAACAGCAAGGTGTCAGAAACTGGTATATTCAAATTTATGGATGCACAATTAAAAACAGGGGTTTAAAGGAAATGCATTCAGCTTCAGAAAACACACAATTTAGTGTTATAGAACAGAATCTTAGCACGAGATAGAATAATTCATAAAAGAGAAATCCTAGGGGCCGGCACTATGGCACAGCAGGTAAAGCCACCACTTCCAGCACTGACATCCCATATGGGTGCCGGTTCAAGTCTCAGCTGCTCCACTTCCGATCCAGCTCCCTGCTATGGCCTGGGAAAGCAGTGGAAGATGTACCCTGAACCCACGTGGGAGACCCAGAAGAAGCTCCAGGCTCCTGGCATCAGACCAGCTCAGCTCTGTCTGTTGTGGCCATTTGGGGAGTGAACCAGCAGATGGAAGATCTCTCTCTCTTTCTCTCTCTCTCTCTTTCTGCCTCTGTTATTGACTCTCTGTAACCCTGCCTTTCAAATAAATAAATAAATCTTTTTTAAAAAATGGGATAAATCCTAGGTGGGGGCTGATGCTGTGGTGTAGCATATTAAGCCACCCCCTGTGATGTTGGTGCCACCACTTGTGATGTTGGCATCCTGTATGAGCACAGATTCGAGTCCCAGCTGCTCCACTTTCAATCCAGCTTCCTGCTAATCTGCCTGAGAAACCAGTGGAAGATGATCCAAGTGCTTAGGCCCTTGCACCTATGTGGGAGACCTGGATTGAGTTCCTGGCTTCTGGCTTGGCTTGGCCCTGCCTTGGCTGTTGCAGCCATTTGGGGAATGAACCAACATATGGAAGATCTTTCTCTCTACCTCTCTCTCTCTCTCTTTCTCTGTAACTCTAGCTTACACATAAATAAATAAATAAATAAATAAATATAAAAATACACTAAGTGAAATAAAAAATGCAGTAGACAGCACCAAACATAAGAGAACAGGTCAAACAGAAGAAAATTAGTGACCTTAAAGACACACTATTTGAAAATACACAGTCAAAGGAGAAAAATAGAAAAGAATGAAGAGGAAAGAAGAAAGCCTATGGTGGGTCTGAGGGGGACCTGGGAAGCCACAGGGGCATAAAGCCCATCTAAAGAGGCAGCAAATTCCCAAACCTCGAGGAAGATGTAGCTATACAAGTGCAGAAATATCAGAGGTCACTACTCTACCATGTCCACTCCAGGATATATCATAACCAGACTCTCCAACATTCAACTGGATTCTCAGGACTTCAAGAGAAAAGAAGCCATCAATGTTCAGGGATGTCCCAGTTCACCTGACTGCAGACTTCCAGGCAGAAACCATACAGGCCAAAGAGAGCAGGATCAGAATGTAACAGCACTCAAGGGGAAAAACTTCCCAACAAGAACTCTGCACCCAGCAGAGCCATCCTTTAGACAGAAAGCAGAGAGAAAGACACTCCCAGATAAACAAAAGCTAGGAGAATGTATCGTCAGCAGATCAGTCTTGCAAGCTATGCTGAAGGGAATTTTCAGACTGAAATGCTAACTAGAAAGAAGAAAATCTAGGAAGGCAGAAAACGCATCGAACAGAGATCCTAGATTAAGTCCATGCATTCACAGCCCACGGATCTTTGACAAAGAACATGCATTGGAGAAAAAGAGTCTTCAAATAGTGGTGCCAAGAAAAGTGGAAATCCACACGCAGAAGATGGAAACCAAACCCACCTCCCACTATATGGAAAAATCAACTCAAAATTAATTAAAGACCAAAAAGTAAGACCTGAAACTATAAACCCATTATAAGAAAACATGGAAAATGTTCCAGGAAAGTGAAATGGACAGGGCCAGCGGTGTGGTGCAGCAGGTTAAGCAGCTGGCATCCCATAAGGGCATTGGTTCAAGGCCCAGCTGCTCCATTTCCAACCCAGCTCCCTGTTAATGTGCCTGGAAAAGCAGCAGAAGATGGTCCAAGTGCTTGGACCCCCACCACTCACATGGGAGACCCGAATGGGGTTCCTGGCTCCTCATTTCAGCCTGGCCTGGGAATAAACCAGCAGATGGAAGTTTTTTCTGCATGTGTCTTTCCCTTGGTCTCTGTAACTCTGCCTTTCAAATAAATAAATAAAATCTTAATTAAAAAAGAAATTGAAATGGACAAAGATTATTTAGGTGAGGCACTGAACACACAGGAAGTAAGAGAAAACAGACAAATGGGATTTCACTAAACTAAAGGGGAATAATGAACATAGTGTAAATGCAACAAACAGAATGGGAGGAAATACTTTTTTTAAGATTTATTTGTGACTAACTGATAGAATAAAAAAAGGGGGGGGAGCGAATGATCCAACATGGGAAGCAGGATACACAGCAGACTCAGAGAATGGCAAAAGCCCTAAACAGCACTCTGGCCTCAGAATCAGCCCTTAAGGCATGCGGATCTGGCTGAAGAGCCCATGAGAGTATTTCAGGCATGGAAAGCCAAGACACTCTGGCAAAAAAAAAAAAATTACCTAAATGAAAGATCTCTGCGAGTGAGATCCCAGTGGAAAGAACAGGTCATCAAAGAAGGAGGTACCTTTCTCTGAAGGGAGAAGAGAACTTCCACTTTGACTATGATCTTGTCTAAATATGATCAGAGTCGGTGAACTCAAAAGGCTTCCATAGCCTTGGCAGCTCATGACAAGAGCCTAGGGTGATTACTGATGCCATAAACAAGAGTGCCAATTTGTTAAGTCAACAACAGGAGTCACTGTGCACTTACTCCTCATATAGGATCTCTGTCCTTAATGTGCTGTACATTGTGATTTAATGCTATAACTAGTACTCAAACAGTATTTTTCACTTTGTGTTTCTGTGTGGGTGCAAACTGTTGAAAGCTCTACTTAATATATGCTAAATTGATCTTCTGTATATAAAGATGATTGAAAATGAATATTTGTGACTGGAAGGGGAGAGGGAGTGGGAGAGGGGAGGGTTGCGGGTCGGAGGGAAGTTATGGGGGGAAAAGCCATTGTAATCCATAATCTGTACTTTGGAAATTTATATTCATTAAATAAAAGTTTTAAAAAAAGATTTATTTGTGGGTGATCCCATGAGACTGCCTGCCCTGCCCATGTGGGAGGTTGGGAGGGACCACACAGCCTGGCTGCTGGCAGGTGGCAGGAGCTCCAGGCCCATTTCCCCCATTCCTCCTTCCCTGTTGGGAGCCTTGTGGCTGTACCTTTATGATTGATCAACAGAGAGTCGATTGATAAACAGAGAGCCGATAAGCAGCTCCCACATTCCAGATGTGGGCCAGTTGCACAAAGGGGCCTACATGGCCTACATAATCTACAAGTTGATTGGTTAGGGGTCTTTTGGAACACTGCCCCTTCTCCCCTACAGAATTGCTATTACTATCCCAGGCTTTTTCTCCCCCTCTTACCCTATAAAAGTCTGTGCCTGATCGCTAATACACAGACATGCTCATCAGGCTGTTCTCCAGTGCTTCTTATCGAGAGACACCATTGCTCTTCCAGGCCGACAGCTAAGGGTCTCACACAAAGAGACCTCATTTATTTATTCATTTGAAAGAGATACACAGAGAAAGAAAGAGAGGCAGAGAGAGAGAGAGAGAGAGGTCTTCCATCTGCTGCTTCAATCCTCAATTGGCCACAGTGGCTGGAGCTGCACTGATCCGAAGCCAGGAGCCAGGAGCTTCTTCTGGGTCTCCCACACAGGTGCAGGGGCCCAAGGACTTGGGCCATCTTCTACTGCTTTTCCAGGCCATAGCAGAGAGCTGGGTCAGAAGTGGAGCAGCCAGATCTCGGACCTGCACCCATATAGAATGCTGGCAGTTACCCGTTATGCCTCAAGAAAATATTTTTAAACTATGTATCCGACCAGTAGTAAATAATCAAAATGTATAAGAAACTCAACATAATAAGAAAAAATAATCCAATTTTTAAGATAAGAAACCAAACTGAATAGAAGTTTTTCAAAGGAAGGCACATGAGTGGTCAACATGTGCACAAGAAAAATCTTCAACTTCACTCATCATTCCAGAAATGCAGATAGAAATCACAATGAGATATCATCCCAACTCACATAGTTATTATCAAAAAACAAAAGAGAACAAGGGCTGGCAGGGACATGGAGAAAAGGGTGCCCTTACACACTGTTGGAGAGAACATAAGTTAGTATAGTGATTGAGGAAAACAACACAGAGGTTCCTTTGCTTTATGGCCTAGTGTGTGGTGAATCCTACTAGGCCATAAAGCAAGTCTCAGCAAATTCATAAGAATCAAAATCAGGCCGGCGCCGCGGCTCACTAGGCTAATCCTCCGCCTAGCGGCGCCGGCACACCGGGTTCTAGTCCCGGTCGGGGCGCCGGATTCTGTCCCGGTTGCCCCTCTTCCAGGCCAGCCCTCTGCTGTGGCCAGGGAGTGCAGTGGAGGATGGCCCAGGTGCTTGGGCCCTGCACCCCATGGGAGACCAGGAAAAAGCACCTGGCTCCTGGCTCCTGCCATCGGATCAGCGCGGTGCGCCGGCCGCAGCACGCCGGCCGCGGCGGCCATTGGAGGGTGAACCAACGGCAAAGGAAGACCTTTCTCTCTGTCTCTCTCTCTCACTGTCCACTCTGCCTGTCAAAAAAAAAAAAAAAAAAAAAAAGAATCAAAATCATACAATGAATAGGCTCAGATCACAATGGAATGAAGCTGAAATTAGCAACTCAGGAATCCCTAGAGAATATGCAAACACATAGAGACTGAACAACATGCTCCTGAATGAACACTTGGTCATAGAAGAAATCAAAAGAGAAATCAAAAACTTTCTGGAAATAAATGAGGATAACAACAAAACATATAAAAACTTATGGGATACAGCAAAAGCAGTGTTAAGAGGAAAGTTTATATAAATAGGTGCCTACATCAAGAAAATGGAAAGGCACCAAACAAATGAGCTATCAATGCATCTCAAGGATCTAGAAAAACTACATCAAACCAGGCCCAAATCTAGTAGGAGAAGAGAAATAATTAAAATCAGAGAAGAAATCAACAGAATTGAATTCAAAAAGAAATTACAAAAGATCAGCAAAACGAAGAGCTGGTTCTTTGAAAAAATAAACAAAACTGACACACCATTGGCCCAACTAACTAAAAAAAGAAAAGACCCAAATCAATAAAATCAGAGATGAAAAAGGGAATATAACAACAGACACCACAGAAATAAAAAGAATCATCAGAATTTACTACAAAGAATTATATGTCCGCAAACTGGGAAACCTATCAGAAATGGATAGGTTCCTGGACACATACAACCTACCTAAATTGAACCATGAAGACACAGAAAACCTAAACAGACCCATAACCAAGTCAGAAATTAAATCAGTAATAAAGGCCCTCCCAACAAAGAAAAGCCCAGTACCGGATGAATTCACTGCTGAATTCTACCAGACATTTAAAGAAGAACTCCAATTCTTCTCAAACCATTCAGAACAATCAATACAGAGGGAATCCTCCCAAATTCTTTCTATGAAGCCTTAATTCCTAAACCTGAAAAAGATGCAGCAGAGAAAGAGAATTACAGAACAATTTCCCTGATGAACATAGATGCAAAAATCCTCAATAAAATTCTGGCCAATGGAATGCAACAACGCATCAGAAAGATCATCCACCCAGACCAAGTGGGATTTATCCCTGGTATGCAGCAATGGTTCAACATTCGCAAAACAATCAATGTGATACACCACATTAACAAACTGCAGATGAAAAACCATATGATTATCTCAATAGACGCTGAGAAAGCATTTGATAAAATACAACACCCGTTCATGATGAAAACTCTAAACAAATTGGGTATAGAAGGAACATTCCACAATACAATCAAAGCAATTTATGAAAAACCCACGGCCAACATCCTATTGAATGGGGAGAAGTTGGAAGCATTTCCACTGAGATCTGGTACCAGACAGGGATGCCCACTCTCACCACTGCTATTCCATATAGTTCCGGATATTTTAGCCAGAGCCATTAGGCAAGAAAAAGAAATTAAAGGGATACAAATTGGGAAGGGAGAAGTCAAACTATCCCTCTTTGCAGATGATAGGATTCTTTACTTAGGGTATCCAAATAACTCTACTAATAGAAACTATTGGAACTCACAGAAGAGTTTGGCAAAGTAGCAGGATATAAAATCAATGCACAAAAATCAACAGCCTTTGTATACACAGGCAAAGCCACGGCTGAGAAAGAACTGCTAAGATCAATCCCATTCACAATAGTTACAAAAATATTCAAATACCTTGGAATAAACTTAACCAAGGACGTCAAAGATCTCTACAATGAGAATTACAAAATCTTACAGAAAGAAATAGAAGAGGATACCAAAAAATGGAAAAATCTTCCACGCTCATGGATTGGAAGAATCAATATCATCAAAATGTCCATTCTCCCAAAAGCAATTTATAGATTCAATGCGATACTAATCAAAATACCAAAGACATTCTTCTCAGATCTGGAAAAAATGATGCTGAAATTCATATGGAGACACAGGAGACCTTGAATAGCTAAAGCAATCTTGTACAACAAAAACAAAGCCAGAGGCATCACAATACTAGATTTCAGGATATACTACAGGGAAGTTGTAATCAAAACAGCAGTGGTACTGGTACAGAAACAGATGGATAGACCAATGGAACAGAATAGAATGACATCATAAATAAGAGTGTCAACTGTTAAATCTACAACGGGAGTCACTATTCACCTACTCCCCATGTAGGATCTCTGTCCTTAATGTGCTACAGAATTAATGGTAAATCTACTACTCAAACAGTACTCTATACTTTGTGTGTCTTTGTGGGTGCAGTCGTTGAAATCTTTACTTAGTAAATACTAAGCTGATCTTCTGTATATAAAGATAATTGAAAATGAATCATGATAAAGAATGGGATGGGAGAGGGAGATTGGATGGTTGTGGGTGGGAGGGAGGTTATGGGGGGGAAAGCTGCTATAATTCAAAAGTTGTACTTTGGAAATTTATATTTATTAAATAAAAGTTGAAAATAAAAAAATAACATCTGCAATCCTCTTTTTATTGTAGCACTAAAGCCGAGAAATGGAAACAATCTAAGTGGTCCATTGACTGACACACAGATAAAGAAAATGTGGGCTGGCACCGTGGTTCAATAGGCTAATCCTCCGCCTTGTGGCGCCAGCACACCGGGTTCTAGTCCCGGTCAGGGCGCCGGATTCTGTCCCAGTTGCCCCTCTTGCAGGCCAGCTCTCTGCTATGGCCCACGAGTGCAGTGGAGGATGGCCCAAGTCTTTGGGACCTGCACCCACATGGGAGATCAGGAGAAGCACCTGGCTCCTGGCTTCAGATCAGCACGATGCGCCGGCTGCAGGTGCCATTGGAGGGCGAACCCACATCAAAGGAAGACTTTTCTCTCTCTGTCTCTCTCTCTCACTGTCTACTCTGCCTGTCGAAAGAAAGAAAGAAAGAAAGAAAGAAAGAAAGAAAGAAAGAAAGAAAGAAAGAAAGAAAGAAAGAAAGAGAAAATGTGATCCATGTACACAGTGGACTACCACTGGACCATAAAAAATATGGAGAAGCCCTGTAATTTGCAACAACAGGAAGTTGTCATGTTACGTGAAACAAACCAGGCAAAGAAAGACCAGTATGGCATGATCTCAGTCCTATGGAGAATCTCAAAATCCGATAGAATCGAGAGTATAATGTGGTAACCAGAGCTGGGGATAGTAGGGATGGGACAAGGTTGATTAAAGAGTGTTATGCCATATTTAGGAGAAGAAGATCTGATGTCCTATGGCACAGTAGAGTAACAATAATGTACTATACATGAAATTTTTTTAATCCTTACATGGTTCATTTCTTCGAGAGACAGAGAGTGAAAGAGATCGAGGTAACAAAAGCTCCCAACTGCTGGTTGACTTCCCAAATGTCCCAAAAAGCCGGGGCTGGTCCAGGCTGCAGCAGGGATCCAGGAACTCACTGGAATCTCTCAAGTAGGTGTCAGGGATGCAGTTACAGGAATTGTCACCTGCTGCCTCCCAGGGTGTGCATAAGCAGGAAGCTGGAATCAGCAATGGAGCTGGCACTCAACCCTGGGCACTCCAACATGAGAGGTAAGCTTGCCAAGCAGTATTGTAACTATTGCACAATGTATACATGTTTTTTTAAAATGAAGAAAGCTAGGAGAGAGAGTTTTGAATGTTTTCATTCAAATGATAAATTCATTCAAAGTGATAAATCTTGGAGGAGAAAGTTACGCTTTCTGTGCATTTAACATTGCCCAGTGAATTCAGGTATCAACACATCACATATTACTCCATAATATATATAATCCTTACATATCAGTTAAAAGTAAAAATTTACAACTGTAGTAAAGAAATGTCTGTAGAGTGATAATAGAGAAATAAGCAATAGGATGCATGCATCTACCTAAAGTGGTAAAAATTCTCTAGAAAAATATGAGCCAGGAAAATTCACTATATAATAGGTAGAGAAATTGAGCATAGCAAAAATTATAGAAGAAATCAATTGTTTCCAATTCATTATTTCAATAAAGATTAATCCCAGAGCAAAAAAGGGGGGGGCAGAGATTTCACATTAATAACCTAATTTTACATCTTAAAAAAAGAAGCAAAGAGAAAAACAAGTTAAACCTAAAGCTAGCAGAAGGAAGGAAATACTGAAATTTAGAGCAGAGGTTTATGAAATGTAAGACAGAAAAACAATAGAATCAAAAAACCAAAACTTAGCTCTTTGAAAACACCAGCAAAACTGATGTACATTTAGCTAAACTGACAATAGTAAAAGAAAGAGAAGGCAAAAAAACTAAAATCAGAATTGAAGGTGGGAACATCACTACTAAGGTTCAGAAATTAAAAGGATTGTAAAAGAATACTATGAATGGGCAGGCACCATGGCTCACTAGGCTAATCCTCCGCCTGCAACACCGGCACCCCGGGTTCTAGTCCCAGTTGGGGTGCCGGATTCTGTCCTGGTTGCTCCTCTTCCAGGCCAGCTCTCTGCTGTGGCCCGGGAGTGCAGTGGAGGATGGCCCAGGTGCTTGGGCCCTGCACCCACATCGGAGACCAGGAGGAAGCACCTGGCTCCTGGCTTTGGATTGGCGCAGCACACCGGCCGCAACGCGCCAGCCATAACGGCCACTTGGAGGGTGAACCCACGGCAAAGGAAGACCTTTCTCTCTGTCTCTCTCTCTCTCTCTCTCTCTCTCTCACTGTCTAACTCTGCCTGTCAAAAAAAAAAAAAAAAAGAATACTATGAATGATGTACACCAACAAATGGAAAATAGAAAAATTCTTAGAAACGCACAAATTACCAAAACTGCCTATCTCAGTCCACCAGGACCACCAAAACAAAAGAGCACAGACTGAGTGACTCAAACAACATCCAGGAGGCTCCAAGTCCAAGGCCGAGAGGTCAGCAGGTTCAACTTCTTTTGAAACCTCGCTCCTGGGCTTGTAAAAAGATTACACATGGGGCTGGTGCTGTGGTGTAGTGCGTAAAGCTACACCACCTGCAGTGCCAGGATCCCATATAGGCGCCGGTTCAAGTCCCTGCTGCTCCACTTCTGATCCAGCTCTCTGCTGTGGCCTGGGAAAGCACTAGAAGATGGCCCAAGTGCTTGGGCCCCTGCACCCACATGGGAGACCTGGAGGAGGCTCCTGGCTCCCAGCTTCAGATTGGCACAGCTCCAACCAGTGCAGCCAGTTGGGGAGTGAACCATTAGATGGAAGACCTCTCTCTCTCTCTCTCTCTCTCTCTCTCTCTCTCTGCCTTTCCTTCTCTCTGTGTGTAACTCTGACCTTCAAATAAATAAATAAATAAATCTTTAAAAAAAAAAAAAAGAGGCCATGAGATTTACTCCAGGAGCATAAGAGTGGTACAGCCTGTGAAAGTCAGTCATGGTGTAATAGCACACCAACAGAGCAAAAGGAAAAATTATGGTCATCTCCATCAATGAAGAAGCAATTGACAAACTCTAACATCATTAATAATTAAAAAAAAAGAACACTTAAAAAACAAGAAGAGAACTTTCTCAATGTGATAAACAATTTTATGAAGAACTCACAGCTAACAGCATGCTCACTGTTGGAAAACCAAAAGCTTTCCCCCTAGGAATAGGCCCACTACAAGGATGCCTGTTCTCACCATGTTATCAGCATCACACTGGAGGTTCCAGTCAGGGTAATTATGCAGTAAAAAGATATTAAAAGCATCTAAATTGAAAAAGAAAGGAAAAACTATTTCAACCCCAAGAGGACATGATCATGGTTAGTAAACCTCAAATAATCCACACAAAACTTGCCAGAGATAATACACTCAAACAACTTGCAGAATAAAAGATTAACATTCAAAACTCTGAAAAGGAACTGAAGAAAACAATTCTATTTACAACAGCATCAAAAAAATAAAATGCCTAGAAATAAATTCCACCAAGAGTGTGAAAGATATGTATGCTGAAAATTACAGAACATGGCTAAAAGTAATTAAAGACCTAATAAACGGGAAGTTGCTCCTGTTCCTGGATGGGAAGATATTACGATTGTCTTGTAGATCACTACCCAAAGTGATCCACAAATTCAATGCCATTCCTCTCATAAAAAAGGGCCTGTTTTACAGAAATGGACAGACCAATTATCAGATTTGCACAGAATTTCAAGGGGCTACATGAAAAGCTTAAAAAAAATTGAGAAACAAAAATAAAGTCCCAACACTCCAACTTACCATTTTTAAATCTTATTAAAAAGCTACAGTCCGGCCGGCGCCGCGGCTCACTAGGCTAATCCTCCGCCTTGCGGCGCCGGCACACCGGGTTCTAGTCCCAGTTGGGGCGCCGGATTCTGTCCCGGTTGCCCCTCTTCCAGGTCAGCTCTCTGCTGTGGCCCGGGAGTGCAGTGGAGGATGGCCCAAGTGCTTGGGCCCTGCACCCCATGGGAGACCAGGAAAAGCACCTGGCTCTTGGCTCCTACCATCAGATCAGCGCGGTGCGCCAGCCGCAGCGCACCGGCCGCGGCGGCCATTGGAGGGTGAACCAACGGCAAAGGAAGACCTTTCTCTCTGTCTCTCTCTCTCACTGTCCACTCTGCCTGTCAAAAAATAAAATAAAATAAAATAAAATAAAATAAAAAGCTACAGTCATCAATACGGTGTGATACTGGTGTTAGAACAGACATATAGACCAACTGAACAGAACTGAGAGTCCAGAATTAAACCCATACCTCTATGGACAACTGATTTTCTACCTTGGTAATGGAAACATTCACCAGAGAAAGGACAAATTTCCAACAACTTGCATGGAAAACTCTTATCCACATGCATCAGAATAATGCTTGACCCTACCTCACACCATACATAAAAATTAACTGAAAATGGATCAGGAAGCTTAAAAATAAAACTAAAGCCATAAAACTATTAGGATAAAATGTTGAAATAAGATAAAAGTCACAGTTACATAACACTGTAAAGATACTAATACCACTGAATTGTTGTTCACTTTAAAATACTTAAGTGTATGTTGGGTAGCTTTTCTCTCAATAAATAACTTTTTTTTAAAAGATTCATTTATTTGAAAGAGTTACACAGAGAGAGAAGGAGAGGCAGGGGGCGGGGGAGTCTTCCATCTGCTGGTTCACTCCCCAACTGGCCGCAATGGCTGGAGCTGCGCCGATCCGGAGCCAGGAGCTTCTTCCAGGTCTCCCACACGGGTGCAGGAGCCCAAGGACTTGGGCCATCTTCTACTGCTATCCCAGGCCACAGCAGAGGACTGGATTGGAAGTGGAGCAGCTGGGACTAGAACCGGCACCCATAAGGGATGCTGGCGCTTCAGGCGGTGGCTTTACCCACTAAGCCACAGTGCTGGCCCCAATAAATAACGTTTTTAGGCCGGCACCGTGGCTCAATAGGCTAATCCTCCACCTTGCGGCGCCGGCACACCAGGTTCTAGTCCCGGTCGGGGCGCCAGATTCTGTCCTGGTTGCCCCTCTTCCAGGCCAGCTCTCTGCTGTGGCCCGGGAGTGCAGTGGAGGATGGCCCAAGTGCTTGGGCCTTGCACCCATGGGAGACCAGGAGAAGCACCTGGCTCCTGCCATTGGATCAGCACGGTGTGCCGGCCGTGGCGGCCATTGGAGGGTGAACCAACGGCAAAGGAAGACCTTTCTCTCTGTCTCTCTCTCTCACTGTCCACTCTGCCTGTCAATAAATAAATAAATAAATAAATATAACGTTTTTAACAGAAAAATTCATAGGACTCAGAGTCAGATGAAGAGTTCCAGTTTCTTTTCTGCAGTGGCTAATCTTGTATCCAAATGCCCTTAACCACTCACTAGTCTACTCAAAAGAGAGAGAGCAAGAGAGAGAGAGAGAGCTGCTGCTCTGCTCTATTGCAGGATTGCTACAAAGACCAAAAGAAATGGATCCTGCTAAGTGTTCTGCCAACTTAAGTCGCTATGGTGGCTCTCACCTGGCACCATCAGCACCATGCCTGGCATGGGCTGTGTGGGCCTTAGTCCTCTCATCTCCCTGCACAGGGCAGGGAAAGCTGTGGAGGAGGAAAGCAGGAGTCAGACAGGTGGAAGTGCCTATCTCGTAGCACAAAAGAGGAGCTCAGGGGCTAGTGCTGTGGCGTAGTGGGTAAAGCCGCTGCGTGCAGTGCCAGCATCCCATATGGGCACCAGATTGAGTTCCGGCAGCTCCACTTCCAATCCAGCTCTCTGCTATGCCCTAGGAAGGCAGTAGAAGATGGCCCAGGTGTTCACCTCCCACCCACACCCAACCACAAGGGTCTATGCACACAGGAAGCAGAAGCCAATGGGGAATACTGAGAGGCAAGGGAGTCCCACGTGGCCATTCTGCCCCTCTACACACTGTGAGAATAGTACTAGTGATGGACATTTGTTATGAGCCTATAAATAGTGGACATGGCTTTAGGATCCAGTCACTATCCTTAGGACAACTGCGTCAGGTGGGGACTGCTTCCCCATAGTTCAGTTACAGTGATTGAGGCTCGGGGAGACGTAATCTCTTCTGGGAAGAAAGGGCAGTAAGCCTGTTCCTGCCTCAGGCAGGTGGCAGTCTGCTGGGGTTAGGACCTGGGGAGACAAGCCACGTGCCAAGCACTGGCATGTTGCCATGATAGGCCTCAGTAAGGGGACCTGGACAGGAGTGGGTGGGAGTGGGCAGGGGAGCAGGGGACCCAAGAGGAAGAAGCCGGGTGGGAGAGGAGGCACAGACAGGTTCTGAAGGTGGCAGGGAAATCCAAGTCCATGCTTCACTCAGCTGTGACCCTGGACATGAGCTTCCCATCAGCACCCCATCTTTCCCTAGGCTCAGGATGGGGGTGGGATTGGGGCTAGGTCTGAGCCAGGAAGCAGAGATGCTACATGCACAGAGGACTGGGGACCTGTGGGATGTCCCCTCCTCTTGGACCTCATGGCATCTCTCTGTACCTGGGATTCCAGACCCTGCTCAGTGACCTCCTAAGAGGTGCCCAGCACCAGGGCTGCCTGTCTGTCTCCCTGAAGCCAGCTGTCCTTGTCTGAACCCTGGGGAGCCCTCCTCACTGGACTGTGGGTGATACAGTGAGGCAGGTTGGGCAGCTGGAATGTGGGTGACCCCCTCCTCTGGGATCTCAGTCCATCTGTTGCTTATGACACTCCTGGGGAGTAGCAACTGTTGTGGTTTGAACAGGATTTGGGTCCCCAAACTCATACCCATGTTTAAACCCCAAAGTTCTTATGTTAAGGATTAATGGATAAATGCTAATGGTTGGAGGATTAGGGTGGAGGCTCAAGGCTTGGGCCAGTTGTGGCATCTGAGGGTGGGCCTTTGAGAAGTGATTGGATTGGGTTGGGTTGACAGGGTAGAACACCATGATCAATCCTCAATGGCATTATAACAAGAGACCACACAGAGGGTAGAGGAAGAGCATGCCTCCTGGGTGTCTGCCTCCTGGCTCACCATGCCATCATTTCTCCATATATGTACCCCAGTGGTCACCTCCCTACCGGCCAAACCAGTAGGGCTGCCTGATAGGCTGTGAATCTCCAAAACTGTAAGCGGAAATAAACTTCCTTCCTTCCTATGTACCTCCTGTCAGGCATTTTAGTTGGAGTAATGAAACACTAACACAGCATCAGTCATAGGAATTTGACAGGTGAGGGACACGATGAGGTTGTGAAGACTGTCTGAGGTCACAGAGGCAGCAGGTGGTGGGACCGGAACTCCAACCACAGCCCCTGGCTCAGAGCGCTTGCGCTAACCCCACGTGAGGACCCACAGCCACCTCTCCCTCCATCCCGCCTATCTCCACACCTACACCTTCTACACCTGTTGTGTTAGAGGCCATAGAAGCAGACACCCTGATGGTGCAAGGCAGAAGCCAGAGAAGGAAAGAGAGCATGGGAGATTCTTCCTCTGGTGGCTGCAGTCATGACAGGTGGACGGCAGACAGCACAAGGTAGGTGCCAGCACAGTGTCCTACAAAAGCAACCAGAGATAAAGGAAAGGCACAGCTTGAGGGATGGGACTGCGAGCTCCATCTTTGCCCAACAGAGTGCATTCAGGATGAGCCAGTCTAGTGAACCATCAGGCAGAGCTGCTGCAGTCCAAGACTGAGCAAGGGGACCCAAGATTCACCACGTTAGATCCCGTGTCTTTGTGGCTCATGTGTTTCCAACTGATTGCTCTGATTTTTTTTTTTTTTTGCTTTAACCCTTTTACACATGCAATCAAAAAAATCAGTGTATCTGAAAGGGTTGAAGTCTTGAAGATAAGAGTCTATGTTTCTCAGAAAGGTTTGAGCTTTCCCAACAGATAAATGGCCACGCTTCCTCGAAGGTCACTTTGTGCCTGCATACGATCACATGCAACCATCAGATGCAGGGTGACCGTGTAACACATCAACCCACGAAGCGACATCTGGGAGAAGGAAGGGAGCTCCATAATGACCCAGGAACAAGCCGGCATAAACTGGATCTGGCCTCAGCTAACTGGGCCATCTCATCAACCCGGTCAGACAGGAAGTGAAAAATAACATTCATCAGCCAGACGGTTCCCAGATGGACAGACATATGACTTCTGGGGGTATAACACACATTTTTCTTGAGGAAAGATTTAGAAGGACACGGCTGTGGTTTTGAAATGTGCAGATATATGCCATCTTAGTGATAGTTTATGCCATTAAGCTGTGCTACCGAGATAAGCAGAAAAGGGTTAAAACTATGTGGGCTATAGCATTGAAACTCCCGTTGTCCTTCAATTTTGCACTTAGTTACCTGTTAGGCAGAATTATGAGTGTGTTTTTAGGATTTAGTTACAATTTAGGGCAAAGCTTTAAGTATGTTTTTAGAAATATTTAGAAATAGTGACAAATTGTTCTCAAAATAGATGATTTAAGCATTACAAAACAGTCACTTTAATAGAATTTAACACAAGTATCCAGACTGGAGGAAGCCCCATGGTCCCCTTCTTTAAATCATTCTTTCATCTCACTCCCTAAAGAGAACTAATTTAATTTGAAAGGATTCGAGACATTGATTCAGTGTGCACTCCGGGGGACATCAGAGCAGAATGAGATCACTGGGAAGGAAACGGATCTTTCATATCTGGAAATGGTGAGATTTGCGGACAAAATATGCATCATGAGAAAGCCCATGTAAGTCAGAGCAGCGTCCAAAAAGCTGATTTTTATCAAAAAGCTTGGGTCAGGATCCAGATTCTGTGGGCTTTTTGTGGGGGGGGAAGGGGGACAGTGCATGGGCATGGAGTTGGCCAGCGTCCTTCAGCTCAGCTCACAGTTCTACGGCGGGGACCCACCCAGAGGGGCTGCTGCAGGGTGGATGCAGGGGATGCCTTGCTGAGGTCAGCACGGTATTCCCCAGGGAAGAGAAATTCTCATTTCACACAAATTGGGGATTTGCAGTCTGTCCTGAGAAAGGCAACTTCTCTCATTCAGCGGATAAGGGGGGAAAAAAAAGATGTTCTGTCCAAGTCGCAGACGCAAGCCCGCGCAGGAGGAAGACGCAGCCTGCCCAGTCCCCACGCCTCCCGAAGGCCGTGTGCTCTCGTGCATCTGAGCCCTGGATCCTCCCAGCGGTGCCACGCTGGGGGCCAGCAAGCTCTCACCAGATCCTTTCCCCCTCACTCCTATGCGCACAAGGAACACGCTTCCCAGCAGCCTTTGTAGCTCCCTTCCCTCTCCCTCTCCCCATCATTCACTTTCCACAGCCACACGGCCACACCAAGGGCATCTGAGAACCAGACTTTGAGAATGCCTCAGGTCTGTGAATATCTGCCCAGAACACCCCTCACCCATCACCTCCATGTACTGGACTTTGTGTCAGCAAGGGAAAAAATGCTAAGATGTTAAGCCAAGCCCAGCAAGAAGCTGGGATTTATCTACTACTGCAGCTAGCTTTTTATCTTAACTGATAAAAAACTGAGCGGATGGGGTCATGGAGGTGGGGGAAGTTTTGTGTATGCCACGCCTTGAGCATCTGTGACCCCCTGCCCCCAGCCAAGGCACCACCTACGCCTTTCTCACCTCATCTCCTGGCTGCTAGGACACCAGACCTGGGGGTGCTCTCTGTCTCCATTTCACCACCACGGAAAACAGTTCAGGAAGGTTAGTTAGGTCATTTGCTTAAGATTTGCAGCTGGCAAGTGTCAGAGGCAGGATTTGAACCCAGATCTATCCAGCTCCAAAGCTGGGCTCTTTTATATTATGACATTGCACTGGGCAGCTGCATCAGGTGGCTTTTCTCTCTCTCTCTCTCTCTCTCTCTCTCTCCCCTTCTCTCTGTAACTCTGCCTTTCAAATAAATAAAAATAAATATTATTTTTAAAAAATTTTATTTTTATGTATGTATTTATTTTACAAGCAGGCAGAGAGACAGAGAGAGAGAGAGAGAGAGAGAGAGAGAGAGAGAGAGAAACAGTTAAGCAGACAGAAAACTTCCATTCACTGGTTCATTCCTCAAATACCCCCAAAAGCAGGTCCCAGGAACTAGATCCAGGTCTCCCATCAGGGTGGAAGGGACTCACCTAATTGAAGCTTCGCCCGCTGCCTCCCAGGGTAGAATGAGAAGACCATGCCAAGATAGCCGCTGGCAAGCCAGCATCAGTTACTCAGGAATGGCTTTGAAACCCACCTGGTAACGGAGTCTGCCTGGCAACAGGCTGTGATTGGTTAGGGCATAAACCGCCCCTTGACCGGATTGGCTGTCTTGGCTATACAAGTTGCTGTACCAACTGAAATAAACAAGTCTGCTCGCCTCAGGCCTGCTTTCACTCAACTCCCAGGGCTGTGGGGTGACTCCGCACCTCCTGCCCCCACCACACTCCTCCTCTCAGAACGAATCCTCTCAGGAAGAAATCGACTGCAACAAGCAGAATGCTGAATCAGGAGTGGAGCCGAGACTTGAACACAGCCACTCTGATGTGGGATGCAGGAATCCCAAGCAGCATCTTAACCACGGTGCCAAACACCCACCCCTGATGCTCACTTTCCATCCTCTACAACAGGGCAAGAAACTCCCAATTCGCAGGCTGCCCCCCGACTCTCAATCCATCCATGAGGTGTGTGCAGCCCCCAAGTAGATGAACTTCACTGCCTTCCGTCCCCAGGGGTCTCCTCTCGAGGAAGAGATGGGGCAATTCCCCATCAACCTTGTTACTGAAAACTAGAGGAGTGAACCTGACTCTCAAAACAGTGTTCCGTGTAGCAGGCCTGCAGCGCCACGGCACGCGCCCCATTACCCACCTGATAAAGGCACGTTGCAGGAGTCTTGCAAGCACAGTAAATCCAGGAATCCTGTGTGTGATTGCTAACCCGCTCATCCATCTCAGCGTTAGGTTCCACTGTGGCCATTGCACAGAGTAGAGAACCGAGGCTGAGGGCGACTACCTTGTCCAAGGTGACCCAGACAGGCGACAAGAGGGAACATCCACACCCCTCCACTCCTCTTCACACTTCCCTGCATCTCAAACGAGTCCTTGAATGATTTTCTGGGGGTGAATAAAGAAAAAGGGCAAACCTGCACCAGTCTTACGCTGATAAATGCCCAACGCGTCCCTGCGTCTCTGCCTTATGGGAATTGCCAATCCCCAGTAGGGATTCCAGTCTCACTGGCTCTGGGATTCCTATCCCTGAGGAAGCAAGTGAGAACTCTGCAGACATGAAAGGTGCACAATTGCAATCCCACAATTATAACTGGAAGAAAAATGGAATTTTCCAGAGCCAAGTTAATTTCCAATTAATCAGAACACAACATGGGAGCTAAAAGAACAAACCTTGGATAGCTGAGCACACTACTCACCTAGTTCCAACACTGATGCACATACGTGTGCACACACACACACACACGCACACCCTTGTCTGTCAGCCCACCTACTATTCCCAAATCCTCAGAGTAGTAGATCACACAGTGCTATCTATCCATCGATCTGTGTATCCTATCATCATATCTAAAACTCCCACTGTTTCCCTTAAATGCTATCACCAGCTGTCTTCCTGCTGTCTCTTTCACTAGGTAATTTTAGTTTCAACTGGAAAAGGTTACACACACACACACACACGGAGAGAGAGAGAGAGAGAGAGAGAATCTCTCAAGAATCTCATTAGGATCGCCTCGCTTTGAGAAGCAGAATGAGAATCATGAGGATGCTGAAATGCTAAGACTGGATTTATTGTGTTGGGGAAAAGGAGTAGCTAAAACCCCATGCTAATGAGTAGACGCTTCCTTTCCCGGTTCTGTTACTAAATGAAGAGAAAGTCAATACAATGAGAGATCCTTCCCTCTGCCGTAGCCACACAGTTTGGGGAGACAGAGGCGGGCCCTGGATTGGTGAGGAGCTGACTCCATGTCTAAGCACAGAAGCAGGGACAGGAAGAACCAGCTGTGGCCTCAGACTGGCACTGCTCAGTCCAGGCATGCTTGGGCACAGCGTCCCTCTGCTGGCCTTGACCAGGCTGTTGAAGCCGCAGGCCCAGCACAGCAAGGCCACCCCAGTCCGCAATGAAGGCCTCCTGCCCAGGCACAAGTAAGTGGTGGAGATTAGGAGATGGGGCATAGGGTACCTTGTCCAACCCCTCCACTCCAGCAGGCTTTTGCTGTGAGAAGCCAGTCCACACTGAGGAGTTTGGGAAGGACTAGGTTCACACGCACACATGCACACACACACATAGGCACACACACGTCTCTTTCTCCATGAGGCCAGGATGGTTTTAGCTCACCACCTGCTGTGATCTGAATGTGGCCGTCTGGCTGTTCAAAGTGTCAGAAATTAATCCCCAGTGCCATCGTGTTGAGTGGCGCGACCTTGACAGTCATTGCTGCAGGAGTGAGGGTTTGTTGTCCTAGGAGCCTATTCAGTAGAAAAGCAAGGCCAGCCCTGTCTTGCCCTACTGCCTTCTGTTTGGGGCCATTGAGCTCCTCACCTCTATTTGTAAAATATGTGATGGATTTTTTTTTCAAAGATTTATTTATTTATTTGAAATGCACAGTTACACAGAGAAGGAGAGGCAGAGAGAGAGAGAGGTCTTCCAACCGATGGTTCACTCCCCAACTGGCCCCAACGGCTGGAGCTGCGCCAATC
The DNA here is from genome assembly GCF_964237555.1 of Oryctolagus cuniculus. Taxonomy (NCBI): domain Eukaryota; kingdom Metazoa; phylum Chordata; class Mammalia; order Lagomorpha; family Leporidae; genus Oryctolagus; species Oryctolagus cuniculus. The sequence goes on from NC_091434.1 coordinate 120,254,323, forward strand.
CGAAGCCAGGAGCCAGGAGCCAGGAGCTTCTTCCGGGTCTTCCACACGGGTACAGGGGCCCAAGGACTTGGTCCATCTTCTACTGCTTTCCCAGGCCACAGCAGAGAGCTGGATCAGAAGTGGGGCAGCAGGGACTCGAACTGGTGCGCATATGGGGTGCCGGTGCATCAGGCCATGGCGTTAACCCACTGCATCACAGCGCAGGCCCCTGTGATGGGTTATTGTGAACTGCTGTCACCCCACCAAGCTGTTGAACACTAGATTGTATTTCTATTACCTGTGTTTTGCTACCTGTTATCCAGCCTCCCTCTATGCTCCTTCCCCCTGCCCTACCCTCCCAAGCCTCTGGTAATCCCTAGTCTAGGTTCAGATCCGATCAACTGCTTTCTTAACTCCCACACAGGGACCAGCATTGTGGCACAATGGGTTAAGCCACTGCTTGCAATGCTGGCATCCCATATCGGAGCACTGGTTCAAGTCCTGGCTGTTCTGCTTCAGATCCAGCTCCCTGCTAATGAGCCTGGGAAAGCAGCAAAAATGGCCCAAGTCCTTGGGACCCTGCCACCCACATGGCAAAGCTGGATGGAGTTCCTGGATCTGGGTTTCATCTTTACCCAGCTCTGGCCATTGTGGCCATTTGGAGAGTGAACCAGAGATGGAAGACCTCTTTCTCTCTATCTCTCCCTCTCTCTTTGTCACTCTGCCTTTCAAATAAATAAAATAAATCTTTTAAAAATGCCCTCATACATATTTTCTTTCTGCGTATTATTTCATTTAATTCAAAATTTTTATTATGTTTCCAACTACTTTGGCATCCTTAAATAATATACCATATCCACAACACTTAAAATCTTACCGATTGTGAACTGTGCCTTTATCTTCTATACAAATAAGAAAGAAAACAATGCAATTAAACTGACAAATGCCTCCTTGATTAGAATTTTCATTTTATGCTCATGGAAAAGAATACCATGGTTTGTGTGCACATAAATTTTTATCATCTATTACCATTGCACATACATAACAAAAAGAAAGCCAAATAGACTGATGACGGTAGTCTCATAAAGCATTTTCTTTTTTTTAAGATTTATTTATTTTTATTTGAAAGTCAGAGTTACACAGAGAGAGAAGGGGAGAGAGCGAAGAGAGAGGTCTTCCATCCACTGGTTCACTCTCCAATTGGCCGCAACGGCCAGAACAGCGCCAATCTGAAGCCAGGACCAGGAGCTTCCTCCAGGTCTCCCATACAGGTGCAGGAGCCCAAGCACTTGGGCCATCTTCCACTGCTTTCCAAGGTCACAACAGACAGCTGGATCAGAAGTGGAACAGCCAGGGTTCGAACCAACACCCCTGTGGGATGCCGGCACTGCAGATGATGGCTTAACCTGCTACACCACAGCGCTGGCCCCTTATAAATCATTTTCTATGTGGATTCCACATCCTCCACATCACAGCCTACTCAGGTTGTCCACACCTGTTTTTCCCACGCTGCATCAACCTCTTGACAGAAAGAGGCTGGAGAGCAGGATCCTCCTGCGAGAGGTCTCCTCCGGGGATTCCAGGCTTCTGTGCAAACCGCTGGCACTGCTTCAACAAGCTTGGCCACATCCATTGCATCATAACGACACTCACATACTTACCTTGAGGATCAGGAGCCTTTGACCTCTTTAGCTAGAGATGACATCATCTTCAAACTCGTGGAGCTGCCCCAAGGCTCTCAGAGATGAACCGCTGGGTCCTCTGCTGAGTGGCCAAGTCCAGCTGCACGGGGGAACTGGCCTCACAAGCAGTGGAGGCTGCTAAAAATGTTTTTCACTTGGCTTTTTTTTGAGACATCCACTTGTGTTGAATTTCATTTATATCATGATTCCTGGGTCAGAAACTGAGCTGGGCAGGGATGCAAGCAGCATCACCAGACTCCAAAAGACAGGGCGTCTGGAGGTATACCGGGCTCAGGGCTCCCAGAGAGAATGATCCAGGAACAAGCGGGTCAACAGAACTGGACTGAATTTTTGATCTTTCTTCTCTCTAGAAAGTCTTTTGTGTTTTCTCAAACCTACATACTTTCTTTTGCAATTATTTCTAGGCTTACCTTTGACTGTTAGACATGGTGAGCCGATGAACATTCTATGCCTGATCGTTTCAATGTGTGGGTCTTTGAGACATCATTGTTCACTTCTGGGAGTGGTGCGGCTCATTCTCTCCCATTGTGTCTTATTTCATTAGTCCTTAATGATCTGTGACTGTCTTATTGTACTTGGATTATTATTTAAGGAGTAATCTTTGAAGTCCTAGGTAAGGGCATCTGCCTCCAGAAACAAAAAGCCTAGAAAACCATTTCCTGGAGCAGGTACTATGGCGCAGTGGGTAAAGCCTCCACCAGTAGTGCTGGCATCTCATATGGGCACTGCTTCAAACCCCGGCTGCTCCACTTCCAATCCAACTCCCTGCTAATGGACTGGGAAGCTGAGATAAGGGACAAGGCCATGTGGGCAAATGGGAAGCCAACAGCCCAGCCCTGAAGTTCCAGCTCCCTCGTTTCACATTTAAGTACTAAAAATTGTTTGCAAGGCTTGCACCATGGCTCAATAGGCCAATCCTCCGCCTGCGGCACCGGCACACTGGGTTCTAGTTCCGGTCGGGGCACCAGATTCTGTCCCAGTTGCCCCTCTTCCAGGCCAGCTCTCTGCTGTGGCCCAGGAGTGCAGTGGAGGATGGTCCAAGTGCTTGGGCCCTGCACCCACATAGGAGACCAGGAGAAGCACCTGGCTCCTGGCTTTGGATCAGCGAGGTGCGCCGGCCGCAGCACACTGGCCCTGGTGGCTATTGGAGGATGACCCTTCTCTCTGTCTCTCTCTCTCTCACTGTCCACTCTGCCTGTCAAAAAAAAAAAAATTGTTTGCATCTGTGATTTTGTACCCGGTTACAACATGGTCTGAAATCGGGAACCAGGAGCTTCTTCTGGGTCTCCCACGTGGGTGCAGGGGCCCAAGCACTTGGGCCATCTCCCACTGCTTTCCCAGGCCATAACAGAGAGCTGGATCAGAAGTGGAGCAGCCAGGACCCGAACCGGTGCACATATGGGATGCCGGCACTGCAGGAGGCAGTTTTACCCACTCTGCCACAGCTACAGCCCCACTCCCCTTCCAGGTAGTTCCTGGGAGAGTGGATTGTTATAAATGAGTCAGCCTGGCTCCTGAATCTCTCTGACCCCCTGATTTGCCTCATGCACACACCCCTGCCACGGTGCCCTCTGCCATGCTGTGGTCCAGACAGAGCGGCCCACCAGAACCAAGCAGGTCCTAGTGTCGTACTCTTGAATCTCCAGAGCCATAGTCCAAAAAACCTCTTTTCTTTATAAAGTACCCAGCCTCAGGCATTTTGTTATAGCAACAGAAAAGGGACTAAGTCACCTACCCAACCTCAACAGTGGAGTTGTTTCTTCACAGTGGGCTGCTTCACGTGCAAAATAGGCTGCCCAGGGTGTGGAACTATTTTCCACCTATCAGCTGATAGAAGTGATCTGACAAGGGGCCAGCGCTGTGGTGCAGCGGGGTAAAGCCCCCACCTGCAGCACCAGCTTCCCATATGGGCACCGGTTCAGGTCCTGGCTGATCCACTTCCCATCCAGCTCCTTGCTAATGTGCCTGGGAAAGCAGCAGAGAATGGCCCAAGCGCTTGGGCCCCTGTAACCATGTGGGAGACCTGGAAGAGGCTCCTGGCTCCTTGCTTCAGCCTGGCCCAGGCCTGGTTGTTGCAGCCATTTGGGGAATGAACCAGCGGATGGAAGACCTCTCTCTCTCTCTCTCTCTCTCTCTGTCTTGTCTCTCCCTTTCTCTCTCTCTCTCTCGCTCTCGCTCTCTAACTCTGCCTTTCAAATAAATAAAATAAGTCTTTAAAAAAGAAATGATACCACATGCTTGACCTCAGTCTGACAAATATTGCAAATCATGCATGTCTTTAAGATTTTAACAAAGCTACAACACCTTCTTCACAAATACATAGGTGTTGGCTACCAATCCATCATCCAATGCTGAGTTAGCATGGACCCCTAGTGAAGAAGTAATTTTTCTCTTATAAATCCCCAGAGAATCTAATAGGCAAATCTCTGAATCCCTGGGGGAATCCATTACCTCAACTATCCAAAGCCTCTGTAGGTAAATGCAAAGAGACAGCTTCATTCTTCCACTTAAAGGTATAGAAAATAAAATGGAGCATATGTTCCACTACAGAAAAGTGTGTAACTCACATAATACGAGAGGAATATAGCATCAGGGCTGGGTGCAAGTGTCACACAAATCACAAATGTACTTATTTCTCTCAGATCTTGTACAATCTCCAAACAAGCTGAACTTCCTTGTCAAATTTCCTTCTTCATGGATAATAGGAAGTACCACAAACCAAACGTCCTTCCCAAAAAAAAAAAAAAAAAAAAAAACTATTTGAAAGGCAGAGCTACAAAGAGAGAGCGAGAGGAGAAGGGAGGGAGAGAGAGCAAGAGTGAAAGAGAGAGGGGAATTCTCATCTGCTGATTCACTCCCCCAAAACACTGCAACAGCTGGGGCTGGGCCACGGTGAAGCCAGGAGACCAGAACTCCACCCAGGGCTCCCACAGGCTTGGCAGGTTCTCAAGCACTTGAGCCATCATCCACTGCTCCCAGTCTCACTAGCAGGGAGCTGGATCAGAAGCAGAGCAGCTGGAGACTGGAACACACACACGGAAAAAGCAGGTTCCCACCGGCAGTTTCATTTCCTGTGCCACAATGCCTACCTTGGCAGAAGTCCTTCCTTTATTTCCTAGTTCTCTGCATGTGGCTTCTATTATTGGGAGAGGACACGGTTTGACCCACGACCATGATTGTTCTTGGTTGTAAGCCCCAGTCATGGGATGGATCAAATGGTTACTGAGCCAGAGTGCTAAAGACAGACAGTGCAGCAGTAACAGGGGCTCTCAGCTCTCAGCCGATCAGAGGCAGCCAGCCCCAAACCCTCCGACCGTCACCCGGCAGAAAGGCTCACTCGATGAATTGTAATCTTGCCTCCAAATTTCTGAAAGCAAATAAATAAATCATATCCAAAGCAATGCACTAATTCACAGAGAATTTTATTATTTTGGGTGGAAAAATCTGAATGCATTCAAATAACCAGCCATGGCCTACACAGCTCTGGTAGATTTGCTTTGTCCTCCTATTATAGAATGAAAACAACTTCTTATCCATCACCCTACCTTGAGTAAATACCCAGAGGTTACCTGGCTTGTACCAATGGCTACAAAGAATTTGTCTTAACATCGTGGTTTTCGTAACTCTTCAGCAGGCTCACTCCGATGCTGAGTTTGTTGTTTTTTTTTTTTTTTTAATAGGCAGAGTGGACAGTGAGAGAGAGAGACAGAGAGAAAGGTCTTCCTTTGCCATTGGTTCACCCTCCAATGGCCGCCGTAGCCGGCACACTGTGCTGATCCGATGGCAGGAGCCAGGTGCTTCTCCTGGTCTCCCATGGGGTGCAGGGCCCAAGCACTTGGGCCATCCTCCACTGCACTCCCTGGCCACAGAAGAGAGCTGGCCTGGAAGAGGGGCAACCAGGACAGAATCCGGCGCCCCGACCGGGACAAGAACCCGGTGTGCCGGTGCCGCAAGGCGGAGGATTAGCCTAGTGAGCCGAGGCGCCAGCGCTGAGTTCTTCATCATTCCTCCCCATCACCTCCTGCCCTGACCCTGCCGGTGTATTGAGCACCTGCGCACAGGTACATCCTCAGCACACCTCGGTTAGGTGAGCTCAGGACCCCACACTCCCTCCCGACAACTGGAACCACAATACAAACAGTTGTCCAAGCCAAAATCCCAGGAGCCACCTGATTTTCCCTCTCTCCCACGCCAGGCCCCATATCCACTCCAACAGCAAGGACCAGGGGCTCTGAAGCCAAATCCCGCTTCCCAGGAGTCTCTACCAGCCGTGACTTTGGCCTGAGTCCCCCTCATCCCTCATCACCACAGTAACCTCAGGACTCAGTAATTGAAGCACTACATAATCTTTCATTTGAAAGGCGGCTTTGTTCCTTTTGGAAAAAAGAAGTTTCAAAATCACTGCCCTACAAACTGGCAACTGCAGAGTCAGCTCCTCTTGCCAGAGCTTAAGGAACCACAAATAACACTCAGCACATCTGAGCTGATTTTATAAATATGTCTTTAAAGGTCAGTTAAAATGCTCCTTTTAAAAATGTAACTCAAATCAAGCGTTGCAACCTGCCCAAGTTACCTCTACAGAAAGCATCCGTAAGGGCCCACTTGACAACAGCTGGTTACAGAAAGACGGAAGGCTTCTCCGCAGGAGTCACACGAGGTCTTGCAGGCTCTCTCTCCCAAAGCCAGGGTGCGAGGCACTGCGAGGGTCCCACCCAAACCCCTTCCCCTTGTTCTAGGGGAAGCAAACGACCCTGAGAAAATTATATCCCACCTGTCTTCAGGAAATGTGAGGTCACGTGGTACCATCCACATTCCCAGGCCGCAGAGGGGGAGAGGACACTTGAGGAACCCAGGCAGAGCCATGGAGAGCCCTGGAGACAGGTCCTGGGGCCCTGGCCTGCCAAGAGAACCCTCAGCTTTGGATAAAATTGTTGGTTAGGCAGGCTGGTAGCACTCCTTCACACAGCATTTCGTTAAAAAGTAATCATGTTTTACAAGGCCATGGAAGGAGACCTGTGACCACCCAGGTTTGATAACTTCCGGATAAAATAAAATGATCTCTCTCAAATGCTAATATTAGGCACAAGCCCCTGGGAAGTCATCGCAGGGGGCTGGCACATCAGCACCCTTCGCTTTCACCCTGAGATACTTTAAAGCATCCAGAATGAGCGTGGCAAGTGCGCCAGGCACTTCCTTCCACTCACAGCTCTGCTGTCTGGGCTCTGCTCATGGAGCACCTGTGGCCACTGACCACGCGGTTAGCAGCTACTCCGTGTTGCTGTTGTGTCCTCCGGGAAACCTCTCCTCACCAGGCACTGTAACTGCAGGTGCCTTGGGGCCCCAGCCCCCACCCCAGCAAGGCCCCCTAAGGCAGTCCAACCTCTTGTTCTCAAACAGCTCCATTTCCCAGCCCCGGCTGGGTACTAGCGCCTCCCGTGAACAATGGGAATTGGCATGAGTATTAAGGATGACTGGAATCATGCAGAAAACATCAAATTACAGCTAGCATGTTCTGTTTAGGCAATAACAAAACATGCAATGCCAGCCAGGAACAACTGCATCGCGAACTTCATAAACTTCGGCTTCATAAACTTCAGCTGTGCAGGAAGCCGCATTCTCGCGTACACTTCATTTTCTGGCAATGCCAAGTGGGGCAAAAAAAACAACGTGTTCTAGAAAAGCATCAAACTCAGGGCTGGCGCTGTGGTGTAGTGGGTAAAGCTGCCGCCTGCAGTGCCAGCATCCCATATGGGTGCCAGTTTGAGTCCCGGCTGCCCCACTTCTGATCAAGGTCTCTGCTATGGCCTAGGAAAGCAGTAGAAGATGGCCTAAGTCCTTGGGTCCCTGCACCTATGTGGGAGACCTAAAAGAAGCTCCTGGCTCCTGGCTTTCAGCTCTGGCCGTTGTAGTCATTTGGGGAGTGAAAGACGTCTCTCTGCTCTGCCTCTGCCTCTGTGTCTCTGTAACTCTTTCAAGTAAACAAAATCAGAAAGAAAGAAAGAAAGAAAGAAAGAAAGAAAGAAAGAAAGAAAGAAAGAAAGAAAGAAAGAAAGAAAGAAAGAAAGAAAGAAAGAAAGGAAGGAAGGAAGGAAGGAAGGAAGGAAGGAAGGAAGGAAGGAAGGAAGGAAGGAAGGAAGGAAGGAAGGAAGGAAGGAAGAAAGAAAGAAAGAAAGAAAGAAAGAAAGAAAGAAAAGAAGAAAAGCATCAAACTCTTTGAACAGGAGCCTTAGGCTCTCAGAAATGTGACAGTGTCATTTGTTTTTAAGGTAAGCTTGGTAAATGCATTGTTTACGTAGAGTTTTATGTGTGTGTGTGCTACGATTCTTTGACTTTACAATGAATAGCACACAAGCCCTACTCATTCAGTAGAAACTGTGCTTCGAATTTGGCACTGCGATCTTTTCTCTGGGCTGGTGATAAGTAGTGGGAGCCTCTCGCCCGACCCCAGGTGGTGGCAGCGGTGGTAGCAGCCACAGCTCCCGGATTGCCTGCCAGTGAGCCACACAATCGTGAGAGAACAGGAGCATGGCTCTACAGTGGCGGTGTGGCACACTGCTGAGCCAGGTCAAGTCCATTCATGGTGTTTTGGACTTGGGGTTTCCCAGCGTACAATGAGTTTTGTCTGGCCACGTGCCTACTGTAAGTCAAGACGCATCTGTGGCTTTAACTGGCAGGCAAGAGACATAAGTATTTCTTAGTGGCTTTGTTTAATGACTCTAAATTACCCAGTGTCTCCTTCGTTGAGAAGGTGATTTAATTTTCCCTGGGTGGTAAGGCTCTGTCTGAAAATTAGCTCAAACAACTCCAAAGAACATGGATTCATTTGTCAGCCTCTCATTAATCCTATTCCAGGAAGAATTGAAATTCTATGCTGAAGCTTTTCCAAATTCCTTTCAACATGATCTTTTTATATATATATACACCTATTTGAAATTAGTTGGCAGAGTGATCCAGAAGAAGAAAATTTGCTATTGTTTGAGTACCTCAAAAAGTTGCAAATGTCCTGCTATTAAATTCCTTGAAAAGTTTTAACCACTTGAAACAGACACTTAAGAGAGATGGAATTGGGCCCTAGCCAGTCATCAATTTTAAGAAAGCATTAATAACAGAGTACAATTACATTTGCACATAGGCCTGCCTTCCAAAGATCTATCCAAACTTCATATTTTATTGCCTTTTAAAGAAACTTTGCTGTGGCTGACATAAAATCAATTGGTTTCCAACACTGTTGATGTGTAATTAACAGCACACCATCCAGCCGTCCCACAGGAGTGGGCCCACATCTCCAGAGGAAGGAACTCTGAGTTTCCACAGATGGCCTCCTCAGTGGACAGTCCCCAAAGCTGAAGCACACCCCAGTGCCTTCCCTCCAGCCACGGCCCCAGCATTCTTCCCAGGGCGAAGCCGAGCATGAGGTCACACCACGCAGGCCACGCTAAATGGGCTCGAGGCAGCCATGGGAGTATGAATGCAGGTCAGTCACCACCCTGGAGGTGGGCAGGCCAGGGGCTCCTGGAGGGGTCGACTGCTCTGAGAAGTCGTTTTTTGCTTCCTGCCACAGTGGAGCTCAGACTAGCAAGGGAACCAGAACAGGGAAACAAGATCAGCACATGTGTGCCCCATCACACGTGACAGTTGAGGGTTCTGTCCCCACTCCAGAACAGGGAACACCCAAGACGTGACTGAGAGGGCACTGTGTTAAGCCACCCAGCTGCTTCTGGGAGACACAACGATGCTGCCCTTAGTAGTGACCCATGCCAGCTGCTTAGAACCCACCTACACAAGGAAGCAACGCTGGGCTGTGCACAGGAGAGGCCATCAGAGCCCCAGCCGGATAAAATGCTCAAATCTGTTCCCCTCCTCCCTGTGCCAGACACAAGGGCAGCACCCGCAGTCTGTCAGGAAACAGCGCTCACAGAGGGGTAAGCCTCGCTCGGGACACCCACATCCCATATCGGAGGGCCTGGGCTCCAGTCCCGCCTCGGCTTTCCATCCAGCTCCCCGCAGCAGATGCCGGCCCCAAACTGCAAAAGGCCTGACCCACAGGAAGCTCCGGCTGCATCTCCAGCACAAAGTGGTTTGTGATTCCCCAGCGCTAATCACGACCAGCCCTACACCTCAAACAACACCCAGGAATCCGACTTCCCAACTCTTCGGCAATATTGCCTAGTGATAATAAAAAGTTCCTTTTTTTTTTTCAAATCAGATTTATCCATAGTGTGCCTTTTTTTTTTTCAAGATTTATTTATTTACTTGAAAATCAGAATTACACTGAGAGAGAAGGAGAGGCAGAGAGAGAGAGAGAGAAAGAGAGAGTCCACTGGTTCATTCCCCAGTTGGCCGCAATGGCCAGAACTGCACTGATCCGAAGCCAGGAGCCAGGAACTTCCTCTGGTCTCCCACGCGGAGGACTTGGGACATTCTCCACCACTTTCCCAGGCCATAGCAGAGAGCTAGACCGGAAGTAGAGCAGCCAGGACTCAAACTGGCACCCATATGGGATGCCGGGCACTGCAGGTGGTGGCTTTACCTGCTACACCACAGTGCCAGCCCCAATCGTGTGCCTTCTTAATTTCATATCTTTTCTCCCATGACCCTGCTGAAGCCACAGATGTGCAAGAACTTTATTTAACCTGCTGTGGGGTGGGGATAGGGTCACTCTTAGCTATTCGTGTGTCTTCCCTAACCAACATCTAAGCCGTGGGAGGCTCAGTCATTGTCCCAATCTGTCCACTGTTAGGTAGGAAGGTGGACGTTAGCCCGTTTGTGACAGAGAGAGCAGCCAAAGGAAAAAAGGACATTTGTGCAGAAAGGAACATAGCAGCCGGTATTTATGCATCAGAAGTTCTTCCCATGTCTGATAACCCTGTAAGTGAGTGTCCATCCCTAGAGACAATCCCCAGGGAAATGGGTCCATGCAGTCTGATAACACCGAGCGATAAAGCCCTAGGAGGAACTTCACTAAATTCACTGCCTGCAGAGCCCTCTGCCTGCCAATAGCCCAGAAGAAGAGGGAGGGGAGAAAAGAAAGAGTGGGAAGGAAGTGCACCCCAAACCCTAACTCCTGGAAGTGTTCAATTAGGCCCTACCAGGCACCACCCCTATGCTACAAAAGAACAACCCCGAATCTCATCCATTGCAACACTCATTTCTCCACACTCCCATATGAATGTGTGCTTTGCCTTTAAATAAATCTTACGTTCCTACTCCCACTTACCTATGTCTCCTCCTTGAATCCTTTGGCTTGGAGGAAAGAGCCTAAAACAAGTCTAGCAGTGGTCTCTCTCTCTCTCTCTCTCTCTCTCCTTTCCCACACCACCACTGGCATTCTACAGGCTCTATGACCATGGGGATGCCCTGTGATGCCTCCACAAGCCACCCTTCATTTTCTTGTCTGTAAAATGGGGTGATGACCACCACGCTGCTGTGAGGATTAAATGTCTCCCTCCATCTAAAGCACCAGGGGACAGTGCCAGGCCCCTGCTCGGTCCTCCACACGTGACAGCTATGGAGGTGATCATCAGTCACCCTGCCTCCAGCCTGAGTCCCCCACTGGGTTCAGTTTTGAAAGGATCAAACCCAGTTCTCCTCGAGCACTTTGTGCATGAAGAGTGCAGAATGAAAAGGACCCATGAGGACATCTGGCCCAACCCCTTCCAGGGGCCTGACGGAGGCCACCCAGCAACTGTCCATCCCCTCATCTCTCCCAGGGCCCTGCGCCCCTCACTGCCCTGGCAGCCCTTCTGGAGCAAGACAGAGGCAGCACCTTAGTCGTGCAGGGCACAGTTTCTTGTTTTTGCTTGGGGTTTGCAACTTTTCCCTTCTCACCACCAGACAAAAGCTGCTTGAGAGGGCAGAGAAAACTTGGGCCAACCAATTCCAACTTCTGCCTTTTGAGGCCCAGGTTCTAGGAAGCTGCTTGCCAGGTGCAGGGCAGCCAACAGCTCCCCAGAGTCCCTGGAAGCAGAGAGAGGTGGGGGAAAAGCCAGGGCTTCAGGCCGAGCTGGATGCAGGTGCAAACCCTTCCTCCAGTACGTACTGGCTGGGTGATTCTGCACCTGTTGAGTGCACACGTAATGAAACATCACACTGCGCCTGACAAGTACAGGCTGTTACCATGTGCCAATCAAACATAAAAAAAGAACTTGGAAAAAAAGAAGAGTCTACCTGGGATTGCCCTCCCACTGCAAGGTGTCCACTAGACAGCTGAGGAAAGCATCCCACAAGAAACAGGAGTTAAGGGCTTGGCTTTTCCTTCTCCAAAGCTTAAACTCGGGGAAGGAAGAAAGATCTGGGAGGTCAGAGCAAATCCTCTTACTCATCTCCCCATGCTAGAAAGTGTTTCCTAAGTTTGGGACAGAGAGGAAGCTGTGGGAGGAGCTGTCTGCAGCCACTCAGTGAGGAGTGTGCTCCAGGGAGCACCTGTGGGTGCTCACGGCAGGAGGCTGCTGCACCTTCGCTGACACTCAAACGATGCCTGAGCTGTGATGCAGTGAGGCTGCTGCTGCCTTATGCTGCCTGCATCACCCTGCAGCCCCACCTGGACTCACTACCAGTCTTGAGTTCCCTGAAGAAAGCCCCTCCCACCCCACACCTGCCCAGCACCAGTGTGCCACCAGCAGACGTAGCGGCTCCTGTCTTGTCCTGACTGCTGGATGCACAGAGCCATCAGCCAGACAGCAGGATTCATCTGGCCCTCTACCCTGACGTCACGCTCTGGGCCCTGCTCCAAAAGCATTTTCTCCTCCCTCCATGTTTCACCTGTCTCTTGCCTCCTGGATGAAGACACTTGCAATTCTGCCTCAGAGAAAAATGGGACCAAAGTCTGCCCAAGCAGGAAGATTCCTAGGGGCAGGTGGGGTGTCGCTCCCCCTCTTCGTGGAGGAATGACACAGGACCCTGCGCTGTTCTTTTGTCTGCTCGGCCCTCCCCGGGTTTGCTGCTGGTTCTTCCCGGGTTGGCTACCGTCCCTTCCACCTCTGTGGAAGGGCGGTTCCCCCTGGCCACATTCCCCACTTCCGCAGGGGAGCGGCACACCGCCGGCCGGCTCTCGGGGGCTGCACAGGTGTTCCTTCAGATAGATGTTCCTGGTGCATGTTGTCTCTCTCCTCCTTTATAGTCCTCTTCCACCAATCCCAACTCTGCTACCCACACGCCGAGCATGCTGCTCTCCTCCAATCAGGAGCAGGTCCTGCTGTTTATTGGTTGAACTGGAGGCAGCTGTGTAGAAGCTGTTTCCTCCTCTCCCAGCGCCATATTGTGGGAAAGCAGATGCATAGAATAAGTCTTAATTCCAGTAACTTAGTCTAGTCCGAGTTGCTCCCCACAGTGGGGTTTCTCCCTACTCCCTCCATGGGGATCATTTCTATGGGGAGACTGTTAGAAGACAAAATTGGATTGGGGTGGGTAGCAAAAGAGAGGTAGGGAGAAGGACTGAGGGAGGTGCAATCTCCATCCATAGCTTGGGAACCATTCCAGCTCCCCTCTGGCATGTCGGGAGGCTGGACAAGACAATGACCACACGCGCCACTGAGCCCTTGACTGGTGTGCGTGGAGCATGCTTAGGTGAGGATCAGGTGCACAGAGGATAGGAGAATGAGGCACGTGTGTTGGGTGAGCTGAAAACCAGACAAGGGCTAGACAAACTCGGAACAGGTCAAGGTTCTGTGACACAAAGCTGAACCTTTCTCCCTGGGTTACAACCTCACATTCATGTCCATTCTGCCCATCTCTCCCTGCCCCCCGCCACACACGCTGCCATATCCTCTGACTTCAGAACACCTTGTAATTGGAACATGCAATTTTTTTAAGGATTTATCTATTTATTTGAAAGGCAGAGTAACAGAGAGAGAGAAGAGAGACAGAGAGAGATCCTCCATCCATCCACGGGCATACTCTTCAAATAGCCACAACGGTCAGGGCAGGGCCAGGCCAAAGCCAGGAGCCAAAAGCTTCATCTGGGTGTCTCACATGAGTGGCAGGTGCCCAAGCACTTGGGCCATCTTCTACTGCTTTCCCAGGTGCATCAGCAGGGAGCATTACCAGATGTGGAACAGCCAAGACTGGAATAGGTGCCCATATGGGATGCTGGAGTAACAGGTGGCAGCTTTACCCATTATTCCTCAATGCCGGCCCCATTTGCAAACTTTTTTCAAAATTTCAACTGAAAATGCCCTCATTAGAAAAACTATTGCATTTGTATAAACAAAACTGAAGGCACACGCTGAACCCCAACAAGGTCAGCACAGGGGAAAAAGCGTTGGATTAGGAAGGCAGAGTCACGCCCTGCCTCTCAGCCCCCTCCCCCATCCCAGGGGCTCTTGCAGCTGCACTGGTCGGTTTGCTGCACTCTGTGGTTGCAGTTTTGGAGGGCACTGCAGTCCTGGCACCAGGCAGCACCTCACTCCAGATCAGCACTCTGATGTCCCCAGAGGCCGTCCAAGAAAGATCCCTTCGTGACTCCTTTCTGCAGAAAGGCACACCAAAGCCCAAATAATGGCGTGGCTGTTTGGCCTTAGATGCCTGTGTCACATATCAAAGTGCCTGGGTTCAAGGCCAAGCTCCAGCTTCCTCCCAGCGCAGACCCTGGGAGGTGGGGGTGACAGCTGAAGGACTTTGGATCCCTGCCAGTCACATACGGGACCCGAAGTCCCCTACTCCTGCCTCTGCCCCTACCCCCACCCCCAGCTACTGCAGGCTTTTGGGGACTGGCAGATGGAAGGGCCCTCATGCTGTCTCTGTCTCTCTGTCTCTCAAATACAACATTTTTTCAACCCTAAATAATTAATACAGAGATTCTCTAAAAATCACAGGTTTTTTTGGAGTAGCAAGCATTGCAATGGGAGTATACCTGTTGCAGTAAACTAGGAGCACATCGAAGACGGTTGGGGCCATGGAAAGTTTTAAAGACAGAATGAGGATTACCTATGTTATTTTGAAGCGATCACCCTTGGCTACGAGTGTCTGTACCATGGGCGGCACCAGCCCAAGGCTCCACAGGCAGTGAATGCTGCACAGGTGTTCTTGGTTCGAGCCTGTGTTGTTTGGGATTGCTCGGAATAGTGGTCATAACCACACAACTTGGGCTTGAGAGCCCTGTCTCCTGACCTCCCCCCTCCACCACCACAGGCCCCGGCTTTGTTTTGTCAGAGGGTTTGAGACCAGTGGCTGCATCCTGAACCTGAAAACTTTCACAAGAGCCAGGGGAGCCTGCAGATTATCACGCACGGCTGTTTGTCTGCTCTTCCCAGAGACAACCAAGGTGAGAGAGCAGGTCCCTCTGGCCAAGGCCTGGGCCCTGGGACAGGCAGCAGCAGCCCCAGCTCAGAGCCCCGGAGGAAGGCAGACCCCAGCCCCACCCAGACTCAGCACTTTCACACCCAGGCCACAGGGGGCCCTTCACCCTGAAGCCACAAGAGGCGTCCTCTCCCGCGGCAAATGCAGATCTCACCCAGCAAGGGAAACCTCCGCGCGGGGCAAGCGCAGGGCCACTGTCCCAGGGCCACGCACATCAAATCCTCCCTGCCCCTCCAAACTGGCTGCACCTGGCGGAGGAGGGAAAGATTGGGTTTCCAGCGACTCCAAGGCTGCGATACCGAACTCAGAGAATAGAGCGTTCAGCTGCCTAAGCATCTGCATCATGGCGTCCTTAACAGTGCATTTTCTACAGACACTAGCTGAGGGGTTTGGGAGAGACTCACTCGTGCCCCTGCAGGAACGGCTGCTTGCAAAGAAGGGGAGACCCAGGACGCACTTCCTTTCAGGAAACTGAGCTCTCTCCCGCTGTCGGAGATTAGAGGGAGGAGGTCTGTTTCACAAGAACTGACAGAGCGAAAAATGAGTCCCGGCAATCACAAGGAAATGGGATTTGAGAGTCATTTGATTGAAATGGGCTCACGGTCTGGGTCTGGCAGGCAGTGTCCCCTGGGAACTCCCATCAGAGCCACAGTCCACAGAAAGGGGTCCCAGGCCACCACAGTCCACAGAAGGAGGCCCCAGGCCACCACAGTCCACAGAAGGGGGTCCCAGGCCACCACAGTCCACAGAAGGGGGTCCCAGGCCACCACAGTCCACAGAAGGGGCCCCAGGCAGAGCCTGGCAGGGCACAGGGACTCTGGACGTGTGCCTATTAGTTCACATCAGACAACACCTGCCATTTCTCCTCACCTGTGCCCCTGGGAGTTCTGCTCCTCTATCACCTCGTTTCCTGAGAAAACAGCTGGGTGTTTAGCATCTTCAGACACAGGAAGACTGGAAACAATCATGTGGAATGGGCTAGGGTAGAAGCAAATCCAGCTGGGACAGCATTTAAGGAGGGTGGGAGGTTATATTCATCAGGGGTCTCCAAACAGAGTCTATAGAAGTTATTTTATGATGATGATTAGTAGTAGTAGTAGTAGTAGTAGTAGTAGTAGTAGTAGTAGATTCATTCAATTATCAGGGCTGAAAAGGCTTCTGATTGACCGTCTGCAAGCTGGAGACCCAGGAAGGTTGACGGTGCAGGCAGCAGGCTGAGGACTGGAGCAGAGCAATGGACCAGCTGCAGGAGCACCGGCAGAGAGCTCCCCTTCCTACCTTCCTGTTCCTGTAGAACCCACAACTGATTGCAAGGGGCGGGTCATCTCTTTAACTCAGTCCACTGATTCCAACATTCATCTAAGCCAGAAACACACCCACAGAAATGCCTAGAATGATTCTGGACCAAATGTCTGGGTACCCCGTAGCCCAAGCAACTTGACACATAAAATGAACTGTTACAGAGTCTTAACTGTTTTCTATTCTCAGCCCCAGAACTGCTCTTTGCATAGGTAGGAAGCCTCCAGAGGTAGAATGCCCCCCATAACCCCTACATAACCCCCCATAACCATAATCAGGGGAATCATAAACTCAGACCTGTGTAAAGACTACACAGGCATTTGTTCCATTTCATGAATGAAAACTTCAAGGGGACTTCAAAACATTTCCAGAAAATGGAATTAAAGGATCAGTTTGTTTTGGTGCAGAGAAATATTTGAAGTCCATGCATTTTTTTTCCACAATGCCTATTTGCCATGAACTTTTTTTTTTAAGATTTATTTTATTTATTTGAAAGACAGAGTTACAGAGAGAGGTAGAGACAGAGAGAGGTCTTCCATCCACTGGTTCACTCCCCAGATGGCCGCAACGGCCAGAGCTGTGCCCATCTGAAGCCAGGAGCCAGGAGCTTGTTCCAGGTCTCCCACAGGGGTGCAGGAGCGCAAGGACTTGGGCCATCTTCTACTGCTTTCCCAGGCCATAGCAGAGAGCTGGATCAGAAGAGGAGCAGCTGGGACTAGAACTGGTGCCCATACGGGATGCTGGTGCATCAGGCCAGGGCTTTAACCCGCTGCACCACAGCGCCGGCCCCTGCCATGAATTTTTTAAAGACCATTCGTGTATATCACATCGTGAGTGAAGCAAACATACATCACTGAAGCTGTGTTAACAGTGACTGCAGCTGGCAGCCACAGCAAACCCCAGCGTGCTGCCAGCAGGAAGAGCAAGGGCATAGTCTTGTCCCGTTCCCAGATATCTATGGCTGGCGGAGCTCTGCCCTCCTGTGCAATATTCCCCTCCTTTTCCACGGGTTCTTAGCTGCACCCACTGCTCGTGGAGCACCGCTGCCAGGTGGTTCCTGGCCACAACTGGACATGGAAACACCACAAGCAAAGAGGACTGCCTTCCCCCTCCAGGGGACACTTGGAGGCCACATATCTGCTCACACGGCAAGGACACAGAGGGGAGAGGGGATCCCAGCCAGGGGTGTCCAGTGCTGGTGAGCAGGAACAGGCCCTAGCTTGGGACCAGCTGCTGCACAGGCCCACTAGGCTTCTCTGTTCCCTCCTAGGGGAAAATGAGGGCTTATGATATTCACAGAGAAACTGTAGGAAAACTACTGGTTCATAACAAGCATGTGTTAAATCAGGGTTTCAAGTTATTTATGACTGATGAACCCACTATGGAAGGCAGTATGGAGATACCTCAGCAATCTGAATATAGACCTACTATATGACCCAGCCATCCCACTCCTGGGAATCTACCCAAGGGAAATGAAATCAGCATATGATAGAGTTATCCTGGGTGGCCGGCGCCGCGGCTCACTAGGCTAATCCTCCGCCTTGCAGTGCCGGCACACCGGGTTCTAGTCCCGGTCGGGGCACCGGATTCTGTCCCAGTTGCCCCTCTTCCAGGCCAGCTCTTTGCTGTGGCCAGGGAGTGCAGTGGAGGATGGCCCAAGTGCTTGGGCCCTGCACCCCATGGGAGACCAGGAGAAGTACCTGGCTCCTGCCTTCGGATCAGTGCGGTGCGCCGGCCGCGGCGGCCATTGGAGGGTGAACCAATGGCAAAAGGAAGACCTTTCTCTCTGTCTCTCTCTCTCACTGTCCACTCTGCCTGTCAAAAAAAAAAAAAAAAAAAAAGAGTTATCCTGGGGGCTAGCACTGTGGCATAGCGGTAAAGCTGCTGCCTTCAGTGCCGGCATCCCATGTGGGCGCCGGTTCGGGTGCTGGCTGCTCCACTTCTGATCCAGCTCTCTGCTGCAGCCTAGGAAAGCAGTAGAAGATGGCCCAATTCCTTGGGCCCCTGCACCTGCATGGCAGACCCAGAAGAAGCTCCTGGCTCCTGGCTTCGGATCGGCGCAGTTCCAGCCATTGCAGCCAATTGGAAAGTGAACCAGTGGATGGAAGACCTCTCTCTCTCTCTGCCTCTCCTTCTCTCTCTGTGAACTCTTTCAGATGAATAAATACATCTTTAAAAAAAAGAAAAAGAAAAAAAGAGTTATTTGTACCCCCATGTTTATTTCTGCTCAATTCCCAATAACTAAGGCACGGAATCAGCTCAAATGCCTGTCAACTGAAGACTGGACAAAGAAAAAAAAATCCAGTCATTTGCAACAAAATGGATGAATCTGGAAGACATCATACTTAGTGAAATAAGCCAGTTCCAAAAGGACAAATAGCATATGTTCTCCCTGACCTGTGATAACTAATAGAGCACCTAAAAGGCAACAGAAGTGAAATTGACACTCTGAGAAACAATTATTTTGAACAGCCCTTGTCTGGACTGTTGAGGAACAGTTTTTTTTTTTTTTTATGCTATTTGTTGAACTCTTTATTTAACATAGTTAATCATGTGTGTATAAAGTTATTTGAAAATAAAGATCGAAGTTGGTGAACTCAAAAAGCTTCCATAGCCTTGGCAACTCATGACTAGAGCCTAGGCAGTTTACTGACGCCATAAACAAGAGTGTCAATTTATTAAGTCAACAACAGGAGTCACTGTGCACTTACTCCTCATGCAGGATCTCTGTTTTTAATGTGTTGCTCAATGTGAATTAATGCTATAACTAGTACTCAACCAGTATTTTACACTTTATGTTCTGTGTGGGTACAAACTGTTGAAATCTTTACTTAATATATACTAAATCGATCTTCTGTATTAAAGATAATTGAAAATGAATCTTGATGTGAATGGAATGGGAGAGGGAGCGGGAGATCGGAGGGTTGCGGGTGGGAGGGAAGTTATGCAGGGAAAAAGCCATTGTAATCCATAAACTGTACTTTGGAAATTTATATTTACTAAATAAAAGTTTAAAAAAAAAGTTGTTTGAAAATAGATCTTAGTAAAAAATGAGAATGGGAATAGGAGAGGGAGGAGGAAGTGGGGTGGGAGAGTGGGTGGGAGGGTGGATACCGTGGGAGGAATCACTATGTTCCTAAAGTTGTATTTATGAAATGCATGAAGTTTGTATTCCTTAAATTAAAGGTTTCTGGGTTGGGGGGAGTTATTTATGTTGCATTTGCACAAATACCAAGAAGAGCTCATGCAAACAACATCTTGGCTGTAGCCCTGATCCCTTGATTATTTGCCTACCTGCCAGCTGAGGCCTGGAACCTCTTGGCCAAGGGATAACTTTTTTCATAATCTAATGAGGCTGGAAACAGAAACCCCCGCAGTGGGAACATGCCACTGCCAACAGGCATCTGGACCGAGAAGCAGACCAAGGTGATGGCAACAAGGACCAGAGACGGCTGTTGGGGAGCCCGGTTCTCACCAGCAGCCCTGCTGGCAAACCCCTCACCAAACACAGACTGCTAGCAGGGGGTCAGCCAGGCACAGAGAACTCCAGGACTCCTCTGGAGCAAGTGCACTGCCCCAGTGGCTGGCGACCAGCTTGTGCCCTTGGTTCCCTGCAGAGTTCTGACCTGCCCCAGTCCCAGGCTGACCTTGGTCTTTCCTTGTGCCCTGCACCATGGACTGCCCCTGTCACTGCTTGCCCCTCACCTCTGCAGTCCTCCCGACTACCTGTGATGTGACCACAGTCCAGAGACGCCCTGCTTTCCCCTGGCCCTGGCCCTGGGCGCTCAGCCCTGGCATCTGCTCTGTTCTCAGGGCCCTGTCTCTGGAGCCCTTGCTGCCAGTCCAGTGCCAGGGTCTACAGTCCAGGGGTAGGGAACTTCCAGCCCACAAGACCGTAGAAAGCCCAGGAAATCTTTTGGTCTGGCCCGGTCAAGATGACCCAGGAGGAACTTTTTTTTTTTTTTTTTTTTTTGACAGGCAGAGTGGACAGTGAGAGAGAGAGAGAGAGACAGAGAGAAAGGTCTTCCTTTGCCGTTGGTTCACCCTCCAATGGCCGCCGCGGCCGGCGCACCACGCTGATCCGATGGCAGGAGCCAGGTACTTCTGGTCTCCCATGGGGTGCAGGGCCCAAGCACCTGGGCCATCCTCCACTGCACTCCCTGGCCACAGCAGAGAGCTGGCCTGGAAGAGGGGCAACCGGGACAGAATCCGGCGCCCCGACCGGGACTAGAACCAGGTGTGCCGGCGCCACAAGGCGGAGGATTAGCCTAGTGAGCCATGGCGCCAGCCCAGGAGGAACTTAAAATTCAACAAATCTAGAGAAGACTAATTCTGAAGTTTTTTTTTTTAATTTTTAAGTTCTGTACCCCTGGGAAATTTGGGAGCAAGGGTCTGACACTCAGAGACAAGGCAGCCTGGGCCTTGACCACCCTTGGACCCCACTGTCTGGGCCCTGGGCCCTGTTGCACCTGCACCTGAGTCCTGTAGGCCCCAGGTTCTGCTTCCACTTCTGCAAGATGGAGCTCTTCCTCAAGGACCTGGGGCTCATATGCACCTGCAATGGCCGGGCAAAAGCCCAGCGGTGCCGGGCAAGTGCAGGTGCTTGGTACCTGTTCATCCCCTGTTTCTCCTGTCATCAAGGCTGAGGCCAGGCCCCCAACCAGGACACCAGCCTACACACTCTCTGGCCATGGGCAGCTCCCTGACTTGCCCTGCCTCCTCCTCCCATTGCCTGCCTCAGTGTCCACTTGGAGGGCTGGGCCTGCAGGCCAGGCTCTCTGAACTCCCAGGTCCTCATTCTTCTGCGTTTAGTGGACCTCAGGGACCTGCCCCCCATGGAGAGGGTCTTCCCACAGCCAGGTGGGCAGCTTCAGCCACAAGCTCATTCCTGCCAGAGAAGAGCTCAGTGGAGGATCAGAGCAGGGGAAAGAAAGGCCAGCCCCGAGAGGAGCCCAGCCGGGGGCCTGCGGCAGGCGTGCTGTCTGATGGCCCAGCAGTGCTCTTTGATCAGCCGACTGCAAAAATCAAGGAACACTGGCCAGATGCATTCCAGAGACTGGAAGGGGAAGTGCAGCCACGCCTGCTCTTCGTAAAGCACCATTGTCAGCTCTAATCATCTTTTCTGATTACAGACCTGTGTCCACTGCAGAAAATTATGAAAAAGGGGGAAAGTTGAAGAAAGACAAGCTGTCCACAATTCTCCCGCCCACAGACAACCTCGGCTAGCTGCTCAGTGCGTTTCCTTCTGCTCGGTTTCCCTCAAAGGCAGGACTTAGAATATTTAGTTTTGCATCTTGCTTCGTCCAGTAGATACTTGATATTCTCATTTCCCCCTCTGCCCTAAGCACGCCCAGCAACATGGCCCCTGACTACTCTGCAATGATGCACCCAATACCTTTTTTTGGCCAAGATCCAGTTGTTCCCTGGTTTTCACCGTTTAGAATAGTGGCACACTGGCAATCCTGTTCCACTGCTCATTCCTACCACGTCTCCGAGACCTGGGCACACAGCCAGGCCACACTTCCCGATTTTCCTGCCAGTGAGAGTACATGCAACTGAGCTCCCAGCCCTCAAAACTGCCTACCTCCTCAAGCGTTCGGTGCACAGCTTGGGACACCAAAGAGTGCCTGGTCTGTGTCCTGGCTCAGCTTCCTGCGAATGCACACCCTGGGAGGCAGTGGTGATGATGTCCCAAGTACTTGGGCCCCTGCCATCTACATAAGACATTCAGATGGAGTTCCTGGCTCCTGGTTTCGGCCTAGCTCAGCCCCAGCTGTTTGGGGAGTGAATCAGCAGGCATCTGGGGAGTGAACCAGCAGACGGCAGATGTCTGCCTGTCTGTCTGTCTGATTGTCTCTCTCTCTCTCTTTATTTTATTTTTTTCCCAAAGAAACCTTTTATTTAATGAGCACAAATTTCATAAGTACAACCATACCCACTCTCTCACCCCCACTCTCACATCACCTCCTCCTCCCTCTCCCATTCCCAGTCCCATTCTCCATTAAGATTCATTTTCAATTAAATTTATATACAGAAGACCAATGCTATACTAAGTAAATATTTAAACAATTTGCACACACACAAAAAAAAAAAACAATGAAAAGAAGTTTTACAGTTAATTCTCATAATACAACTATTGAAGACAGAAGTCCTGCATGAGGAGTTAGTGCACAGAGACTCCTGTAGTTTAATTTAACAATTATTAATACTTTTGCATATGATGTCAGTGACTCTTGATATGTCGAGGCTCTTGACACGAGCTGCCAAGGCTTGGAAGTATTTTGAGTCCAGAATATCCATCAGTACTTAGACAAGGCCATAAGAAATGCGGAAGTTCTCTCCTCCCTTCAGAGAAAAGTACATCCTTTTTTGATGGCCACTTCTTTCCACTGGAGTCTCACAAAGATCCTTCATGTAGGACATTTTTTTTTTGGCACATGACTTTCCATGCCTGAAATGTTCTCATGGGCTTTTCAGCCAGACCAGGATATTTTAGGGCTGATTCTGAGGTCAGGGTGCTATTTAGAGCGATTGCACCCGCATGGGAGACCCAGAGGAAGTTCCTGACTCCTGGCTTCGGATTGGTGCAGCTCCAGCTGTTGCAGCCAATTGGGGAATGAACAGATAGAAAACTTCTCTCTCTCTCTCTCTCTCTCTCTCTCTCTCTCCTTTCTCTCTGCCTCTCCTTCTCTGTGCAATTCTGACTTTCAAATAAATAAATAAATAAATCTTAAGGAAAAAAAGAAATCCAGTTTTCTCAGCCCCATTGTTGAAGAACTGCCCTTGCTCCAGGGATTGGTTTATTGGTTTTAGCTCTTTGGTTGAATATAAGTTAGTTATAAGTGTCTGGATTGGTTTCTGGCATTTCTATTCTGTTCCATTGTTCTATCCATCTGTTTTTGTACCAGTACCAGGCTGTTTTGATTATAACTGCCTGTAGTATACTTTGAAATCTGGTATTGTGATGCTTCCAGCTTTGTTTTTGTGGTATAATACTGTTTTAGTTAGTTGAGGTCTCCTGTGTTTCCAAATGAATTTCAGCATTTTTTCTAAATCTGAGAAGAAAGTTTTGGTATTTTGATTGGTATTGCATTGAATCTGTAAATTGCTCAGAAGAAGAGACATTTCAATAATATTGATTCTTCCAATCCATAAACATGGACTTTTTTCCAGGTTTTTTTGTATCTTCTTCTATTTCTTTCTTTAATATTTTGTTAATTCTCATCGTAGAGATCTTTGACTTCCTTGGTTAAATTTATTCCAAGATATTTAAATTGTTTGTAGCTATTGTGAAAGGGATTCATCTTTGAAGTTTTCTCAGCTGTGGCATTGGTTAATGTCATCTTAGCAATCCCTTCATATTAACATCAAGAATACTGTTTGGTCAGATATCTGAGCACCACTGCCAGGCCAGACTGACAAATAATTAATTACCACACATGGTCTGAGTGCTACCCTGTAAAAGACCCTGAGTGAGGGTGGGTGGTCTGGCAGTTACACTGCAGGTTGGTATGCCTACACCCCACATCAGAGTGCCTAGGTTCGAGGTCCAGCTACAGCTCCTGACCCAGGCTTCCTGCTGGTGCAGATGCGGGAGGCAGCAGTGAGGGCTCAAGGGATTGAGTCCTGCCACACACGGGAGACCTGGGCTGAATTCCTGGCTCCTGGCTCCTGGCTCTGGCCTCAGTCCAGCCCAGGCCACTGTGGGCGCCTGGGGACTGACCAGTGGATAGAAGATCTCTCTCTCTCTCTCTCTCTCTCTGCTCCTGTCTCTGATTCTCAAACTATTTAATTAAGTAATTAAAAGACAAAGATTTTGGGGTCATTGCTGTGGTGTCGTGGATAAAGCCACTACCTATGGTGCGGGCATCCCTTCTGCACGCTGGTTCTAGTCCTGACTGTTCCACTTCTAATCCAGCTCCCTGCTAATGCACCTAGGAAAGCAACGGAAGATAGCCCAAGTCCCTGGGACCCTGCACCCGTGTTGGAGACCCGGATGAGGCTCCTGGCTTCAGTCTGGCCCAGTCACATCCATTATGGCCATTTATTTATTGAAAGGTAAGGTTACAGAGAGGGAGAGAGAGAGCGAGGTCTTCCATCTGCTGGTTCACTCCCCTAATGGCTACAGTGGTCAAGCCTGGGTCGATCTGAAGCCAGGAGCTTCTTCCAGGTAGGCTTCATAGTAGGGTAAGCCTCTGCCTGTAGCACTGGCATCCCATGAGTCCCAGCTGCTCCACTTCCAATCCAGCTCCCTGCTAATGGTCTGGAAAGGCAGTAGAAGATGCCCCAAGTGCTTAGGTCCCTGAACTCACATGGAAGACCTGAATGAAACTTCTGGCTCCTGGCTTCGGATCAGCCCAGCTCTGTCCATGGCAGCCATTTGGGGAGTGACCCAACAGATGCAAGACCTCTCTCTTTGTCTCCTCATCTCTCTGTCTGTAACTCTGCCTCTCAAATAAAGTGGGTGAGAGTAAACAGTAGGGGTTACCCAGGCTGGTGAGTCACCCCTGCTTCCTCCTACAGCTGCCTGCCTGCCCTGTAACAGGGCAGAGCCTCCTGTGGGGCCCCAGAACCCAAGATGCACCCTACCTAAGATGCACCTGTCCCGAGACATAAAGGACTCCTGGGCTCCCTGTCTCTGCCCTGCACTCAGGGCCCGAGGCTCCTGTCTGTGCCCCCTGCAGGTGCCAGGCTGGTCCGGAGTGGGGGAGGGACGTAACTAGGGGGGTGAGGGGGAGCAGCCCATCAGGAGAGGCGGGCGGCTGGAGAGGCTGATGGTAAACAGGGGAGTAGATCATCTGCTGTCAGGTGGTAATGAAGAAGCAGGGGTGGAGAGAGAGAGGCAGTTGTAGGCAGAGCTCCTTGACAAGGTGACATTGAGCAGAGAGTCTGCAAGGGTGTGGCCGGGGCTGTGCAGGGAGAGGGAGGCAGATGCGTGTCGGAGGGACAGAGGAGGGCCAGGAGGAAGGGGAGGGCGAGGGGAGGGTGAGGGGGAAGGCTCAGATCTGACCCAAGGGCTCTCCAAACAGATGCTTGCTGGGCAGGGAGCTGGCCACGCCAGTGGGTGCAGGGTACCAGACCCCCATAGGAGCTCCAGGCTGAAGACAGAGGCTGCATGGGAAAGAGGGGTGAAAGGGGCCAGGTCCTCAGGGCAGCTCCCTGAAGAGGGGTGAGCCAGGGAGGGGCAAGCCTCCCCCTGCACATGGTGCACGAGGGCCTGGACCTCCCTGGGGCAGACGGTGGGTGTTCAGTTTCCCTGCAACTGACACGTGCCGCCAGGAGTGGAGCCTGTGAACAGGCCCCAGTTAATGTACGTGTATGTGTGTGTGTGTGTATGTGTGTGTCCACAGTGCAAGCACTTGCATTCGCCCCTCCTCCCCAGACAGAGGCACACAGCCTGGGAGGATGTGACCAGGTTCAAGATGACAAAGCCACTTCCTCCCCTCTTAGTCATCGAGACCCATTCCTTCCCAGCAAATGTGAGTGAGTGGGGGCAGCACCTGGCCCCTGGGAGACCCCCAAAGCTGCCACCCAAAGAAAAACCCAAAATACTACAGCATGCTTATTCCGTGCCCTCAAGTTCATGGTTTCCTTTCACACCCCCCAAGCCTGGCAGTCACTACATACATTGACAGACAAGGAATGCAACCCGAGCTCATAGCAATTCAGAAAGCTCCTGGGGCCTTTTGTTGTGGTGCGGTGGGTTAAGCCCCCTCCTACAGCCATATCAGAGAGCTGGTTGACGTCTGGGCTGCTCTGCTTCCAGTCCAACTCCTGCTCATATAGCTGGGAAAGCAGTAGAGGATGGCCCCTGCCACCCACGTGGGAGACTTGTATGGAGTCCCAGGTTCCTAGCTCCAGTCCCACTGAGCCCTAGTCATTAGAGCCAATTGGGGAGTGAACCAGTTGATGGAAGATCTGTTTGTCTCTCTCTCTCTCTCTCTCTCTGTCACTCTGCTTCAAATAAATAAATAAATCTTTTTAAAAAAACAAATAAAGGTCCTAATTCCTGCAGTGTGCCTGAGACACAATACAGCACAGCACTGGACAGGGCAATGCAATACAATCCAGTGCCATGTAGCATATAGTGCAATACAGCATGGCCCAGTGTAGGAACCCATATGACGTGACGCATTACAGTGCCGCACAGGACATCCCGGCCTGGTGCAACGCAGCGCAGTCTAACACAGAACAGCACGATGCAGTACAATCCGGCATAATGTCATATGGTAGAGCCCGCGTAACATGTTCTGTATGGTCCACGGGGCCACATGGGCCAGTGCACGATAAGACAATGATTCTACTGCTTTGAAGAAAACAAGGGCATGCATCCAGACGCCGTGATTTTGAGCGAGTTCCTTCCTGTCTGCAATCCTCAGTTTGTTCATGTGGAAAATGGGGGACCGAAGAGCCCACTTCACAGCTTTGTGGCAGAAATGAGGGGAAATCGGGAACAGGGACACTTCCAAACGCTGTGGCAAAATGGAATAAAAAGAGACTTGTTTTGGTGCCAAAAGATTTTAAAACCCCTGAGTAGTTTTTTTTTTTTCATAACATGCATTTTCCATGAACTTTCTTGAAGACCCCTCACACGTAAAACTCCTGCCCCAATCACCACCACGCCCCCAGGCCATGTGAGCACACACGGGGAGGGACCAGGATGACCAAGGACGGTCAGGGCAAGCGAGTCAGACCCCCGAGAGCGTCCAGGAGGGCATCTGGGAGGAGGAAGCCAGGGACTGCAGAGCAGAGCCCACGGCCACTCACCCACAGTGGCAGTTCCGGGCTGCCTTCGCTGTCCAGTGGGCATGAACGGGGCAGGGGGTGGGAGGGGCAGAGGCAGCAGCTCAGCCTGGGGCTGCATAGCCGGGAGTGGAGGCCCCACGCACAGCCTGGAGCCCTGTGGAGCCTCGCTCTTCCCACCCTGGCTGCATCCCCTCCCTCTCTGCCCCTGGATGCTGGCACACCGCAGGCAGCCCTGACCTGGGCAATGGCAGGGCCTGGCCACCCCCGTCTTCCCCCAGTGCCCGCACCCAGGGAGCTTCCGTGCCCAGCAGGCACAGTGAGTCCTTCTTCAGAGCTATATGCACAGGCCCCCGGGCCCCTGCCTGGCGCTCCGCCCTCCGCCGTCTGTACTTGTCCCAGACCAGACCATTTACCAGGGTAGAAAGGACTTCGCAGAGCCAAGCTCCATCCTTCAACAATATTTATGAGGCTGTCAGCCAGTGATACAGAAATATTCACACGTATAAAAGGGCCTGCCTCCTGATACCTATATTTTACAGTCAGCTCTGGATCCAGACAGTTTGGGCTGCACAGAAAAATGATTCTGACATGATTATTCAGCTCGGGAAATGTCTTTTTGCACATTTATCCGCACAGATGGAGGCTCCAAGGTCCGCCAGTGAAAGGTATCTCTACAATGCTCAGATCCCCCTGCCCACTCTGCCCACCCTGCTCTTCATGCCACCTCCCTGGTGCCCAGGCAGCCGCTCCGTGGTGCGACAGATGGGAAGACAGCAGAGGGAGCAGGGGCTCCAGCCTGGACCAGCCCAGAGCCTCAGCCTCCTGCACCCCCAGGCTCCAGCGCCAAGCACAGAGCTTGGCTAAGGAAAGACATGTCCACACCAAAGAATGAGCCACGGGCTTCAGTGAGTCCCACCTGCGCTCCCAGGCACTTTCAGTGCTAGATTCTTTTTGCCAAATGACGTCATAGAAGGAAGCACTCTGTGCGATACCTTGTGGAGATGGGGGCCCTGAGCCCAGCCCCAGTTGCCTTCCCTGCCCCTCCTCCCAGCACAGGCACCCCCAAGGCATGGCCCCAGGGCAGACAGAACCCCAAAGCCCAGGCCGAGCCATCAGCTTGACAGCTGCAGAGCTAGTGGGTGGGGGGAGTTGCTGTCGGGTTTCGTAGACTGCACAGCCTGACAGGGCCCCCGGAAAGATGAGGTGGGTGCCTTGTGGGGTGTCACAGGGCCGCCACCATCCACCAGACCCACGGGACCACCTGCTCAGCTTTGACACCGCCCCCGGACACTGCCCTTCCAGTGGCTCTGGACCTCACAGGGCCCTAGGACCCCTCAGAGGTGGACATTGGTCCGGTTCACAGGCCCAGCAAGCCCACCTATGCTTGTACCATGGTCCCATGCATTGCTCTACGAGCTGAGCTAAGAATCCTAACAGCAGTCACACACGCCGACCTCACACTCCAAGTCAGCTTAGCTTCTTGCTGTCTGCCTCCTGGGATGAGCAGGGACAAACACCAGGGAGGCAGCAGGCAGAGGCCGTGCTGCTGCTGCAGGGCCAGGCAGTCTCGGCATCAGGCACTCCTGGCCCCTGGTGCCCACATCTCTCAGACCCACCCCTAGTCTGGGTCTCAGCAATGGCGGATGAATCTCTGCCAAAAACAAAAAAACAAACAAAAAAAAACCTCTTGTGCAAAGAAGAAGGAGAAGTAAGCAATGCCCAGAGGCTGAGCAGCCCTTGCCTTGCCAGGAGGTCTGCTGAAGCCTCACCAGGCACCCACAGCTGTCATGGGTCCAGCCTTGTGGAGGTGCCCACTGAGCACATCCCAGCCGGTGCCCCCACTGCCACCAGCTCCTCAGTTGCCTGTGGCTCCCAGCTCGTGTTTTCCCTCTTTGGCTAGAAGGAAGCTCCGACCCGAAAGGCTGGGCCCTGGGGTGTGCACCTGGTGCTGTGGATCTCACCTCTGCCATCCTGTCCTCCCTCTGCCCCCGTGTTGTGTCTGTTTGCTGCCTCCATGGGGGCAGAAGCACCTCTCGGCCCGGGGCCTTGGGTCTTCCACATGCAGGAGGGGAGCAGAATGCCATAGCTGAGCAGAGGCTGGAGGGGTGTAATGACAGAGCTGAGCGTCCCAACAGCGCCGTCCCAGCCTCCTTCAGGGACACACACACACACACACACACAAGCACCAAGGGGCCTGGCATGGAGACCCTGATGGCCCCTCTGCTTGCTCCAGAGAGCAATGTGGCCAGGAGAACAGAGACTGCACTTGCTTGGAGGCAGGACCAACCCAAATGAGGAAGGCCATGGGCAAACCCCTGCAGGGTGATACCAGCACCCCCGGGGCTGGTGGGAAGCCCACTGGATGGGTCTCTGGAAGCAGTATCCACCCTTCTGCAGGTGGGGCATCTGAGAGCCCTCCGAGGAGGTGCCACTTGTCCACACCTCACCACTTGTCATGGTCACTGGGCAGCACCTGTCTTCCCTTGACACAACCCCCGCAGGGACATCTTCCTTCCCAGGTCCCTGCCTGCCTGCCCTCTGCCTGGGATCCAGCTCCCTGGACACGGCCAGCATTCACCAGCCCTGTAGGAAAGCAGATTCATCCCAGTTGGCTCATGGAAAGGGGGCAGTTTGTTGAGGTACACAGGTGGACCTAGGGAGAGGGAGGCACAGTGGGGGTCCCCAGCCACATAGCCCTCTCCCCTCCCATCTTCGTCTCCGGCAGTACCTCCCATTGGACGGGACCTGCCCAGAAGCAAGCCAAAAGGCAAGCACACCCAAGGGGGTGTGTGCAGAGGGTTCCCTCCCAAGCTCAGGGCAGAGCAGAGGAGGGGGCAGGCAAAGAACAGGAAGCGTCCCACCAAAGACCATGCCTTTCCTGGCACCTGCAGCCAGATTCGCCCCATGATCAGCCCAGTTCACTCCTCATGGTCCCACAGTGGGAGTCATTAGCTCCTCCTCACAATAGTTATGCTGAGACAGAGCAGCAGGGAAGCCCACCTAGGGGTTCAGTCCTAACTGCCTGGGAGCAGGGACACCTCACGGGGAGCGGGGAGCCTTCCCCAAAGAGGAGCCAGCGTGGCACCAGAACACAGCATGATGGCACTCGGGAGGGCACCGGGAGCAAGAGACACAGAGGAGGTGACAGAGGAACCCCCAGGGCTGTGCTGGAGGGAAGAAGGAGAAGGTTCTGCAACAGGAAGCGGGCAGAGGCACAGAAGGCTCAGTGGCCGGAAATGAGGTCCCTGGTACAAAGGTCAGGGGCAGGAGAGGGCTCAGCGAGGCAGCCCTAGGGTCTCTCCCAGGACAAGGCCAACCCCTGGCCCATGCCCAGAGCTCAGCAGAGTATTTGCTCAATTACTCATTAAAGTCTCATTTATTTTCACAAGAGGAAAAAAAAAATCAAAAAGTCACCAGGTACAGGAGCCAAATCAGGTGATTTCCAGGCAACACCCTTTTTGCCACATGACCACCATTGCACAGAATCTGAGCCCGTGTTTGCGTGCAGGCACATATTCAAAGTTATTTGAAAAGGTCATAGAAAATGGAATTAAAATGTAAGTTCATGTTGGAGCAAACAGGTTTTGAAATCTGTGATAGTTCTTCATAAGAGGCATTTTCCTTGAATTTTTGAAGAACTCTCTTATGCATGGATTTTAATTCTTTGCAACCAAACTAACTTAGCTTTTTCCATCTCCCATGAACTTTTTGAAGTCCCCTGATATGTGTGTCCAGTCAACAAGTGTACACATGAATTCATGTGTCCATGTAGTACATTTTTTTTTAGATTTTATTTATTTATTTGAGACGTAGTTACAGATAGAGAGGGAAAGACATTGAGAAAGATTTTCCTTGGGGCCATCGCTGTGGTGCAGTAGGTTAAAGCCCTGGCCTGAAATGCAAGCATCCCATTTAGGTGCCAGTTCAAGTTCCAGCTGCTCCACTTCTGATCCAGCTCCCTGCTATAGCCTGGGAAAGCAGTAGAAGATGGCCCAAGTCCTTGGGCCCCTGCACCCATGTGGGAGACTCAGAAGCTCCAGCCATTCCAGCCATTTGGGGGAGTGAACCAGTGGATGGAAGTCCTCTCTCTCTGTCTCTACCTCTCTCTTTGATTCTGTCTTTCAAATAAATAAAAAATAAAATCTTTTTTAAAAAGAAAGAAAAGGGACCAGCGCTGTGACTCACTTGATTAATCCTCTGCCTGTGGCTCCAGCATCCCATATGGGTGCCGGGTTCTAGTCCTGGTTGCTCCTCTTCCAGTCCAGCTCTCTGCTGTGGCCCGGGAGGGCAGTGGAGGATGGCCCAGATGCTTGGGCGCCTGCACCCACGTGGGAGACCAGGAAGAAGTACCTGGCTCCTGGCTTCGGATCGGCGTAGCTCCAGCCGTAGCGACCATTTGGGGGGTGAACCAACAGAAGGAAGACCTTTCTCTCTGTCTCTCTCCCTCACTGTTTAACTCTATCTGTCAAATAAATTTTTAAAAAATACCCTTTAAAAAAAAAGAAAGAAAAAAATCCACTGGTTCACTCCCCAAATGGCCACAATGGCCAGAACTGACCCAATCTGAAGCCAGAACCTTCTTTCAGGTCTCCTAGATGGGTACACAGGCCCAAGAACTTGGGCCAACTTCTACTGCTTTCCCAGCCATAAGCAGAGAGCGGGAACAGAAGAGGAGCAGCGGGGACATGAACTGGCACCCACATGGGATGCTGCCACCACAGGAGGAGGTTTAGCCTACACAGCGCCGGCCCCCTGTTGTACATTTCTATGAGCTGTCTCCTCTTGCTGCAGGACCTTGTGCCTTACTGCACTGACAGGGAGCATATGGTGGCCTCACCTGCACACCACTGTCAGAGGAATGGAAGGCAGAGGGGATGGTGGCCCCAGGGGAGCTCACCCCACCATCTCCCTGATGCACAGCTAGGTGTAGCCTTGAAGAGTACAGTCACTGGTCCTGGGGTGACAGAGTGGCATTAAAACCACAGAAGACAGGGTATGATTTCACTCCTCCGTATGTAAACAGGCAATTTTCCCAACACAAAAAGACCGTACTTTCCCCAGGGTGTATTCTTGGCACCCCTGTCAGCAATCACTTGGCTGGAGATGTGTGGATTTATTTCTGAATTTTCTATTCTGCTCCATTGGTCCATGGGTCTGGTTTTAGACCTGTAACCGGGCTGTCCTGGTTCCTGTAGCTCTGTAGTATATTTGGAAATCAGATAGTGTATTTCTTCCAGCTTTGTGCTCAGGGTGGCTTTGTTAAGTGAAATATGCCAGGCACTAAGACAAAAACAGCATGTACTCCTTCATACGTGGAAACTAAAATAAGCGGGTCTTGTAGAAGTAGAGTAGAATAGTGGTTAGGATAGGCTGGGGAGGTTGAGGGGGAGGAGGGCTGTAGACAGGTTGGTGCACGGGTATGAAGCTGGAGTTGCACAGGTATAGAAATGATTTCTAGTGTTCAGTTGCACAGGAGGGTGACAATAGTAAACAGTGATTGTAGGAAATAGGACTCTGAATGCTCTAACCACAAAAAATGACAAATGGGTGCTGGATATGCCAATTTCCCTGACTTGATCATTATACAGTATGCACATGTACCTTGTATCCTTTAAATATGTAAATACAACTATTGTATATCAATTAAACATAGAGTACAAAGGAAGGGAGGGAGGAAGGGAAGAAAGAACCACAGAAGCCCCAGCTTACCTGGGACCCCCCAACAAAGTGGAGGAAGTGCAGCCAGCAGGACCTACGCTGAGGCCACTCTGGGTGGGAGCCCAAGATCAAGCCCTGTGCAGCTGTCTCTCCCTGTGTGACCTGGGTAAGTGGCATCCTATCCCTGAGCCCCAGCCATGAGACAGCCAGGATTACCTGAGGAGGCACAGACTCCTGGCCCACAGCCAATCCCCACAACTTGACTATGTGTGGAGGCAGCCCCAGGAGTGTGCTCTGGGACCTGTCCTGTGGCTAACTCCATGACATTTATGGAAATCTTGAAGGAATCTGGACAGGGCCACCCAGAGGATGGGGAAGGCTTTACATTTGTCATTCAGAAGTCACAACACCTTGAGTGAATGACACAGTCCTCCGTGCATCGGTTTCCTTAGCAATACAATGTGGTGCAAAACACCAGCCCTGGGGCTTCCTGGACAAGAGCTAGATAGCACCAGTTAATCCCCGACCCAGAGGGAAAACTCAGCTTCCTTTCAGACCTTGGAATCTACAGGGGCTGGGTCACCAGTGTTCCCAAACAGCTGCACAAACATTTGGCCCCCAAAGTCCAGACCTGTCAATGCCAGACCTCTCTGTTTCAGCCCACTGAGCAGGTTGCTCTCACATTGCCCTAAAGGTGGGAAGTCAGCCGGGCAGGGCTCCTTCCACTTGGATTTGGCACCATGAGCAATGTGCACAGTGACAGGACAAGTCCTCACCAGCCAGGACCCGTGCTCAGGCATTCAGTCAACAAACACACCCGGAGGATCTACAGTGGGCCAAGAGCAGGGCATGAAACAAAGTCTGTACCTCATGGAGAAGGAGACAGACAGCAAATGAAGTAACAGACTTAGTGTGTAAGGCCCTGGTACGTTCCTAGGGGGAAATACAACAAGGACCCCAGGCACCGGGAGAGGGGCAGGTGTCACCAGTGAGCTCCCTGTGGACTCACCTCACTGCAGGGGGATATCTAGATCCCTGCGCTTTCCCAGTCTGCAGGTCCTACTGCCCGCAGCACAGTCCTCTGTCACTACACTGCAGATCAACAGCACGAGGTCGAGTAGGACATCCCCTGATTCTACACTCGAAGTGCCAATAAACGGCTCTTTCCTGTAGGAACACCCTCATGCGGTAGCACGTCGAAGCATTGTGATGTCCTGGTATCCCCCTTCCTATTTGTAAATCAGCATCCTAAACGGTGCAGCTTCAGCGAGCTGATGACAAATGCACTTGAAATGCATTCTCCTGCACACTCATAAAGTTGATTTAATATTTCAATTAATCTTGCCTCTTCCTCTTCCACAATTTATGTGGCTGCTTTTTAAGCAAGTCTTCTTTGGAGCCTAAATGAGCACAAGCGTAAACATCAGTTAATTTATCTGTTGCACTGTAGATGATTTCATATCCCTGAAGTGCCTCTCCATCCCTTTTATGGGATCCCCCAGCCAGCGCACGAGGCCATAGTCTCTAATTGCATTGCCAATGAGGGCATCTATCGTGTGATGTCTTGCCCACGTTGAGAGGCCATAAATTCAGATGCCCAGGTAAGAGAAAAACAGGCATTCTGCCCACGGGAGAGAGCGCTAAGCTGGGAAGCTGGGAAATGAGACCTGGAAGAGGTCCCAGAGAATCTTCTGGAAGGAGTAGGAGGGGGGGTCAGCCACCCTGCTGGAATAGAAGGGTCATGTCAATCACGCACACTGAACTAAGCTCAGCTCAAGGACTTCTTTGTGTTCTTCAGGGAAAGCATCTCAAATCCACTCCTGAACCACTTCCTGGGAACCAGGGGGAACTTGAAGCAAGGTGGTTTCACATAGGTTAGTGAGGAGCCCTGTATTTGGCTGTTACCCCTTGCTACAACAAAACACATGAGGCCAGGAAACGTGTAAAGGGAAGAAGTTCAGGAGCTGGCACTGGGACGCAGTGAGTTAAGCTGACATTTGCAATGCACACATCCCATGTTGGTGTGCCAGTCAGAGCCCCAGGCTCCTCCACTTCCAATGTAGATTCCTACTAATCGCCTGGGAAGGCAGTGAAGATGGCCCAAGTACTTGCTCTCCTGCCACCCATGTGAGAGACTGGGATGGAGTTCCTGCCTCCTGGCCTCAGTCGGGGCCACACCTGGCTATAGCAGTCATTTGAGGAGTAAACCAGAGAAGGAAGATTCATTCTCTCTCTCTTTCCCCCTTTCTGCAATTCCGCCTTTCAAATAAATGAATCTTTTAAAAAAGAAGCATATATTTAGCTCTCAGTTTTGAAGGCTGAAAATCCAAGACCAGGTGACCCCATTGGTTCAGATGCTAGTGAGGGCCCCACAGGTGGACAGCATCACAGCCAGAATGCACAGAAGAGGGAGAAAAACATGGGGAGAAAGGAAGCCAGAAAGATGGGGAGAAGTCAGGCTCACTCTTTCCCAATGGCCCTCTCTCATGGGAACTAACTGGGGTCCCATGAGAACCACATTAATCCCTTCCAAGGGCAGTGTCCCCAGTGACCTCCCACTGGACCCCACGTCTTGAAGTTCCACCAGCTCTCACACACATGAGCCCTTGGGGCACACACTCAAACCATAGCAGTCTCCAGGCCTGTTAAGCTTGGTGGGGCAGTGAGAGGACAGTAGAGGCAAGACAGGGCCCTCAATCTGCCAGGCAAGCCTACTGCAAGATGCTTGATGAGAGAGCTGCAGATGTCTGCCCACCCCACCCCTAGACACTGCAGACTCACCGTCTGCCCACTGCCCACACCCTTCCCACACTGCACCCCATGCCCAATGTCTCTGGCTGGGACAATTGCAGCAGCAAGCAGCCCCCTGGCTGGCCTCCCTGTGCCAGACCTGACAGCTTACTCCCTTCTCTGGTCAACCTTGCCTCTTCCTCTACACCCTTCACTGGCTCCTCATTGCCTCAATAAAGTCCAGGCTTCTCCTGATGGCTCTCAATGTAATATTTGAGCTCAACCTGAGGTCTATGTGGCTGAGGGTCCCAAAGTCATGAGGACAGTCCAGGCTTCCAGGCACCTGCAGACCAAAGCTCAGGTCCAGAAATCTCTCCTCACTTCCCCCATGGACCAGCCCAACTCAGACCCACACTCAAAGCCACATTCTTTGACCCCCTTCTTGGTACCTGTGCTCCCCCTGGCTGCTCACACCGTCCCTAGAGCCTATGCCAGCAGAGGCTGTCTCACCCTGCGCTGGAGTCTGGCTGCGCCCCCTGCTTCAGTACCAGACTAGAGCTCCTTTAGGACAGAGACTGCCTCCTCAACCACCATACCCCGGCACCAACACAGTGACGGGCACACAGCAACACTGCACAAACACTTGTTAAACAAAGAACTGAACTGGGTGTTGGCTGAGTGGATGGATGGATGGATGGATGGACAGACGGATGGATGGACACTTAACATTGCAAACTATGAATGCCTAGAAGGATAAGCTCAGTTACTCCCAGGAAAGTAAGTCTTTGAGTCTCAACCTCCAAAAACTAGAATATCATAATAGGTATTAAATTAGGAGAAATGAGCTCTTTCTCAAGCTCTCACACTGACTTGATGATTATTAGTCTTTGACTCAGCTTCCTCAGAGGAAATCCCTATTCCAGGTCCTTTAAGTTGGTTACTAAAATCACCCGAAAACCTTTCTAATAGAAAAATTAAGAAATGTTAGATTATAAATGTGCAGTTGAGCTCATAATACATGAAGAAAGACCTTGAGGTGTCAGAAACAAAGAACTAAAATGTGCACCCCAGGCTGAGGTTGCAGCCGCCCAGTTAGTCAGGGGACAGGATATTTGCCCCAGTTAGTTGGAGGGTGCCACGTGTTAACATTTACACAAGGCCTGGTAATAAAGACTGCAGGGTGGGAAGATGACATAATATTTTGCCAGCAAATACAGCTTGGAAAGGTACTCAAATAGAACATCCTGAAATAAAAAAGTGATTAAATTAAAACCAAGAAATGAGTTCACCAGCAAATTATATGGATTTAAAGATAGAAACGGTAAACAGGACCAAAGACCTAAAGAACTCTGTGAGAATGGAGATGGGGAGATGACAGAAAGGCTAAGAAATGTGGGGTAATGATGTCAGCAACATTGCGGGTGGGGGGGGGGGTCCTCAGCCCTAACACCAATTTAACGATGACACAGGGAGAAATGCCTGTGTGGGTAGTCCAGAATCTGGGTAAGAAGTCCTCTGTTCAACAGAAACACAGAACCACAACTAGTCACACCAAAATGAGGGAAAAGAGCAATTTCACTTCAGCGGCATCATCCCATGCCCCAGGGTGGTGCGGCTCAGTGCCAGGAGATGTCATCTCAGCCCAGGCTTCCTCCGTGAATTGGAAAGAAGGAGTGAGCAAGGCATATTTCTTTTTTTAAGGTTTTTATTAATTTATTTGAGAGGTAGAGTTATAGACAGTGAGAGGGAGAAACAGAGAGAAAAGTCTTCCACTTGTTGGTTCATTCCCCAAATGGCTGCAATGGCTGGAGCTGTGCCAATCCGAAGCCAGGAGCCAGGTGCTTCTTCCCGGTCTCCCATGTGGGTGCAGGGGCTCAAACCATCTCCTACTGCTTTCCCAGGCCACAGCAAAGAGCTAGATTGGAAGAGGAGCAGTGGGGACTCAAACCAGCACCCACACGGGATGGCAGCACTGCAGGCGGAGGATTAACCTACTGTGCCACAGAGCCAGCCCCAAGCAAAGCATATTTCTGATGCTCCCAGTATTTCAGGGTGTTGCCCAGTGGATTTCTTTCTATCCCACCTCATCCACAGCACTGAGGGAACCGGCATAACATAAACACATGGGACGGCTGAAAACAAAGAAAAGGGGTGGCAAAGACTTTTTAGAGAAAACCCAAAGAGCAAAGGCAACATCAGCAAAATAAACAAATGAGATTATATCAAACCAAGCAAAGAAAACAATCAACAGAGTGAAGAAACAACCTAAAGGATAGAAAGAAGCTGTGAATCAGACTGTTTATTTGAAGATATTCAGAGAAGAAAAATAAATAAAAGGAAATGACAGAAGCGTGTGAAACTGATGGAACACCAAAAGAGCAAAAAAAATTTTTTCAAGATTTATTTAGTTATTTGAAAGAGTTACAGAGAGGAAGAGACAGAAAGAAAGATCTTCCATCTGCTGGTTCACTCCCCAAATGGCTGCAATGGCCAGAGCTGGGTCAGTCCAAAGTCAGGAGCCAGGAGCTTCTTCTGGGTCTTCCACGCGGAGGCAGGGGCCCAAACACTTGGGCCATCTTCTACTGCTTTCCTATGCACATTAGCAGGGAGCCAGATTGGAAGTGGAGCAGCCAGGACTTGAATCAGTGCCCCTATGGGATTCTAGCACTGCAGGCGGTGGCTTTACCCGCTATCCCCCAATGCAAGCCTCAAGGGCAAATATTTGAGTCACTGATGTTCAGGAGGGAGCAGAGAAAGATAAAGAGGTGGGGAGCTTATTTAAACAAAAAACAGCATAAAACTTTCTAAACGTGGAGGAAAATATAAATATCCAGGTACAGAAATGGCAAATGTCTCCAATCAGAGTCAATTCAGTGAGACTACCCCATGACACTTCTTAATCAAACTGTTAAAGATCAAACACAGAGGATCCTGAACGCAGCAAATCAAAATAAGCGAATTTCAACACACCTAGCAGCAAGCTTCTCTGCAGAAACCAGGCAGGTCAGGACAGAGTGAAATGCTACATTCAAATGTTGGGAGAGAAAAATCTGCCAACCAAGAAAGAACACTGCACACAGCAGAGGTGTCCTTCAGAAATGCAGAGAGAAAGAGGCTTTTCTGGGCAAAGAAAAGCCAGGGGAATCCACCACCAGCAGGCCCGCATCAGAAGAAATACAAAAGATAGTTGTTCAAGCTGAAGGAAGAAAATGCCAATGAGTCACACGGAAATATTCAGAAGTGTAATTCTCACTGGTGAAGGCAGGTCCACAGCCCAATCAGTATAACTTAAGACTGATGGAGGTATGTAAATCACATACATCTTTAGAAGAAGGTTAAAACACAAACTAGAAGAAGTTTTAGTAACTATTATAATCTGTTAAGGCATATGCAACAAAAAAAGATGTGAATTATTACATCAAAAATTCAAAACAGTGGGAGGAGGTAGAATTAAAGGGAAGAGTGGTTTGTTTAACTTTTTTTGATGATCAAAGTTAAGCTGTTATCTACTGAAAGTAACCTATAGCAGCTATAAGATGTTTTTTGTAAGCCTGGTAACCACAGAACAAAAACTTGTAATAGATATGTTAAAAAATAAAAACATCAAGAAATAAAACCATACTACTAGAAAAAATCACTTAACCACAAAGGAAGACAGTAAGCAAAGATCTACAAAACTGCAAAGCAATGAAATAACAGTAATAAGTCGTTACCTATCAATAATAATCTTGAGAATAAATGGGCCAGATTCTTCAACTAAAGGACACAGTGGATGAGTAGATTTAAAAATAAGAAGCAAAACTCACGTGTATGTTGCCTACAGCACATTCATTTCATTTGTACACACATTTATTAAAAATGAAAGAATGAAAGGAGATAGTTCACACAAACAGAAAACAAAGAATTAGCTATACTTCTATCAGATAAAATACACTTTAAGCAAAAACTATAAAAATGGACAAAGATCATTATATAATAATAAAGGGGCCAATGCACTAACAGGACATAACTATTGTGAATATAAATGCACTCGACATCAGACTACATAAGTATCAATAGATCTAACGGGAGCTTCCGCCCATGGTCACTGCCCTGGAGGCCAGGGAGTGAGGGAGGGAAAGGCACAGTCAGAAGATCACGTGATGCTGGAGTGGGAGGTGTATCTTGATGACTTTGGGGTGCTGGTTCCACAGCAGGGACAATTATGCAAAGCAAAGACTTACAGGAAAGACTTACCAGGGGAGAAATGAAAAATAAGATTTTATGTAAAAGTGTCCACCTTGATCTTGAAAGAAAACAAACCAACAGCAACCACAGCAACTGAGAAATCTTAAGCATAGAAAACAAAAACACAACTCCTTAAAGGGAGTGTGAAGAGTTGGGATCAACCACGAGAAAGATTTCTATCAAGTACATAAATTATGTTTTAGTCATCTTTTTCCTGTACCTGCATGAAAACCTGCCAATTTATTCTGGTTCCACATCTACTACCAGGGTAGCATTCTTATGTGTAACACACAGTTGTGATTTGTTATACCTAAAATATTAATAAATGTGCTGGTGGTATGACAAAGAATTACTAAAAGATAGACCTAAGAAGGCTGGTGCTGAGGCACAGTGGGTTAAAGCCCCGGTCTACATGCTGGCATTCCATATGGACTCTGGTTTAATCCCAGCTGCTCCACTTTCAATCCAGCTCTCTGCTGTGGTCTGGGAAAGCAGTAGAGGATGTCCCAAGTCCTTGGGCCCCTGCACATGCGGGAGACCCAGAAGAAGCTCCTGGCTCCTGGCTTCGGATCGGCGCAGCTCCGGCTGTTGCAACCATCTGGGGAATGAACCAGCGGATAGAAGACCTCTCTCTCTGCCTCTGCCTATCTGTAACTCTGCCTTTCAAATAAGTAAATAAATCTTAAAAAAAAAAAATAGACCTAAAGGGAAATAGAAATTGCAATATAATAATAGAGGGAACTTCAACACTCCCCTTCAAACAATAAACAGATCATCTGGACAGTCAACACAGACACATGAGATTAAAATTCCACCGTAGACCAAATGGACCTAACAGACATTTTAGAACATGCTAGGTAACAACTGCAAAATGTAGCTTCTTTTTAACTTCACCTGGTACATCCTCCAGAATAGAGTGCATGTTACACCACAAAATAAGCCTTTAAAAACACAGGAAAACTGAAATCATACCAAGTTTCCTTCCTGACCACAACGGTGTAAACTAGGAATCAATAACAAGAAGAATTTTGGAAAATACATGGGACATATTGGGACAAATAAAAACTGAAACACAACATATCAAAACTTATGGTAGATAACAAAAATAGTTCTAAGAAGTTAGTCTATAGTAATAAATACCTGCATCAAAAAGCAAAAAAAGTCTCAATTAAATAACCTAACATTGCACCTCATGGAACTCGAAAAAACTCAACTCTAAGTAGAAGGAAAGGAAAAAGACCAGAGCAGAAATAAATGAAATAGAGACTAGAAAAACAATACAAAGATCATCATCAGAAGGAACTGATCCTTTGAAAAAATAAAATTGACAAATCTTTAACTAGACTAGGAAAAAAGATTCAAGCAAATAAAATCAGAGATGCAAAAGGATATATTACAGCAGATATTTCTCTTTTTTTAGATTCTTTTATTTATTTGAAAGGCAGAGCTACAGAGAGGCAGAGGCAGAGAGAGAGAGAGGGAGGGAGAGAGAGAAAGAGAGGTCTTCCATCCACTGGTTCACTCCCCAAATAACCACAGTGGCTGGAGCTGGGCCAAACCGAAGCCAGGAGCTTCTACCAGGTCTTCCATGTGAGTGCAGGGTACAGGGGCCCAAGCACTTGGGCCATCTTCCACTGCTTTCCCAGGTGCATAAACAGGGCACTGAACTGGAAGTGGAACAGTCAGGACTCAAACCAACAACCATATGGGATGACAGCACTGTAGGTGGCAGTTTAACCCACTACGTCACAGCACCAGCCCCAGTAGGTATCTCATAAATATAAAGGAGCTGAGACTATTATGAGCAAGTATAAGATAATAAGTTGGATAGCCTAGAATAAAATTATAAACCCCTACCAGATGGAAAAGAAATGGACAAACAACCTACCGAAACTGAAAAATGAAGATTAGAAAATCCGAACAAACCAATAATGAGGAAAGAGAAGCATTAATAAATATCTCCCATCAAAGAAAAGCCCAGAATCTGATGGTTTTACAACTAAATTCTATCAAATGCAGATAGAACTAATAGCAAGCTATTCCAAAAAAAAACTAAAAATGAGGGAATACTTCCAATCTCATCTTATGAGGCCAGCATTATCCCGCTACCAAAACCAAGCAAGGACATATCAAAGTAGAAGACTACAAGGTAATACCCACAATTAACATAGATGCAAAAATCCTCAATGAAATACTAGCTACCCAAATTCAAGAGCACTTTTAAAAGATGATTCGCCAGGGACTGTGCTGTGGCTGAACTGGTTAAACCACCACCTACAACCTTGGCATCCCACATGGGCACCAGTTTGAGTCCTGGCAGCTCCACTTCTGATCCAGCTCCTAGATAATGCACCTGAGAACACAGTGGGAGATGGCTCAAGCCTCTGGGCCTCTCCATCCATGTGAGAGCCCTAGATGAAGCCCCCTGGCTTGTGCCTGGCCCAGCCCTGGCCACTGCAGCTATTTTCGGAGTGAACTAGCAAATGGAAAATCTCTCTGTCTCTCCTTTCTCTCTCTGTAATTCTGCCTTTCAAATCAATACAATAAAAAAATCAATCACTGTGGTCAAATGAGGTTCATCCAGGAATGCAAGGATGTTTAGCCCATTAACAAAATGAGGAACAAAAACCATTTCAATAGATGCCAAAAACACATTTGACAAAATTGTGTCAAAAGACTGAACAAATTCAGTACAGAAGGAACATATGTCAACACAATAAAGGTCATCTAGGACAAATGCACAGTTAACATCCTACTTCAAGGGGAGATGACAGCTTTGCCTGTAAGATTTGGAATAAGAATGCCTCCTTCAGCCACTTTTATTCAACATAGTACTAGAAGTCCTGACCAGAGCAAATTAGATGATAAAAAGAAATAAAGGGGATTCAAACTGGAAAGAAAGAAGTCAAAATGTCCCTGTTCTCAAAACACATAACCTTATATATAGAAAACCCTAGGCCGGCGCCACAGCTCAATAGGCTAATCCTCTGCCTGTGGCGCCGGCACACGGGGTTCTAGTCCCGGTCGGGGCGCCAGATTCTGTCCCGGTTGCCCCTCTTCCAGGCCAGCTCTCTGCTGTGGCCCGGGAGTGCAGTGGAGGATGGCCCAAAGTCCTTGGGCCCTGCACCCATGGGAGACCAGGAGAAGCACCTGGGTCCTGGCTTCAGATCGGCGCGGTGCGCCGGCCTCAGTGGGCCGGCTGCGGCAGCCTTTGGAGGGTGAACCAACGGCAAAGGAAGATCTTTCTCTGTCTGTCTCTCACTGTCCACTCTACCTGTCAAAAAAAAAAAAAGAAAAAGAAAAGAAAACCCTAAAGATACCACCAAATATTTTATTTAATAAATGAATTCAGTAAAGTTGCAAAATACAAGATGCACATACAAAAATCAGTAGCATTTCTATACATTAATGGTGAACTTCGTAAAAAAAGAAATTAAGAAAACATTTCATTTACAATAGCTAGGAAAAAATCAGTAATACACTTAACCAAAGAGGTAAAAGACATTTATATTAAAATTATAAAATACTGATGAAAGAGATTGAATAAAACACAAAAAATGGAAAGATATTCTATGTTCTTGTATTGGAAGAATAAATATTGTTAAAATATCCATATTGTCCCAGGTGATTTACAAATATTGCAATTCTTATCAAAATACCAAAGATATGCTTCACAGAAATAGAAAAAAACATACTAAAATTAGGGAGGTGCACTTGGCTTAGCAGTTAAGATGCCACTTGGGATACCCACGTCCCATGTCACACTTCCTGGATTTGCGTTCTGGCTCCACTGCCAATTTCAGATTCTTGATAATATGCACCCTGGGAGGAAGTGGCTGGTGGC
Organism: Oryctolagus cuniculus; assembly: GCF_964237555.1. Lineage (NCBI taxonomy): Eukaryota > Metazoa > Chordata > Mammalia > Lagomorpha > Leporidae > Oryctolagus > Oryctolagus cuniculus. Next base: position 120,297,805 of record NC_091434.1, read on the forward strand.
TCAAGTACCTGGGTCTCTGCCACTCCTGTGGGAGACTTGGAAGGAGTTCCTAGCTCTTGGATTTGACCTGGTCCAGCCCTGGCTGTTGCAGGTATATGGGGAGTAGACCAACAGCTGAGACCTCACTCCCTCTCACCTTCCTTTTCGCTCTGTATCTCTGCCTTTCAATTCAATAAAAATAAATGAATAAAAGTTGGTTTTAATCATAAAATTAGGCTGGAACCACAAAAGACCCAGAGCAGCCAGAGCAGTCTAAGCAAAATGAACAAAACGGGAAGCAACATACTACCTGACTTAAAGTATACTACAAAGCTAAAGTAACCAAATCAGCATTGCACTGGCATTAAAACAGATGGACGGATCAATGGGACAGAACAGAGAGCCCAGAAATACATACATACATTTACAGCCATCTAATTTTTGACAAAGATGCCAAGAACACACCATGTGGTAAGGACAGTCTTTTAGTAAATGATGTCGGGAAAATGGGGTATCCCCATGCAGAACGAAATTAGACCCTAATCTCTCATCATATACAAAATATCAACTCCAAGTGGATTAAAGACTTAAATGTAAAACCTGAAACTATGAAACTGCTCAGAGAAAACATAGGAGAAAAGCTCTATGACACTGGTATGTCTTCAAAAACAAAGTCAACAAACCCTAAAACACAGAAATGTGATCACATCAAACTAAAAAGCACCTGTTCTTCAAGGGAAACAAACAAGAGTGGAGAGACCACCTACAGAATGGGAGAAAACATTAGCAAACTACAAATCTGATATGGGATCAATTTCTTAAATGTATGAGGAACTCAACTCAATAGAAGGAAAACACATAGCCCTATGTAAAACCGAGCAAATGGGGCCAGCATTGTGGCATTAACGGAAAAGCCACCAGCTGTGACCCAAACATACCATACAGGCACCGGTTTGTGGCCCAGCTGCTCCACTGCAGATCCAGCTGCCTGTTAGTATTTGGGACCCTGCCACCTACGTGCGAGACCTGGAAGAAGCTCCTGGCTCCTTCCTGGCCTTGGCCTGACTCAGCCCTGGCTGTTGCAGCCAGTTCAGGAGTGAAACGATATCTCTCTCTCTCTCTCTCTCTCTCTCTCTCTCTCTCTCTGTAACTCTGCCTTCCAAATAATAATAATAATAATAATAAAAGAATGAACACCAGACCTTCTCAAAGCCTTCCCCCTCAAAAATGAAGAGGGAAAACTTCTTAACTTATTACTTTATGAGACCGACATTGTTATCAAATTCAGGCAGAGACTCTACATGAAATGAAAACTATTCACCAATATCCTTATGAATATTGATGCAAAATTTTTCAGTAAAATACTAGCAAACAATTCTGTGGCATATTAAAGGGATTATACACCATGGCCAAGCAGAATTTATCCCCAGGATGGAAAGGTGGTCCAACATGTGAGAATATATCAATGTAATACCTCACAGTAACGAATGAAAACAAAAATACATGATCAGGATGCAGGAAAAACCATTTGAAAAAATCCAACTCCCTTTCACGATAAAAAAAAAATCAAAAATAAATTAATGACAGAAGGGAATTTCCTAGACATAATGAAGTCCACATATAAAAAATGCACATTTAGCCTCCAACATACTTAATGGTGAAAAGCTGAAGATTCTGCTCCTAAAATCAGGATGAAGAGAAAGAAGCTCTCATTCACTACTTCCACTCAATGTAGTTCTGGAATTTCTAGTTAGAGCAATTAGAAAAGAAAGGGAAATAAAAGGCACCCAAGCTAGAGACAAAGACATAAAAGTAGCTCTGTGCCTGGATGATATCATCTTACCTGTAGAAAGCCCTAGAATCACACACACACACACACACACACACACAGTTAAAGCTAAACAACTGAAACCAGCAAGATTGCAGGATACAAAATCAACACCCATAAATCCATTGTATCATGACATACCAGTAAAGAACAACCAGGAAAAGAAGTATGAATGCATTTACAGTAGCACATTTACAGTAGCAGTAGTAGGAATCAATTTAGTCAAGGAGGCAGAACTCTTGTACACTAAAAAGTACAAAACACCTTCCAATCCAATTACCTGTTAATGCGTCTGGGAAAGTAGCAGAAGATGGCCCAAGTGCTTGGGCCTCTGCCACACTCCATGGACAAACTAGACAGAGTTCCTGGCTCCTGGCTTCAGCTTTTCCTAGTCCTGGCCATTGTAGCCATTTGGAGTGAGCCAGCAGATGTAAGAAGTCTCCTCCCCATTCTCCTTCTCTCTCTGTAACTCTGCCTTTCAAATAAAGTTTAAAAAAAACTTATACAAAACTATAGAAATCAAAACTATACTATTTATGTGATAGGAATATTGACCAACAGATTAGAATAGAAAGCCCAACAACAAACCATCACATTGAATTTCTTTTTTTTTAACTGTTATTTAATGAATATAATTTCCAAAGTACAGCTTATGGATTACAATGGCTCCCCCCCATAACTTCCCTCCCACCCCCTGCTCTCTCTCCCCTTCCATTCGAATCAAGATTCATTTTCAATTATCTTTATATACAGAAGATCAGTTTAGTATATATTAAGTAAAGCTTTCGACAGTTTGCACCCACACAGAAACACAAAGTGAAAAATACTGTTTGAGTACTAGTTATAGCATTAAATCACAATGTACATCACATTAAGGACAGAGATCCTACATGAGGAGTAAGTGCTCAGTGACTCCTGTTGTTGACTTAACAAATTGACACTCTTGTAGCCTTTTGAGTTCGCCAACTCTGATCATATTTGGACAAGGTCATAGTCAAAGTGGAAGTTCTCTCCTCCCTTCAGAGCAAGGTACCTCCTTCTTTGATGACCTGTTCTTTCCACTGGGATCTCACTCACAGAGATCATTCATTTAGGTTTTGCTTTTTGTTTTGGTTTGGTTTTGTTTGCTTGGTTGGTTGGTTTTTTGCTAGAGTGTCTTGGCTTTCCATGCCTGAAATACTCTCCTGGGCTTTTCAGCCAGATCTGAATGCCTTATGGGCTGATTCTGAGGCCAGAGTGCTATTTAGGGCATCTGCCATTCTATGAGTCTGCTGTGTATCTCGCTTCCCATGTTGGATCGTTCTCTCCCTTTTTTATTCTATCAGTTAGTATTTGGAGACATTAGTCTTGTTTATGTGATCCCTTTGGCTCTTAGTCCTATCATTATGATCAATTGTGAACAGAAATACAGAAATTGATCACTTGGGCTAGTGAGATGGCATTGGTACATGCCACCTGGATGGGATTGAATTGGAATCCCCTGGTATGTTTCTAACCCTAGCATTTGGGTCAAGTCTGGTTGAGCATGTCCCAAACTATACATCTCTTCCCTCTCTTATTCCCACTCTTATATTTAACAGGGATCACTTTTCAGTTAAGTTTCAATACTTAAGAATAATTGTGTATTAATTACAGAATTCAACCAATAGTATTAAGTAGAACAAACAGAAAAAAATACTAAAAGGGATAAAGTATTAAGTTGTTCATTAACAGTCAGAGCAAGGGCTGATCAAGTCACCGTTTCTCATAGTGTCCATTTCACTTCAACAGATTTTCTTTTTGGTGCTCGGTTGGTTGTCAACAATCAAGGAGAACATATGATATTTGTCCCTTTGGGACTGGCTTAATTCACTCAGCATGATGTTTTCCAGATTCCTCCATTTTGTTGTGAATGACCGGGTTTCATTGTTTTTGACTGCTATATAGTATTCTATAGAGTACATATCCCATAATTTCTTTATCCAGTCTACTGTTGATGGGCATTTAGGTTGATTCCATGTCTTAGGTATTGTGAATTGAGCTGCAATTAACATTAAGGTGCAGACAGCTTTTTTGTTTGCCAATTTAATTTCCTTTTGGTAAATTCCAAGGAGTAGGATGGCTGGCTTGTATGGTAGGGTTATATTCAGGTTTCTGAGGAATCTCCAGACTGACTTCCATGGTAGCTTGACCAGTTTGCATTCCCACCAACAGTGGGTTAGTGTCCCTTTTTCCCCACATCCTCTCCAGCATCTGTTGTTGGTAGATTTCTGAATGTGAGCCATTCTAACTGGGGTGAGGTGAAACCTCATTGTGGTTTTGATTTGCATTTCCCTGATTGCTAGTGATCCTGAACATTTTTTCATGTACCTGTTGGCCATTTGGATTTCCTCTTTTGAAAAATGTCTATTGAGGTCCTTGGCCCATCTCTCAGAGTGGACAGTGAGAGAGAGAGAGACAGAGAGAAAGGTCTTCCTTTGTCATAGGTTCACCCTCCAATGGCCGCCGCGGCTGGCACACTGTGGCTGGTGCACTGCGCTGATCCGAAGCCAGGAGCCAGGTGCTTCTCCTGGTCTCCCATGTGGATGCAGGGCCCAAGCACTTGGGCCATAGCAGAGAGCTGGCCTGGAAGAGGGGCAACCGGGACAGAATCTGGCGCCCCGACCGGGACTAGAACACGGTGTGCCAGTAACGCAGGCGAAGGATTAGTCTATTGAGCCGCAGCACTGGCCACATTGAATTTCAAATGAAAAAAAAAAAATCTTTGTTATTTGAAAGGCAAGGAGACAGAAACAGAGATAGAGATTGAGAGAGAGAGAGAGAGTTCCCATTTGCTAGTTCACTCCCCAAATGCTCACAACAGCAGGGCTGGGCCAAAGCAAAGACAGGAGCCAGGAGCTCAATCCTGGTCTCCCCCGTGGGTTGCAGAAATTCAGCTATGTGAGTCATCATCTCCTACTGCTTCCTAGGGTGTGTATTAGCAGGAAGCTGGAATCAGGAGTGGAGCCAGGACTTGAACTCTGGCATTTAGATATGGAACTCAGGCTTCTTAACCAGTACATTAATGGCTAAACCAAATGTTTAGCCTCAACAAATTTCTGCAAGAGTGTCAAGACCACTGCATGGGGAGAAGAGAACCTTTTCACCAGCTGGTGCTAGGAAAACTGGATATCCACATGAAAAGAATCAGACTGGACCATTATCTTATGCCACATCAAAAAAAAAAAAATTAAAATGGGTCAAAGACCAAAATCCATAAAATTATTAGAAGAAAATAAAGAAGAATCTTTATGATTTAGATTTGGCAATAACTGATTTAATATGGCAACAAAACAAAGAAGCAAATAAACTGGACTTCATCAACAGTAAAATTTTTGGTGCATCAACAGATACAATCAAAAGAATGAAAAGAATTCGCAGACTGGGAGAAAATATTTATGAATCCTGTAACTAAGATATTGATACGGAGAATATACAAAGAATTCCTACAACTGAACAACAACAACAACAAAAAAAACTGAAGTAAAATGAGCAAAGTTTAAAACTATATATGTAAGCTGGCGCCGCAGCTCATTAGGCTAATCCTCCGCCTTGCGGCGCCGGCACACCGGGTTCTAGTCCCGGTCGGGGCGCCGGATTCTGTCCCAGTTGCCCCCCTTCCAGGCCAGCTCTCTGCTGTGGCCAGGGAGTGCAGTGGAGGATGGCCCAGGTGCTTGGGCCCTGCACCCCATGGGAGACCAGGAGAAGCACCTGGCTCCTGCCATTGGATCAGCGCCATGAGCCAGCCACAGTGTGCTGGCTGCGGCGGCCACTGTAGGGTGAGCCAACAGCAAAAGGAAGACCTTTCTCTCTCTCTCTCTCTCTCATTGTCCACTCTGCCTGTCAAAAAAAAAAAAAAACTATATATGTGAAATACAAAAAAAATTATTTCAAAGTAAAAGAAGGAAAAAGGAGGTTTGAGGGAAAGATAAAAGGAAGCAATTATGGCTACCTTCTTAGAATTATATCTATGAAATACATGAAATCCATTATCTTTATACTAATAAAATCTTTTTTCTATTTATTTTTAATTTTGATTTAAGTTATACAAGTTTCATGTTTTTCATATATACAGATTTAGGAACATACTGACACTTCCCCCCACCACCACACTCCATCCCTTCCTACTCCTCCCTCTCTCATTCCCACTCTAAATTTTTACAAAGATCTATTTTCAGTTTCCTTAATGATCATATAGTTAACCCTACACTTAGTGAAAGAGTTCAACAAGTAGTATCAAGAAAAAAACTAAAACTCAATGGAAGAGACAAGGACTATAAACAATCCAGTCATAGAATCTCAAAATGTCTATTTCACTCCAATACAGTGCATGTCAGGTACTCTATTAGTTACCTCGGATCAGGGAAGACACATAATATCTGTCTTTTGGGAACTGGCTTATTTCACTAAGTATAATGGTTTCCAGTGCATCCATCTTGTTGCAAAAGACAGGATTTTATTTTATTTTTTTTACAGCTGAGTAGTACTCCAGAGTGTATATATACCATAATTTCTTTATCCAGTCAACAGTTGATGGACATCTGGGTTGATTTCATATCTGAGCTATTGTGAATTGTGCTGCAATGAACATGGGGCTACAGATAACTCTTTTATAAAAAAAAACTATTTTTATTTATTTGAAAGTTAGAGTTACACAGAGAGAGAAGGAGAGGCAGAGAGAGAGAGACAGAGAGACAGAGGGAGACTGAGAAAGAGAGCGAGGTCTACCATCTGCTGGTTCACTCCCCAATTGGCCGCAATGGCCAGAGCTGAGCCGATCTGAAGCCAGGCTTCTTCTAGGTCTCTCATGTGAGTGCAGGGGCTCAAGAACTTTGAACATCTTCTAGTGCTTTCCCAGGCCACAGCAGAGAGCTGGATCAGAAGTGGAGCAGCCGGGACTCAAACTGACGCCCATATGGGATGCTGGCACTGCAGGCAGCAGCTTTACCCTCTAGGCCACAGCACTGGCCCCCAAATGACTGTTTCATATGCTGATTTCATCTCCTTTGTGTAAATTCCCAGGAGTAGGATGACTGGGGCATAAGGTCTACATTCAAATTTCTGAGGTATCTCCATACTGTCTTCCATAGTGGCTGCACCAGTTTACATTCCCACCAACAGTGGATTAGGGCTGGTTCAAGTTCCAGCTATTCTACTTCAAATTCAACTTCCTGCTAATGTGCCTGCGAAAGCAGCAGGGGATGGCCCAAGTCCTTGGGCCACTGGACCCACGGGGGAGACCCTGAGGAAGCTTCTGGATCCTGGCTTTGGTCTGGCCCAGCCCTGGCCATTGCAGCCATTTGGGGAGTGAACCAGAGGATGGAGGATCTCTCTCTCTCTCTCTCTCTCTACCCCTCTCAAAATCTGCCTCTACCTCTCTGTAAGTCTGCCTTTCAAATAATTAAATACACCTTTAAAAATAATTAAAATTTTAAAAAGTGTGACAAAATTAACCCTCATAAGTTGTTGGTGGACATTTAAAATGGTGTAACCAATATGGAAAAAAAAAGTTTGGCAATTCCTCAGTTAAGCATAGAATTTCCCTATGATACAGAAATACCACTCCTAGATTTATACTCAAAAGAACTGGAAGGAGGATTCAAGAAGATACGTGTGCACCAATGTTCATAGAAGCTTTATTCACAATAGTCAGAAGGTGGAACAACACAAGAGTTCGACAGAGGAATGCATAAATACAATGTGGTCTAAATTTACAATGGAATATTAGTCATGAAAAGGAATGAATTTCTGATACAAGCTATAGCTAGGATGAATCTTTAAAAAAAATTGATGCTAAGTGAAATAAGCCAAATACAAAAGGAAAAATATGTGTCCTTCTGTTTAACATGTCTAGAATAGGAAGAACGTAGAGGCTACCAAGAGATGGGAGTCTGAGGTTAGTGCTAAGTGGGTATGGAGTTTCTGTTTGAGATCTAGAAATAGATGGTGATGATGGCAGGATAGCCTTGTATGTACTTATCACCACTGAGTTCTAAACTTAAAAATGGTTCAAATGGTACATTTCAAGTTCTGTATTTTTACATTCAATAAAATCTCACGTTCAATTTTAGTCAAAAAACAACAAAAGTGAACAGAGCTGACAGGAGACACAGACAAGCCCACAGCCGTAGCTGGGAACTGACAAGTTCCACGCTCAGCACTGGTAAAACCACTAGGCAGGGCGTCAGCAAGGCCCTGAAAATCTGAGCCACTGGAGCACGTGACTGGAGAGCTCACCCTGCAGAAACAGACCACGCGTCCTCTAAGCATCTGTACAGCACCCACCGAGGCACACGAGATCCGTGCTACCAAACAAGCCTCAGCAGTTATATGTAGGGAAACCTGGTAGAGGCTTATCCCACAACGGTATCAACAGGTAAATCCCTAACAGAAAGAAAACAGAAACAACACACTTCTATATAACCCAGGGGTGAAAGAGGAAATTTTAAAAAAATCCACAGAACTGAGTGAAGATAAAGATAGATCAGCAGGTTAGGCCTCCACCTACAGTGCCAGCATACCATATGGGCGCCAGTTCAAGACCTGGCTGCCCCACTTCCAATCCAGCTCCCTGCTAATGCACCTGGGAAAGCAGCAGAAGATGGCCCAAGTGCTTGGGCCTCTACACCCATGTGGCAGACCTGGAAGAAGTTCCTGGCTCCTGGCTTTGGATCAGCCCATCTCCGGCTGTTGTGGCCATTTGGGGAGTGAACCAGCAGATGGAAGATTGATATCTCTCTCTCCAATCACCCCTACCCCACTCCATATCTCTGCCTTTCAAATAAATAAAGAAATCTTTGGAGAAAAAAAAAAAGAAAGAAAAACTAATACACTTAAAAAAAAAAACAAAGCACTGAAACAAAAACTTGGTTCTTCCACAACAAGCAATGAAGTGAACAAATCTCTATTAAAACTGACAAAAATGGGCCGGCGCCACGGCTCACTAGGCTAATTCTCCGCCTGGCGGCGCCGGCACACCGAGTTCTAGTCCCGGTCGGGGCACTGGATTCTGTCCCGGTTGCCCCTCTTCCAGGCCAGCTCTCTGCTGTGGCCAGGGAGTGCAGTGGAGGATGGCCCAAGTGCTTGGGCCCTGCACCCCATGGGAGACCAGGTTAAGTACCTGGCTCCTGCCATCGGATCAGCGGGGTGCGCCGGCCACAGCGCGCCGGCCGCAGCGGCCATTGGAGGGTGAACCAACGGCAAAGGAAGACCTTTCTCTCTGTCTCTTTCTCTCTCACTGTCCACTCTGCCTGTCAAAAAAAAAAAAAAATGAAAAAAATGAAGAGAGAAGACAGAGTACCCTTGTCAGGAATGACGCAGAGCTGGGCCCATGGCTCTAAGCCCCTGCACAGATAATAAGGGAGTATCTGTCCCTACAGTTTTATACTCACCACTTAGAAGAAACAGATCCTGAGGCTGGGGTTGTGGTGCAGCGGGTTAAGCCACTGTCTGCAACGCTGGCATCCCATATGGGCGCCAGATCAAGTTCCGGCTGCTTCACTTCCAATCCAGCTCTCTGCTATGGCCTAGGAAAGCAGTGGAGGATGGCCCAATTTCCACGTGGGAGACTGGGAAGTAGCCCCTGGCTCCCAGTTTTGGTCTGGCCAAGCTCCCCGGCTGTTGTGCCCATTTGGAGAGTGAACCAGCAGATGGAAGACCTCTCTCTCTCCACCCCTACCCCTACCCCCTGCCCCACCTCTGCCTCTCCCTCTCTGTAACTCCACCTTTCAAATAAATGAATAAATAAGTCTTTAAAAAAAAAAAAGAAAAGAGGTGTCGACGCTGAAGCACAGTGGGTTAAAGCACTGGCCTGCAGTGCTGGCATCCCATATGGGCACCGGTTCTAGTCCCGACTGCTCCTCTTCTGATCCAGCTCTCTGTTGTGGCCTGGGAAAGCAGTAGAAGATGGCCTAAGTGTTTGGGCTCCTGCACCCACGTGGGAGACCTGGAAGAAGCTCCTGGCTCCCGGCTTCGGATCAGCGCACCTTCAGCCATTGAGGCCATCTGGGGAGTGAACCAGTGGATGGAAGACCTCTCTGTGTCTCTACCTCTCTCTGTAACTCTTTCAAATAAATAAAAGAAAATCTTTTAAAAAAATAAATACGGGGCCAACACTGTGGTGCAGCAGACTAATGCCCTGGCCTGAAGCGCCAGCAACCCATATGGGCACCATTTCTAGTCCCGGCTGCTCCACTTTTTTTTTTTTTTTTTTTTTTTTTGACAGGCAGAGTGAACAGTGAGAGAGAGAGACAGAGAGAAAGGTCTTCCTTTGCCGTTGGTTCACCCTTCAATGGCCGCCGCAGCCGGCGCGCTGTGGCCGGCGCACCGCGTTGATCCGATGGCAGAAGCCAGGTACTTATCCTGGTCTCCCATGGGGTGCAGGGCCCAAGCACTTGGGCCATCCTCCACTGCACTCCCTGGCCACAGCAGAGAGCTGGCCTGGAAGAGGGGCAACCGGGACAGAATCCAGTGCCCCGACCGGGACTAGAACCCAGTGTGCCGGCGCCGCAAGGCGGAGGATTAGCCTAGTGAGCCGCGGCGCCGGCCCTGCTCCACTTCTGATCCAGCTCTCTGCTATGGCCTGGGAAAGCTGTGGAGGATGGCCCAAGTCCTTCAGCCCTGCACCCGCGTGGGAGACTGGGAAAAGCTCCTGGCTCCTGGCTTCAGATTGGCGCACTCCAGCGATTGCAGCCAATTGGGGAGTGAACCAGTGGATGGAAGACCTCTCTCTCTCTCTCTCTGCCTCTCCTTCTCTCTGTAACTCTTTCAAATAAATAAAAATCTTTAAAAAAATAAATAAAATTTTAAAAAAAGGAGAGACACTGCCTACACCCTACAGTTGATTGCCAGCAGGTGCCCCAGGGCTTGCTCACCCACACATCTCACACACTCCCACAGGTGCCATCCCCAAACCACTTCTCTAAGTCCTCAGTCCCCACAGGGCCCCATCCCAGAGCCACTCTTACCCAGCACGGCATGCCCCTCCCCCTCTGCCAGCTGTCCACCCGGGGCCTGTGCACCGCCTGGAAATCCAGCTTAACACCCACCTCACCCCCTCCCCAGCATCCTCCCCATAGCCTCACCCAGGGCTCTGCTGAGCATCCATGGAGAGCCGTTGCTGGTATTTGTGTTGGCTTTGTGATCAGGGACCCTGCCCGCCCTACTCAGCCCTCTGCAGCACTACATGCACACATGGACTCTGGTCTTGAACTCAGAAGCCTCAGCATCAATGCAGTGGGACAGGGCAGGAAAAGGAGGCCCAATTACAGGGTCTGAGCCTGGATGGAGGATCCTGGGGGAGGGGTCTCCTGGGAGCCCTCACCAGGACTCACAGAGGGGCCCAGAGCAAAGAGGTTGGAGAAGCCTTGGGGGCAACACGAGCCAGCAGCAACTTGACAGGGGTAGGAGTCTGCAGTGCCCTCCAATCCTTCATCACCTGCTACATGGTATCATGCAGCTGCCCTGGCCGCCACCCCGTGTGACACTAACCCTGGGCAGCCAGGAAAGGCCAGGCCACCGCGCTTGTCTTGATGGAGCTCAGCATGACCTTCAGTAAGTCCTGTGTCCCGCAGGACCTCGTCCATCTGCAGTCACTTGTCACCTAGGAATACCCACAGCAGAAAGGACACCTCTCGTCCAGGGAGCCTTTCTCATGCCCAAGGCTCACGTCCAGGGCCAAGGAGCACCTTGCACAGCCTGGGTCTGTGACTCCCGCGCAGAGGGCAAGGACCCAGGCAGAGAATGGGCAATCAGACCCACTCTCTGGGCCAAGCACTTCCTCCCCTTCCATGCTGGGTCCCAAAACTTGAACAGGCAGCCTTGGGAGAGACAGCAGGGGCCAGACGGGCCCAGGAGGAGGGTGACAAGGATATTCCTGGGGCTGCTCTGACACCCAGTGGCAGCTCTCAGAACCAGGGGCTGCAAGGAGGAAGTGCAGGGGAGTGGGAGCGAGGGCAGGGGGGGAGAGGGAGGGAGACGCAGGAAGGGAGGGAGTCTGCTCCAGGCTAGAGGTTCTCAGGCGTGAGGACTGAGTCGCTGTTTCAGGAGGTTGGGGCCTGGAGGAGAACCTGCTTTTCTTTCTAGTAGGCTTCCAGGGACCGCTGTGCAGCTAATCTGCAAAGGCCCAAGTCTGAGGGTTCTGGAAGCCAGGACCAGGTAAGACAGGCTGCACAGGGGGGCTGGGGAATCGCAGGCTCAGGCCCACCCTAGGTCCTCTGGGCCGAAGTTCCAGAAATATGCACTACTGACCAGCTCCTGGACACTGGAGTTTGGACCTCGATATTCCCAAGCATTTGGCCAGGCGACTGAGCCACTCAGATGAGAAAAAGGTGGCAGGTGTTCGCTTCCCATAGGTCCCAGAGCCAGCAGCCACCCCAGGTGTGAGCTTGGGCCCGTCCCAGTGCCTCGGGGCTGGCACGCAGCACCAGTCATCCGTGTGTTCCAGGAGGGCAGGCCCTCAGAACGCAGTCACAGTAAGCATTCACCCTGGCCACGTATCAAGGTACCAGGCACTGCTCTAAGCGCTTCCCATCCATGCTAACTCAGCGATCCACACACAATCCGTTGAGGTACTCCTATCCTAGCAATTGTGGAACCAAGGAGGGGGTGGGGAAGCAAAGGCGTGCTGTCCCCAAAGCCAGGTGGCTGGCACGAGCCTTGTGATGACTGACGCCAGGCCTCGGACCTCAGCTCCCCCAGGGCCTCCTTGCCCTCAGTTGCATGGATTTAGAGGTATAGACAGAAGGGAGAGAATTCTGAATGAGAAGTAAAATTTGGGGTGGGGGGAATGCAAAGACCATCATTAATTCTCACATTTCCCTGGGGCGGGAGGGCAGAGGCCTCCCATCTGGGTATAGGAGGCCCAGGAGACAGGTCTTCCTGGTCACAAGGAACAAGAAGTGGTCTCAGCTGTGTTTGAGGACTATGGAAAGATCCTGTCACACCATTTTTTAATTTTTTTAATATTTATTTATTTTAGAGGCAGAGATAGAGAGGGAGAGAGAGACAGAGACAGGGAGACAGGGAGATCTTCCATCCCCTGGTTTGCTCCCCAAATGACCACAACAGCTGGAGCTGCGTCAGGCTGAAGATGAGCCAGGAACTCCATCCGGGTCTCCCACATGGGTAACAGGGGCCCAAGCATTTGAGCCAAATGCTTTCCCTGGCACATTAGCAGGGAGCCAAACTGGAAGTGAAGCAGTCGGGATTTGAACCCACACCCATATAGGATGCAGGCATCACAGGTGGAGGCTTTACCTTCTATGACAGAATGCTGGCCCCTGTCATCCGGTCTTAGAAAGTTACGAAAATGGTAGTCAAGGAAGGGCAAGACACATGAGCACCCTCATGGAGCCAGGAACTACATCTGGTCTTCATGCACTGCTATCATTTAACCCTCTGTCCACCAGAGGTGGGGGTTGGCATCATGACCCCTGAGCGACTCAGAGATGAAAATGCCTCAGAGAGGGCAGGAGCCCAGCAAACAGCAGCATGGCATCTGGACCCCGTCATGTTGGTCCTAACCTGAGCCACAATCCCATGATCCCCACTGGCTTGCAGTCTCTCACCCCTGAGCCCCAGCTCCTGGCACAAGGCCCAGGCACCTGGAAGCAGCTCACCCTGGTGGCCTTTGCTGTGTGACCAACAATGCTCCCTTCCTGTTCTGGCGACAGAGAGCCTGGGGGCAGCTGCAGAGGCTTCTGCTCTGGGATCATGGCCAGCAGTGCTAGCAGAAGCACAAGAAAGCTGCAGAAGCCCCTCTGCTTCCTAAAGCACCTGCTCCAACATAGCATTCTCACACCCCCACGGGCCACACACCTGTCAGGGAGGCAGGACTTCTGTTCCCTGAGCACTTGGCAACAGACCAGACTCTGTAACCTTCTCCCAGGGAAACTGAAGGGCAAATAAAAACATGCAATTTTGCAACAGTGCTAAGTATACGACTGAATGAATGAATGCATTAAAGAACAACTGGATGCTCTCTTTGCCGCATCTACTGCGAGAATGAAGACCATTCTCAGCAATCAGACGGTCGACATCCCAGAAAATGTCGACATCAGTCTGAAGGGGCGCACAGTCATTGTGAAGGGGCCCAGAGGAACCCTGCGGAGGGACTTCAATCACATCAATGTGGAACTCAGTCTCCTGGGAAAGAAAAAAAAGAGGCTCCGGGTTGACAAATGGTGGGGAAATAGAAAGGAGCTGGCAACTGTTCGCACGATCTGTAGTCACGTACAGAATATGATCAAGGGGGTTACACTGGGCTTCCGTTACAAGATGAGGTCAGTGTATGCTCACTTCCCCATCAACGTGGTTATTCAAGAGAATGGGTCTCTTGTTGAAATTAGAAATTTCTTGGGTGAAAAGTACATCCAAAGGGTTCGGATGAGGCCAGGTGTTGCCTGTTCAGTGTCTCAAGCCCAGAAAGATAAATTAGTGCTTGAAGGAAATGACATTGAACTTGTTTCTGATTCAGCAGGCAACAGTTAAAAATAAAGATATCAGAAAATTTTTGGATGGTATCTATGTCTCTGAAAAAGGAACAGTTCAACAGGCTGATGAATAAGACCTAAAAGTTATCCGGCTGCAGAAACAAGAACCCAGATTGTGTCTTGTGGTATTTTAATAATGCAATAAAAGATTATTGATTTGAGAAAAAAAACAATTGGATAAAATGATTGCCAAGGGTGAATGCCTTCTGTAGATCCAAACCAGTTGGTAAGCAGGGAACACAACAAAAGTATCTGTGAACAAATGGCATTTGTGTTGTGTGAACAAACAATTGTCACGTAATCTGCAAGCGCTGAACACCATGCAAGGGAAGGGTCACATGAGCTTGAGTTCCACTGCGAGCTGAAGACAGCCGACAACTATGGCTTGTCCTTTACCAAGGTCTGATGTGGCCATCAGCCCTAAGCCAGGGCCACTTTTTGAGGAGCACAGCCTACACGGCCCAGACGCTGCATACCAAGCTGAGGCTGTGTGGCTAGGTCTCAGCGCCAGAAGCTGAGCTACTTCCAAGTGCAGGATGAGCGTCTTCACCATCTTTTTCTTCTAGCAGGACTCAGAGCTCCCCCGGAGGACTCCAGGAGAAGCTTCAGCCGCTGAATGATCACCTGGACCCAAGCATCCGCTCCCATGAACCCACAACGTGCTCCGACTTGATCAAGAAACAACGCTCTGTGGCTTTCAGCTCCAAGACCTGGGTAGTTTATTACAACCCTTCCATATCTAGGGCTTGGTGGATCCTGGAGGTGCCCAGTTGCCAGCTTTGCTCCAGGGCATCTCGAACCACCTACCAATTCTACGTCACCTGTGAGAGCCCACTCTGGGAAAAGCACTTCTTGTGCAGTGTCCTTCATTCTAGCATTGTCAGCAATACCAGATCAACACGGCACTGGATCAGCTCAGGGACAAATGGAATGAACGGAGCTTTGTGCTAATAAGAAATACTCAGTCACTGGAAAAAACCTAAGGTACACGACAGCAAAGATGAAGCTTTCAAGGAGCAGAGGGGGCCCGAGCCCCTTCCAGGGCGTCTGCAAGGCTCTCCCTTCTCAGCTACACAACTGTGAGAGGCCGTGGTTCCTTCACACACCCCAACCGAAAGACAAATCGCGACAGATGGGACGCAAACAGGAGACTCCAGCTGTCTTCTACTACACCAGATGCCAACGAGAATTTTTTAATGTGAACACAATGCCATGCCTCACTAATTTCGTTTCGCAAACTATTTTTTATACGCTCTATTTTTAAAATATCACTATACAACAGATTTATCATTTCTTAAAGTCTTTTTTTTTTTTTTAACATATAAAGTGAGTTATCTTGTTTTGGGAGGCATAGACAGAGCTCCCAAATGCTGATTCACTCTCCAAATTCCCACAGAAACCAGGGTTGAGCTGGGCCAAAGCCACGTGCTAGGATCTCAATCCATGTCACCCACATGGGTGGCAGGAAACCAACTCAGCCATCACTGCCACCTTCCAGGGTCAGCACTGGCAGGAAGCTGCATTCAGGAGCAGTCAAGACTCGAACTCAGTACTCCAGTGTGGGATGTGGCTGTCTTAACCAGCAATTTTTATTTTCTTAAATATTTAGTATTTATTTATTTGAAAGGCAGAGTTAGAGAGAGGGATCTTCCATCTACTGGCTCACTCCCCAAATGGCCATCAACAGCCAGGGGGGCTGGGACAAGCTGAAGCCAGGAGCCTGAAACTCCATCCAGGTCTCCCATATGGGTGGCAGGGGCTCAAGGACTTGGGCCATCTTCCATTGCTTTCCCAGGTGCATTAGCAGGCACCTGGACTGGAAGTGGAGCAACCGGGACTTGAACCAGCGCTCACATGGTATGCGGGTGTTGCAGGGGGCAGCTTAATCTGCTGTGCCACAATGCGTCTGTTAACCAGCATCTACTAGGCTAACCTCTCTCCTGGGGCTTATCATCTTCTGTTTTTTAACATCTCCATTTTATTTTCTCTTATGATTTTTTTTAAAGTTATTTATTTGAAAGGCAGAGCTAGAGAGAGGTAGAGGCAGAGAGACAGAGAGAGGTCTTCCATGTACTGGTTCACTCCCCAGATGGCTGCAGCCCCACATCTGTGATCTGTGGTCTCCAGGCAGAACATGCTAGATTCTTCTCTGAAAAAAACATAAACCAGAGTTTCGAATGTAGGAGTACACCAGGCAACCACATGTCCCCACCAAACCTAGGTCTACAGCATGTGGGTCAGACAGGAAAGCTACCCAGAGGAACCAGGGAGGAATCCAAAACTACAGGAAATTTGGGGCCAATGTTGCAGAGCAGAGGGGGAAGCCACCGCCTGTGACACTGGTATCCTATAAGGGCAACAGTCTGACAGCCCCTCCACTTCGTCAGGTCTCTGCTAATGTCCTGGGAAGGCAGTAAAAGATGGCTTAAGTACTTGGGCCTCTGCCACCCATGAGGAGACCCGGATGGAGCTCCTGGCTCCTGGCTTCAGCCTGGCCCAGCCCCAGCCATTTGGGAGTGAGCCAGACATAAAACCTCTATATGTCACTCTCTGTAACTCTGCCTCCCAAATAAATAAACCTTTAAATAAAAAACCAATACAGGATATCTTAAAAAATTTAGGGCCCAGCACTGTGGCACACCAAGTTAAAGCCCCAGCCTGCAGCACCTGCATCCTAAATGGATGCTGATTAAAGTCCTGGCTGCTCTACTTCCTATCCAGCTCCCTGCTAATGCACCTGGGAAAGTGGAAGATGGCCCAAGACCTTGAGTCCCTGCACTCACGTGAGAGATCCAGAAGCTCTTGACTCCTGGCTTCAGATTGGCCTAGCTCCAGCCACTGCAGCCATTTGGGGAGTGAACCAGTGGATGAAAGACCTCTCTCTCTGTAACTCTCACAAACAAATAAAAATAAAAATAAAAAAAAAAAAAGTGGTTTCTGATTTCCAAAAAAAGGAAGAAGTATCTAATTTCAAAATTCCTAAAAAAAAATTTAAACAAAAAATACGTAGTCATGCACCCAAAGATGGGAGAGAAGCTACTGGAAACACACTGCTATGTTGATCTAAAGAAAATATCGCTAATTTTCTTTATAGCCATTCTCAGTGTGACCTCACAGGCCAGCCACATGCTCTCATGGAAATCACTCTCATATGCACACAGCTTAGGGGAAAAGAATGAGTTTTAATAACAGTTACAGATGCCAGCTTTATTTACTACCTGTGTGCTCCTAAGTAAACTATTTCACTTCCGAGCCCCAGGCTCACCAAGTGGAACTTGGACAATACCTCCTTCAGTAAACATCACTCTTACTGTCTGCAGCAGTAAAACAAACAAAAAACTGGAGGTGTTTTACTATAGAGTAATTCTTACAAGTGAAAATGGAGCTGGCGTTGGGGTGCAGGTCAAGCTATCTGAGACACTGGCATCCCACATTACGTTAGTGCAGGTCTCAGCTCCTTCACTTCTGATCCAGCTCCCTGCTAACGCACCTGGGATGGCAGCAGATAATGCCCCAAGTACCAGGGCCCCTGCCACCCATATGGGAGACTCAGAAGGAGTTCTAGGTTCCTGGCTTTGGCCTGGCCCAGCCCCGGCTGTTGAGGCCACTTGCGGAGTGAACCAGCAGATGGAAGATCTATCTCTACCTTTTTCTCTGTAACTCCAGCTGTCAAATAGCTATAAATCTTTACAAAAAAAAAAAAAAAAAAAAAAAAAAAAAACACAATCAAACACACTGGAGGGTTAATGATCATTTAATATTGTAACATTTTCACTTATAAATATACATTTGCATATACAAGGGAAACTGGGTTCTGTAAGACACAACAGAGTATTAGACACTGTAGACCAAGCCTTGAAGAAAGGAACTGCACTCCACGCCTGTGTCCATACACACTAGGGAAGGGAAGGCAGACACACAGCAGGGGAACTTGCTATACAAGAGAAATGTGGGTCATCTCTCCCAGCCACAGGAGCTTCTTATGGTCCAGATGACCACCTTGCATCTTCAATGGCCTAAAACACACAAGCGCTAGTCTGACCCTGAGGTTAACTAAAAGAATTGAGAGAACAATTAGATCAGTACGTGTGTGATGGCAACAGCCAACTTCCTCTAGGGCAGCTTCTTTGAAGCACAGATCATTATTTAAAAGTACACTTGGAAGTGAAATGCTTACTCAAACCTGAGTAAGAATTCCCTTCCCTCTCACTCACTCCTCAACTTAAGATTACCTAAGTGTGGCACTTAGACAAAGGACACTGTCGAGAAACTGAGTCTACCAAATGGCTGCCACCTAGAGGTGTGAGGGCCAAGGAAATGAAACATCTGAGCCCATCCTTATATTCAGTATGCATTTCACACCAGAATCAAGTCCCGAGCAACAGTGAACTTCCAGGCTCAGCTATGGCTACCTCAGGAGGCTGGCCCCTACAGGGACAGGAACTGGGGAGGGACAGGGAAACACACACAAGTGCACACACGCACACATGTTCAAATTTCAACTCACACCTCTCCCCCGTCAGCTGGAGGGCAGCCAGGGCACACGGGGAAAGCTTCTGCTTCCAGAGCACGTCAGGGTTGTACCTCAATATCCTGTGGTTCTACTTCAAAATACATACCCCGGTGCAACATAAAAACTGTTTTTAATATTTTGCAAGTAAAGATACAGCTTTAATGACTAAATCTGAATAAAGCCATTCTTATGACACAGGACGTAAGGTCAACATTACAGGTCAAAGCAGCTTGGGAAACACGGAACACCATATGGTTGTAAGTTACATCCATCCAGAGATGACAGATACCGATACTTGACTTGCTTTCAGCTGGAAACATGCTCCCATGTCAGCAAGTCCCGGGATTGGCTACAAAAGCAGACCTGTGGCCACCACTAGGTCTGCTTGGCACCTGCTCTCATCTCATGTGGAAACCTGTTCAAGCCTGCCTCAGAGATGGAGCTGGCTGAGCAGTAAGCAAGAGCGCGTGTTCATAACTGTCCCAGCTGAAGTGTATTGTAGGGAAAACAGAACTACGTGGAGTGTGGGGCAGCCAGCTCTGACTGTGCTGACCACCTCTGTGAAAGTAACTGCCCAAACAACGCGGGACGGAAAACCATGGGACCCAGAGCTTCACAATGCAAAACAAACGCAACAGGAGTGGCTGACGTACATAGGCCATGGTACTGGAAACTAAGTATTTGACAAAAACGGAGGATGATGGTGGGCTTTCCAAGCCTTCACACACTGGGGAGCTCAAATCCAATGTCTCACACTTCCCTTATCACACGTGGCTCAGGAGCAAAAACACAAGGCTGAGGCCGGGCAGGGTAGAACTTGGAGCAGGCTGCTCACATCGCTATGCCCCACTTGCCATCTACGACCTGAGTCTCTCCCAGCCACTGGCCATCTGGGCCCTCCGTGGACAGCCACAGCGCTCCACCCCTGCACAGGATGGGCCTTCAGAGCGACAGACAGGCTTCCTCCATGTGCTGCGAACCCCGAGGCCTGAGGCCGAGATGCTCTGCCTGTGTCTCCCCTCCATGTCCCTCACCGTTCTGTTAGTATTACACTTTCAACAGGTAGAAAAATAGGCTCTATGAAGGCTTACGCAGCAATAAATACATCTAGAGCAGACGCTAAAAAACTGTCTCTGAGGAAAGCAAACCTACCTCCACACACTCACTATTCTTCTGCCTTCTCTGAGTTTCAAAAGCAAAAGCCCTAAATCTGAGGCTGGAATCAATTCCTGACTTGGGATGTGTTCCAGGAATCACTACCAAAACCAAATAAGGATACAAGGATAAGCAGCTCTAGGACGCAGCAGGTTCCTGAAACGTCATTGGGGCAGGGGGCGAGGGGGCTGCCCCCCTCGTCCTGAGCAGCCAGCCTTGCTGAGGCCTGTGCAGAGCCCCAGAGGGCAGTCAGGGGGTCGCTGACCCCGCTGCCTCCAGGAAGTCACCTGGCAGCTTACAAGCCCACGATTCTCAAGAAGTACCCTGCAGCCAGCTGTGGCCTGATGCTGAAAGGTAACACCGGAGAGGCCACAGCTTCTCCTGCACACGCACACACATACCCGTTTATGACTACTACTGTTGACATAACATGAAAATAATCCTTTGAGCATTATATCTAACTCTGAAAAGAAAGTGCCTTTAAAGACAAGTTATGTTTAAATAAGGTATCCGGAGAGTTCCATAAGGAAACTCTCAGAATGAGCCAGTGACCCCTAGAAGTCCACATTTCGGCTAACTAGCACAGTTCCTCAAACCCTTCTCTGTGGTATTTATGTGGATTAGAATTATCAGGTCGCTACTTTCAAAAGGACTATTAATACCGTTATTTTAAAAATCTGTCACAAACAGAAAAAGCCCTGCAAATCATATTATTGCACACAGGGTTATCAGAAGCTATGCACGCCAAGGTCTTGAGGCTCGAGGGCTTTAGAAGACCCAGAACAGAGACCCTAGGGCCATGCCCGTGGCCGCGCCGGCCAGCATGCCCAGCGCCAGATCACTGTCGTTGTCTCGATACCGCTCACGAATGATGACTTGGTTGGTGGGCTGCTGTCCGTAAAGTCCTGAAAAGGAGGAGAAAGACCCATGAGGAGCAGTCCGTGGAGCCAGAATCCACTCAACTGCGCACCGTACAGTGCGCGATTCCCTGCACACTGGCATCTCACCCGCCCCTGGAGAGCTGCTGCAGGGGGCTAGGCTGAGCATGTCCCACCGTCGTCCACCACAGGCACAGCAGGCAACCTGCCCAAGACACCTCATCCCTCAGGCTGTCCTGACAGAAGACCAAGGTCCTCAGCCGGCTGAGAGAAAAGTTCCCACAGCTCAGAGGGCACAGCCCTGACGAAGCTGTAGGCTCCTGCCTCTGCACCACGCTCACTGGGGTGACAAAGAGGGAGAGGGTGGGGGACACACATCCTGCAGAAGGAACAGCTCTCCCACCTGATTAAAGCACATTAGCTTCTTAGTATTCCTGCAAACCGATTATTAAATTAAAACTTAGGGGCAGGTGTTGTGGTGCAAGGGTGAAGCCAATGACTGCAATGCCAGCATCCCATATCAGAGCACAGGTTCCTGTCCTGGCTGCTCTATTTCTGATCCAGCTCCCTGCTAATGTGTCTGGGAAGGCAGTGGAGGATAGCCTAGCTGCTTGGGCCCCTGCCACAACACACGAGACCCAGACGGAGTTCCAGGCTCCTGGCTTCAGCCTGGCCCAGCCCCAGCCATTGTGGCCATTTAAGTGAAACAGCAGATCTTCCTCTCCCCCCTCTGTTGCTCTGCCTTTCAAATAAATAATCTCCAAAAATGAATGAATGAATGAATTACGGCTTAAATCTGCAAATATAGCATGCTCTTCATTTTTAATCACACTTTTATGTGATTAAAATAAAAAATGTGAGGGGAAAAAAAGCTAGAGGAGCAACTTCTAAAAGAACTTTAAAAACTTAATATTTAATTTGAACAACTAAAATTCACAAGTGGGAATATATGTTTTGTTCTCTTTTATGCTTCACAACTGTATTGCCCAGTAGCTAATTAGCTCTCAAACTGCTTTTCTTCCCCTCAGACATAGCAGCAGAGTCATCTGTGGTCTATAATAGGAAAACAGCTCACTCAACTTTACATTGAGAAATAAAACCTCTATCGAGCCTCGTTGATCTACCCAGTAAACGCCAGAAACACAGAGAGCAGGCTGGTGTGTTACCTGCATACGGGTACTGGTAGGGCACAGCGTACGCCTGTCCATTCGCAGCATAGACAACTTGGGTTCCCGTCGGGTAGGCGCCGCTGTACGGAGCGTAGCCATAGGCCTGCTGAAAAGAAACAGGCCCATGAGAGCTGTGCTGCTAAACCTGGCCTTCAGCGGGTCCCCGGCCCTCCTCACCCTCTCAGCCCCATTTCAGCAATCCTGGGCAGAACACAGAGGACAGGGTGCCCGTGCTCTAGGACCTTGGCAGGGAACTGGCGGCTTTCTGGGCACACACACCTATGAAGGAGCACTGCCAGAAATGAGCAGGGAACAGACACATTCACAGATGACGACAATCACTGTCATTATGTGACTGGCACTCTGAGTCAGCAAACAACTGGGAGCCATGAGCAGACCTAGGCTTGCTACCCTAGAAAAGCAGGAGGCAGGACTTCCAGTTCTGGAAGATGGAACAGACATTTTCCCCTATTCTTTCTGCTAAGTACAATTAAAATCCTTGGACATTACACACAAACAACACACAAGGCTGTGAATGGCAAAGAGAAGGCAGCAGACAAGCCAGAGACCTCCAGAGCAAGGGAGACTCACAGTGAGCTCCCTGGGTTTTGTTGTTGATGAATGGATAATGGAGAAGTCAGTAAGTGCAGACAAAAAGAGCCCCTAGAAAAGCCTGCTCCCTCTATCCAAAGAATCAAAGAAAGGGGCAACACAGCAACATGGAACAGTTTCAGACTGCCCAGACAATCTGCAACCCCAGCACTCCCCCCATCCCAGAGACCAGATGGGAGAGCCTGTACTTCCAGGCTGGGCATGCTGCAACAAAGAACCCTCCTGTCCCCTCCCAGTACTGTCAGAAAGGGCCAAGTGGGGAGCAGGGAATTTCACCCATGCCAGAAGGAAAAAAGACACACACACAGACATACACACACACACACACACACACACATACACACACACACTTCAGCCAAGTAGTGTGAATGGAGACCAACAGAAACAGAACCAAGTGGCTGTTCCTGCCTGAGTGGGGTGGGGTCCACAGAAGCCTAGCGGAGAGGGGTTACTTTCAGAACCGGTCACGCATACAAGGGGAGCCCCTCCTCTTCCCAGGCAGACTAGTCTCAGCCAAGGCGTAAAAAAAAAACCTACACTCCCAACCTTCCCAGCAGGGACAGGGAACTCAGCCCACCAGTGTCCACTGAGGCCGAACGGACAGTCTAGGTGTCCTCCTCAGGATTTAAATGAGACTCAGAGTCCTACAGTACTTAAAATGTACAGGTTTCAGCTGAAACCCATCATGCAAAACCCAGAAAGATCTGAAACTGAATGAAGAAAGATAACAGAAGGCACTACCACCAAGATGATAAAGATGTTAGAATTATCTGGAAAGTATTTGAAAGCAGCTAACATAACATTTTATGAGTGGGGCTGGCACTGTGGCATAGTAGGTAAAGCTGCCACCTGCAGTGCCAGCAGCCCATATGGGCGCCAGTTCAAGTCCCAGCTGCTCCACTTCTGATCCAAGTCCCTGCTAATGCACCTGAGAAAGCAGTGGAAGACGGCCCAAGTGCTTGAGCCCCGGTCACCCATGTGGGAGACCTGGATGAAGCTCTTGGCTTCAGCCTGGCCCAGCCCTGGCCATAGCAGCCATATGAGGAATGAACCAGTAGATGGAAGATTCTCTGTCTCCCCCTCTCTCTAACTCTTTCAAATAAATCAGTAAAAAAAAGTATTTTCAAATTTATATATATATATATAAAGAATAATCAAGTATAAATTTTAGAACTAAAAAAATACAGTAAATCACATAAATGATTAAATGAATAGACTCAAAAATGAAATGGAGAAGACAGAGAAAAGAAATTAGTAAACAGAAACAGCAGAATTTACCCAATTAAACCTAATCAGAAAGAAAACAGGTTGAGGTAAAAAAAAAAAAAAAAAAAGAAAATGGACAGAGTCTCTGGAATCAGTAGGGTGGACAACAGGTGGCATTCAGGTCACCAGAGTCCCAGAAGGGGAAAGGGAAGAAGGCTGGGGATAAAGAAACACTTCAGTCTCTCTAATTAGCAAAAAATAGAACTCATGCTTTCAAGAGGCTGAAAAGACCATAAAGGACAAATCCAAAGAACTCCAGACTAATAGACATCATACTGAAACTTCTGAAAAAGAAAGACAAAGTTACCAGAAAATAAGCATAAGAAAGAAAATAAAAGACAAGAATTTATGAAACTGAGTAACAGAACAAGTGAATAGCTGGGTCTGGTGTTGGGGTACAGAGGGTTAAGCTGCCAGCTGCAACACTGGCATGCCATACGACTGCTGGTTCAAGTCCCAGCTGCTCCACTTCTAATCCAGCTCCTTGCTAATGTGCCTGGGAATGCAGCAGATGATGACCTGAGTACTTGGGCCCCTGTCACCTGCATGGGAGACCTGGATAAAGTACCAGGCTCCTGGCTTCGGCCTGGCCCATCCCTGACTTTTGCAGTCATTTGGGGAGTGACCTGGCAGACGCAAGATCCGCAGCCTCCCCACACTTCCCACCACATGGACACTCTCCACACGGGCTCAGGTTTGCCCCCTACCTCAGGGATTGGTGCAGCATAGGCTGTGTACGGAGGCGGGGAGGAAGCCACAGCTGTCTCATCAGACAGGATTGCGGAGCCCACGTAAGCCTGGGGGAGAAGCAGGGAGACAGAATGAGAACAGGGAGCTGCCTGGGCACCTATGTACTCAATGATACTATGCACATACACTGCTTTTATTTAGCAAATTAAAAAGTAAAGGATAAAAAACTACAGCTCTCTTAGCAGTGGAGAAATTCTTGGTTAGTCCAGGCCCACTCTGATATCCAGAACAGGAACAGAGCCCACCCAGCAGGGCCTCCTGAGGCTAGGCTATTACTCAGTCTTTTAAAACATGTTACCTTGCTCTCAACAATCCTTTTGTTCACAAATAAAAACCCTACACTTACACAGGTTCCTACACACGGTCTGTTTTTTGCTCCTGGCTTTGGCCAGTGTTTGGGGAGTGAACCAGGGGATATAGGATCTCTCTCCATTTTTCTTTGCCTTCCTCTCTGTCTTGCTTCTTTTCAAATACAAATAAAAGTAAGTAAAAAGTTCTTCATTAAATTTTTCCCCAGTTGAAAGTATGTTAGATCCTTTATAAAAGTCCAGGCAAAGAATCATCTTGGGATCTTACTGCTAACTATATGGATCATTAACACTAACTTTATCCTTCAGCCTGGGATAACAAAAGTAGAAAACACTGACATTTGGATTTTAAGCCTTCCTACTTTTTTTTCCCAGATGCACAAATCACTCTATAAAATCAATTAACGTCATCCTTTTCATCCTACGGCGATAAAGGAGAAAATAAAATCCCATCTGAAGAACAAAATATTGACTGCAGAAGTTACCTCTGCTGTGATTCCCTGACCCACACAAAGATGGCATTACTTGGCCTCAGAGAGGGCACTGACTTCCAAGGTCAGAAACAGGACTAGACCCAAAAATGTTTTGCTTTCACAAGGCTGAGGCCCTACGCATAAAAAGGACCCTGCAGTTCCTCTGAGTCTTCACTGCAAACAAAACAGAACTCAAAGTACTGCAAGGCTGAAAAAAAACACAAACATTTCTAGAAAACAGCAGCAGAACAAGCATGCCTGTGTGGGGAGAAGCTTGCCAAGACCCTTGGCAAAGCCCAGCTTCCTCCCTGTCAGCCAAAAGCACCCTGCCTCGCTCTGCCCACCAGGGCTGGACGGCCAACACAGACCTATCTCCCCCGTTCCCTTTCCCAATCTTCTCGTCTCCAATTTGCTACAGAGACCATGTGCAAACATTACTGGTGATCGCCATTAGCAACTTACTGTGTTTGTCCTAGAATCCTGCAGTGTAAATTTCCAGGCCCTGAACAAAAGAAAAAGAAAGGAGAACTTTATTTAAGGCAATCCAACATTTCAAATGTCTCTCAAACATAATCTTCGTTGAAGCCTGACACTTAGTTCTGATTCACCTTCTCTTAGACTGAAAGCAGATCGACTTCTGCTTGTGTTGGGTAAATCACATTACCGCTGGCATCAGAAACCCTGGAAAAGCTTGGTTAAAGTTCAGGTCTTCAGGCCTTCCAAGATTCACTCGATCAATTCACTTGAGACATGCACGAGGAATAGGTAATCATTCGAGATACAAAGTAGGAATAAATGCTTAAGCAGACATATAATACTTAAATACTTGCTTTAATTTTTTATAAATGTGAAATACACTACAACTTGCCTGTCAGTTCACATCATACACACTGATCTACTTTATTTTTTAACAGCTACATTAATGGCCCAGGACACAAGCAGATTTAGACTGCCAGAAATTTTTTGCCATTAAAAATAATGCAGCTATTGGGGCTGGCACTGTGGCATAGCAGGTAAAGCTGCTGCCTACAGTGCCAGCATTCCATATGGATGCCAGTTTGAGTTCCGGCTGCTCCACTTCTGGTCCAGCTCTCTGCGATAGCATGGAAAACAGTAGAAGATGGCCCAAGTTCTTGGGCCCCTGCACCCACATGGGAGACCCAGAAGAGGGTCCTGGCTCCTGGCTTCAGACTGGCACAACTCTGGACGTTGCAGCCTTCTGGAGAATGAACCAGCTGATGAAAGACCTCTCCCTCCCTGTCCATCTCTCTCTCTCTGCCTCTGCCTCTCTGTAACTCTGCCTTCAAATAAATAAATGTTTAAAAATAATAATAATAATGCAGCTATTAACATTCTTATTGCATCTCAGCACCCTATGTAAACATTTCTGTAAGACAAATTACAAAGAGTCAAACTGCTAGCTATAAACACAATTTATTTCAGTGAAGACTGACAAATGGCTGTACAAAAAAGGTTGTTACACAACATCTATACCTACCAACTTCCCTGATATGGTCACAAATACCAGACATTGAGTCCGAATCTCACAAGGGTTTTCAAAACTGTCAGGCAAACAGTACTCTCGTGCTCTCTCCCTTCACCCCCTCACTTTTCTTACTGACTCTGCCCCCTCTTCTCTCCTTTATCAATTCCATTTGTTTTAGTCTAATTCCACCATCTCCTTGAGTGGAAAGATTAGTTCATTTAGTTTCAAATGTTCTGGTTTTCTAATGAATGCAGTTTAGCTGCAAAATTCCCCAGCAGCTTTTATGAGCAGGTGCCAATGTCATGCATCTCTGACGCCTTTTGGGTTATCCACTGATCTTAGGGAATCTTTTCTGTTGCTGCTTCCAGTGACACCGTCTAGTATGGCCTACATTCGGCAATTCTAGTAATTTCAGAACATCTCTCTTGTTTTCAATGTAAGTTGAGTTCTGTTCTTCCGAGACATCAATAATCTTTCTGAACTCTCTCAGTCCTTCTACATAGCTCTGCTCTCATGTCCTGGCTTTCACTTGGAGTATCCCGTCTTTCCTGTACACCAGTGATTCATTTTCCAACTGGGAAAAGCTAAAGAAAATGTGATAAATGGAGAATGTGATATCCTTGGACCTCTGCAGTGACTGAAGGCATGAGGCTCACAGGAGTTGGATAGATCTCTGGCTGGTTACCTGAGCCCTAACTTGAGGCTTCAGAGGGCTGTGGTCAGAAGAGAGGGTAGGACCTAGCTTTTTCAGAAAGTGCTTAGTCCAGGAAGAAACATCCTCTTTCAATTATGTGACACCAGCAGGCATTCTATGTGTCACAGATACAAAAGAGCACTAAACACACACAAATCCCTTTTCCTTTTCTTATTTTTTCTTTTATGCTCTCTTTGAGTAGCTGTGCAGCCATTTCTTTGCACCCTGCTCAGGTCTAACAGGGAAGTAGTACTGAAGTTTCTGGTTGCTCTGACACAAACTCTTTCTCCTTGACATGCTTCCTATTTAACCTAGTTCCTATCTAATCTGCTATCAACTGGTACCACCACCAGGCCCCACCCGTGCAAGCCTTGATAACCAGGTGTTACCTTCTATATTCTTCTGTTTCCTGTTACTATGATGAAATTTCTTAAGCCTGGTAACTTATTAACTTCTGAACAATTAGTGGTTTACTTAGCTCATCATGCCAAGAGTATGATGGCAGACAGCACCACAGGAGGAGCACAGGTGAGGGAGAGATCACATGGGAGGACAGGAAACCAGGGACTGGGGAGGGGCTATCACATAACAACTCTCCTAAAAGAACTCAAGACCCCTAAACCACTGTCACCATTCTGAGACCTAAGAACCTCCCCAGGCTCCAATTTCTAAAGGTCCTGCCAGCTCTCAGCATAACCATACTAGAGACCATGCTTCCAACATGGGGCCCTTTGGGGCACACATTTAAACTGTATTCAACCACAGCACCCTCCTTTACTTTTATGTCATCTGACAGCACGGGGGTGAGGAAAGAGGGTGTTTCTTCTTGGACTAAGCACTTTCTGAAAAACCTAGGTCCTACCCTCTCTTCTGACCACAGCACTCTGAAGCCTCAAGTTAGGGCTCAGGTAATCAGTCAGAGATCTATCCAACTCCTGTAAGCCTCATGCCTTCCAGTGCCCTGACATGACAAGTCCTGGGGAAACCTTCCAAGTCACTGCAGAGGTCCAAGGATATCACATTCTCCAGGGTTTTTACTTAGCTTTTCAAAAAGTACCTTACTCTCTTAATCAGCAGCAACCACACCGAAGGGTGTTCCTGCACATTTGCACAGCTGAATGAACTCATCTTGTCACTACTTCTGGGACTTGGGGTGGGACAGTGACCGATCTCAGCAGAGCTGTCTCTTTCTCTGGCTGTTTGCAGTTTGTACCAGAAGTCAAACTTCTTTATTTGGCCATTGCTGTTGACACATGTCCCCATGATTTCACTAGCTAGTTGGGGAAGATGACCTGAATTCACTTCACCATCTATACTCAGCAGTCTCTATTATGGGTTAAACTATGCCCTGCCCCCCCACCCACCTACCCACACACTGCTAAAAGATGTGTTGATGTCCTAATCCCCAGCATCCATGTATGTGATTTTATTAAGAAACAGGGTCTTAGTAACCCGGCACTGTGGTGCAGTGGGTTAAAAATGCCCCGGCCTGAAGTGCCAGCATCCCACATGGGCGCCGGTTTGAGTCCCAGATGCTTCTCTACCAATCCAGCTCTCTGCTATGGCCTGAGATAGCAGCAGAAGATGGCCCAAGTCCTTGGGCCCCTGCACCCATGTGGGAGACCTAGAGGAAGCTCCTGGCTCCTGGCTTCGGATCGGCGTAGCTCCAGCCGTTGCGGCCATCTGGGGAGTGAACCAGCGTATAGAAGACCTCTCTGTCTCTACCTCTCTCTGTAGCTCTTTCAAATAAAATAAGTCTTTAAAAAAAAAAAAAAAAAAAAAAAAAAAAAAAAAAAAAAAAAAAACAGGGTCTTTGCAGATGGATTGAAATTCAGAGAAGAATCACATGGTAGGCCCTTAATCCAACATGGGTGGTATCCTTTATAGGAAGGAACTCTGGACACAGACACGAGAAGAATGCCATGTGACAACAGAGGCAGTGACTGGAGTACTACAGCCATAGTGAAAAACACCCAGGGTAACTGCAACCCCTAGGATCAGGGAGGAGGCCAACAAGAACCCTGCTCAGCGTCTCCACGGGAGCACAGCGGATGCGCTGATTTCTGACCTCCAGCCTCCGGAACGGGAGGAGTCAATTGCTGTGCCGTCAGTCCACCCAGTGTGTGGTACTGGATGATGGATGGAAACCAACAGTCTTCTGTTCTCCATGTTTCTACCATTCTGAGTCACTCATGTTTCTTGTATACACAGGGCATTTCCAAAAGTTCATAAGAAATGGAATTGAAAGGTAAGTTTATTTTGGTGCAAAAAAATCTGAAATCCAGGCATAGAAGAGTCTTCAAAGGACCTCAAGGGAAATGTGTGCTATGAAAAAAACTGTGTGGATTTCAAAATCTTTTTGCGCCAAAGTAAATTTACCTTTTAATTCTATTTCCCATGAACTTGCTGAAGTACCATGTATTTTCTGCCCAACCTCAGATGTTACTCTCATGAAAGGGCATTTAGCCCAATGACATTGACTGAGATCACAGATGCTGTTAGTCTAACTGCAAGTAGGTCATTTTCTGTCATGCTTAATCAAGTTTTTTCTGTTGCTGTTTTTTTTTTTCCCCCACAAGGAATATTTTGTTTCTTTTTGTTTTCTACTTAAAAAATACTATACTCCATAATTTGTGCCCTTAAAATTAGAAGCACAGATAAATCTCTATTTTCCCAATAGGTGAAAAACTGACCAACCCACTCTGCCAAGCCAAACAAGGCCAATCCTGTAGCATATGTGTAGCTCTTCTCCTCCTCTACAAGAAACCACCCATGTTTTGTTAAAATACTCCAAAGCCTGGTTCCAGATGTTTTCTCACCATTACTTAGTAAACGTTTTGGATACTGAAACCTCAACCCAAGACACACCTGAGGAGTTAATGACAAAGAGCTGGTGACAAAATTTCAATCCTGAGCCCAGCCAGAAAGCTTTAACACCTGCAGGAGAGCCACAGGAGGGGAAACACCCCCGAAGATATCCACTTCCCAGCCTATGGAGCTTGTGAATGTGCAACCTCACACTGGAAAAGGGACTCTGCAGCTATAATTAAGGTTAGGTACCAGGGCCAGCACTGTTGCACAGCAGGTTAATGCCTGGCCTGAAGCATTGGCATTCCATATGGGCACTGGTTCAAGACCCAGCTGCTCCACTTCTGATCCAGCTCTCTACTATGGCCTGGGAAAGCAGCAGAAGATGGCCCAAGTCATGTGGGAGACCTGGAAGAAGCCCCTGGCTCCTGGCTTCGGATTGGCGAAGCTCCAGTCCCTGCAGCCAATTGGGAAGTGAACCACTGGATGGAAGACCTCTCTCTCTCTCTCTCTGCCTCTCCTATCTCTGTGTAACTCTTTCAAATAAATAAATAAATCTTTAATAAAAAAAAAAAGTTAAGCATCTTGAGATGGGGAGATTAGCATGAACTATCCAGGTGGGGGACAAACTAGCCCCAAGTCCTTAAAAGCAGGTAACCTTTCCTGCCTATAGAAAACCAAAGAGAAGACTCAGTCCACTGCAGCCAGCTATGAAGACGGAGGAAAGGGCCAGGAGCTAAGGAATGCAGGAGGCATCCAGAAGCAAGAAAAGCAGGGAAACAGATTCTCCTCCCAAGTCTCTAGGAAGAACATGGCCAGGGAGGCTCACACTGAACTTCTGATTTCCAGAAATGTAAGAATTGATGTGCACTGCCTCACACCATTAAGCTGTGGCAGCTCATTACAGGAGCACTAAAAAACTGAACATTTCTACATCTCAATTTCTATTATCAAGGACAGTACCCACCTTGTAGATATCTTGAGGCTTAAACATCTGTAAAGCAGTTAGCTCAATGCTTAGGCCAAGGAAGTGCTCAATGTGCAATAATAAAATATTAAATAGCACTAAATTATTAAATAGTGTATTAAATGATTAAATAGCACTAATAGAGCACCACTTGATAAAAGTAGTAAATTAGTTTGATATGTGGCCATTTCTCCAGCAGTCTTTAGGAAAGTCACATCTCTTCCAGAATGTACCATTTGAGATTCACTGATGTAAATCAGTAGAGTATAAAACAGAAGCTACACTTGGATTTAAAATAATCCCTAGAGTCCAACAGAGAATGAACATTACACCGAGGGTGAGCATGGATGTGCACACAGAGGCAGGTACTGACAGAGGTCTGCCAGCTTCTGTGACAATGCCACGTAAGTATGGGTGTTTCACATAATGTCTGGAGTTAACTCAACTGTGCTGGTACAAAGTAGACAGGAAAACCCCATGTTTATTCCCCAAATTTCATCCAGTCGATGTCTTCAAGATTCTGACCCAGCTCAATGCCTATGTGGAAGGGCACAGTTAAGATAAATGAGGTTGGGGTCTCTTCCTGCTCTTCTCCATCCCACCTCCTAAGACAGAGAATGAGAGCAACCACCACCCAAGAAAGGAAACTGTCACACAATAGGGATGCCATGATTTTCTAACAGACATTCGTATGAAAAGAATAAAACTTAGGAAACCACTCAGCTATGTCCATGACCCAGTGTGACCCTAAAATGAAAAGCGAGAACACAGAGTGACTGCTACCGCTTTCTGCCACTTTCACAATGGGAGCTGTCCAGCAGTCCCACCAAGGAAGAGTCAGCCTGAAAGAGCCTGCTGCGTCCATCTCGCACATCTGCTGAGTCCCTTACTCTGTAGCCTGAAGGAAAACTCCACTCCCATTCTTTGTCCTGATCACTGGAAATTAAACAAAAACACTTTCTCAATTAGATACACAACAAATCAAAACTTACAAGCAATCATCTGTGCTTTCCGCACAAAGACTGATCGTTTTTCCATCTCGGCAAACAATCTGCAGCAGGCAGTCTTTTGCCTTCCCATCTGGAGGCTGGATGTCTACAAAAAATGAGAATAAAGGTATTTTAAAGGATTTATTCTAACAAATTCTGAAACCTAACAGCTCACCTAAGCAAAGGACTAGACAATAAACCAAGTGCTCCACCAAAGAAACAACCCATGGGCGGTGGGCATTTGATGCAGCAGTTAAAATACTGCTTGGGGAGCCTGCATCCCCCATCAGACTGCCTGGGTTCGAGTCCCAGCTCCAATTCTGATCCCAGCTTCTTGCTTATACGCAGCCTTGGAGGCAATACACGATGGCACAAGTACTTGGGCCTCTGTCCTCCACATGAGACCCAGACTGAATTTCAGGCTCTCAGTTTTAGCGTGGCCCAGCCTGGGCTGTTGTGGGCATCTGAGGAATGAACCAGTGGACGGACAATCTCTGTCTCTCTCTGTGCCTTTCAAATTGGGAAGGAGAGGATATGGGAAGGGAGGGAAGAAAGAAAGCAGTCAGGCTGACTGGGAAGACGAGTGGCTAAAAGGACTTCCACAAAAGCTATTTCTTTAAAGTATGAACACGGGTAATTCCAGGACACTACAATATCGTGAGATTTAACAAATTAACTGGAGCAGCTGGCCTCATGCCACAAGAACTTGAGCTGCCTCCTTGCACAGCTAGCGCCCCATACGGGAGTGTTGACTCAAGCCCTGCCTGCTCTGCTTTCAACCCAGTGCCCTGATACAAAGCTTCAGAAAGCAGGAAGAGGGTCCAGGTACTTGGGCCACTGCCACCCATGCAGACGACCAAGATGCAGTTCCTGGCCCATCCCTGGCTGTCACAACCATTTGGAGAGTAAATCTTGTCATTGCGCCTATCAAATAAATTAATTTAAAAAATCTTGAAAAAAAATTAATTGGAATCAACATCAAACAGATGTCAGTATCTAAGTCACAAAATCAACAAAATGTCACAAAGTGTCCATGGTGGCACTGTTCTTGGGCTTCTTAATAGCACTTTGTTCCTCTTTCACAAGACATGGGCCAGCAAACAAGAAAACCCTGATATGCCCCAACCATGTGGTCATGATCAAAGTGCCCGGGGCGCCCAGTGAGGCCACCCCTCCCCGATGGAGCCCTTCTCCAGTCTGTTAGTGAAAGCAGATCAGGGAAGAGGACACAGCTGCCACCAAGATTCAGGAAAGGGAGATGACAGGAGTTGGCCAAGGCAGGCCAGCTTACCCCGACACTCGTGCCCCATACGGATGTTGATGCAGTCCACCGGCATGTGGACCTTATCTTCAACACTCTGCCGAGTCTGGTCATCATAATAGATTAGGTGACCATCTGACCACAGGTCAAACCAATTCTTCTTCCAACGCTTTAAAATAGTACCTGGAAAGAAAAAAAAAGTGGGAAACATTGGCTGTGAGCTAAAAGAGCAAGAAAGCTGTCTTCTGATTCACAGCAGAAACAAAGGAAACTCCCCTGGCCCTCTAAGCCCGGCTGCATGGAGAAGCACAGGGCTGTCCACCAAGATGGGAGCGCAGCAGAGCACGACGGCTTGTGCAGCCACACACACCACGCACACGGAGGGGCGGGTGACTGAGGTCAGAGTCCCAAAACTTACAAAATAAAGTTAGGTTTTTAAAAATGTTTAACAAAACTTAGCCGGCGCCGTGGCTCAATAGGCTAATCCTCCACCTTGCGGCGCCGGCACACCGGGTTCTAGTCCCGGTTGGGGCGCCGGATTCTGTCCCGGTTGCCCCTCTTCCAGGCCAGCTCTCTGCTATGGCCAGGGAGTGCAGTGGAGGATGGCCCAGGTGCTTGGGCCCTGCACCCCATGGGAGACCAGGAAAAGCACCTGGCTCCTGGCTCCTGCCAGGATCAGCGCGGTGCGCCGGCTGCAGCGGCGGCCATTGGAGGGTGAACCAACGGCAAAGGAAGACCTTTCTCTCTCTGTCTCTCTCTCTCTCACTGTCCACTCTGCCTGTCAAAAAAAAAAAAAAAAAAAAAAAAAAAAAAAAAAAAAAAAAAAAAAAAAAAAAAAATGTTTAACAAAACTTAACATTTAAGTCTCCACACAGAACTAAACTGAACCTGAGACTTTCCCAGTAATATCTACATTTGCCAGATTGATCAGAAAATGCTGAACTGTAAAGTCCATGTTTCAAATAAACACAATACCTTGCTCTTTTGAGAAAGCATTTTGGTTTGTCCTTCCTTAAGAGCTCTCACATACACTCTTTTGCAACACTTCCCCTCACAGGAAGCCCACAGTACAGGAGGGGCCTCCCCTCCAGACACTGAATGAAGTGAGCGCAGCAGGACACTGGGCCTAGGCCTGCCTCTACACCATGCCCAACCTACCACCTCACACGGTCTGTCAGCTGGAAGAGTTCATCTTTCGTCTGTAATACTGGACCAGGCACTTAGCTTTATAAAGCTGGGATTTCCTCATGCGACAGAAGGGAGATCCCAGCTGTGGACCAGAAGGCTTAGCTGGGGAGTCGCTCCTACACCCTTTCCAGTTCCATACACTAACGGTGCATTTTTTGTTCCTATGCATCCCACCCTGTCTCTGGCCAAAGAGCACAAATTCGATTCCACAGATCTCTGTCTATGCTCTGATGCCTGCTACTGCTGACAACCAAAAGTAGGGCAATACAGCGTTCCTAAGAGTACCAGGCACCCTCCTCAGTGCAAGGAGCATCCACGGCACTTGCCAAACTGACCAGGAAGTGAACCCACACCCATTTGATTGGCAGTGCCTAAGCCACAGAGAAACTACCAACTGAAGTCATGTACACAGGTGGAATCACTGGATCAGAGAGTCCAGCCCAAATATTTCACCTGCCATCAAAGCTTTCCACAGACTAAGAACCAGACCCCAGTAGTCTTTGTGGCCAATGGCAGGAAGAGTCCTGGGGACTGCTGTGCCTACATGTAACCAACATGTGTCTCGGCTGCTCTGCAACCTGGTGAATTTAACACATTTCAGCTCATTTTACTGCAATTCAAAATCAACATACACATCTGGAGATGGAGCTAGCTATGCAATAAGTCTTCTGCACATGCACTTGTGAAATAGTGAAAAAAACTGTGCAACTTATCTGAAAGACAGTTGTGTGTTCAGCACCACCCCAGGCACAGAGGAGTAGAAAACAGTCAAAAGGGTCACTCTCGACAGAGTTTACAATGAGCTGCGGTAGATAAACAAAAGCTTGCCCTAAAACAAGCACATGGCATGGTCTAAGGTGAAAACCAAAAGACCAGCAAAGGGCATGTCTTCAAGGTCTTTGTGTGGCCCCTGATCATGATGAGACCAGGCCCACCAAACCCAAAACCAGGGAACCAGACGCTGGAGCTATACCCTAAGATGCCAGCCTTCTTTGAAAGGCAGTATTACAACAGCTCCGTCTATCTGAACAGTACAGGACCATCACAGGCCCTGAGAAGTCACACGGCTCAGCTCCTGGTCAGGAAACATAGTCACAGACAAGATGAAGGCCTGTCCCTCATAGAAATAGTGCAAATGCCTGAATCAGCCCTGACTGTATGTAGGTTTCCCACCTATGGTATACTCTTGGACAGGTCACCCAGTCTCATGGAATTCCCATTTCTGCAACTAGAATTAACAACACCTACCTCAGGGAGCTACTGTGAGGACCAAAGAACATACACACACAAAATCCTCATAAAAGGAACACATGCAAGCTTCATACACAATATTTTGTATATAGCATCGAAGGTATGCAGCTGATTCTTCACTGCTAGCCTCAGCTTTGGTCAAGCTCTGAAGGTATCCCTCAAACACACCACATTCATATTCCTAAACAAGCAACAGTGTGCACTACAGTTCCATTTTTGTTAGAATCGTAAATGATGTAGCAGTCACTTTCCCGTAACTCTGCTCTTTCCAGAGGAAAAGAATCATCTGCTCACTCTTTCTTCAAGACTGCAGGGGATAGACTGGGCAGCCCCCTGCAGATACGTGCAACTGTGGGTAATGCCAAACCTAGGACATTCCATGTTTTCCCATACATACATCCCTTTGAGAAACTTTAATTTACAGATTAGGCATAGTAAGAGATTAACAAAACTAATAACACAGTAGAATGATTAAAGCAATATGCTGCCCACATGGGAGACGCGGAAGAAAACTCCTGGCTTTGGATTGGCACAGCTCTGGCTGTTGCAGCCATCTGGAGAGCGAACCAGTGGACAGAAGACCTCTCCCTCCCTATCCCACTCTCTCTGCCTCTGCCTCTCTGTATCTTTAAAAAACATATGCTGTAGGGGCTGGTGCATTGGCGTGGTGAGCTGAGCCTCCACCTGCATCATCAGCATCCCCTATGGGCGTCAATTGGAGTCCTGGCTGCTTCTCTTCCGATCCAGCTCTCTGCTATAGCTTGTGAAGGCAAGGTGGGATGGCTTGGGCCCCCAGACCCATGTAAGAGACCTGGAAGAGGCTCCTGGCTGGCTTCGGAGCAGTCCAATTCCAGCCATTGCGGCCATTTGGGGAGCAAACCAGTGGATAGAAGACTTTTCTCTTTGTCTCTCTCTCTCTGTAACTCCCTCAAATAAATAAAATCTTTCTTTTAAAAAATGCTGTGATAGAAGTTATTTAAAACTTAGGAATTATTAATTCCTGGAATTTTCCATTTAATATTTTAAAACACAGTTAATCAAGGGTAACTGAAACCACAGTGGGCAAAACCGTGGTTAAGGTGAGACTATTATAAACAGAACTGGTGCTTTCTGCTTTACAACACACTATATGAATCTGGGCCAGCACTGTGGCCTAATAGGTTAAGCCTTCGCCTATAGCACCAGCATTCCTTATGGGCACTGGTTCAAGTCCCAGCTGCTCCACTTCCGATCCAGCTCCCTGCTGACATGCCTGGGAAAGTGTGGAAGATGCAGAGGAAGCTCCTGGCTCCTGGCTTTGGATCTGCCCAGCACTGGCCACTGCGGGCATTTGGGGAGTGAACCACAGGTGGAAGACCTCTCTCTGTCTCCCCTCTGTCTATAATTCTGCCTCTCAAATAAATATCTTTTTAAAAATGCACTATATGAATCCCACTTGGAGTGGTAGCCTCAGAAATAAGCAGATGGTATATGAAAAACAGGCCCAAAGAGCTAAGTCTAGCAAAGGGGAACTCAACCCCATAACTGAAAAACTGGGTTTCTTCTCCATAATTCTTTTGGAGATTCAAAAGTTTGGGGTTTAAATAACTCATGCCCTCAGGTCAAGTCTTCGTCCACATAATTACATACAAAGACTCTGGTATTGCAGAATCTGAGTCAGAGCTCAACCCCAGATCAGGCACTTCCCACACCCAAAGGGACCAGAAATTCCATCCGGTACAGAACAAACACAGTCAGAGCCACGGGGAGTCTGAGGTCACCATGACTAACACAACGCGCTGATGGGAAAGAGAAACTAGCACACACTGCCATCATTTCCTGGTTGCTGTCAACTTGGTAACCAAGGAGGAGTCCCATGGGTGCAGAAATACAGTTCACAGAGCTCTAAAAATAACCAGCAGAGAAACCTGGCAACACCATTAATAAGACTTTACTACTTGTTCTTCAGTGAGATCTGTTTCAGCAGCAGAAATAAGAATATGCTGCAAGGCAACACTCAAGATGCACCCTAGACCAAGTGTCCTGTACTCACTCTGTCGCAGCAGCCATCCGCTCTTCACAAACGCCATCTCTTCACCTGCAGGAGGAAAAACAGGCAGGTTCAAAATCACACCCAGGAAGAGAACGGCCCATCCAGTCCAAGTCGCAATCATCATCTCCTTCAGTGTCAGCTGAGGAACGGCCCAAAGCCAAGTCACCCACTAGCAACCTGCCATTTTCCAAATGTCTCCTCAAAATGGGCATTAAGGATCTATCTCCTTCCCTCTCTATGCCTTTCAAATAAAGAAAATGAAAATAAGTAAAAATTTTAAAAATAAAACAAAAAATAAATAAGCCCAAATAAACCTTCACCCTCCTAAGTTTTCTTCTTAGGGATTTTAGTGAAGGTGATCAAAAACTAACACAGGCTGGGGCCACCACTGTGGCATAGTCAGTAAAGCCCCCACCTGCAGTGCTGGCATCCCTTATGGGCACTGGTTTGAGTCCCGGCTGCTCCACTTCCAATCCAGCTCTCTGCTATGGCCTGGGAAAGCAGAAGACAGCCCAGGCCCTTGGGCCCCTGCACCTGAGTGGGAAGACCCAGAGGAAGTTCCTGGCTCCTGGCTTCACATCAGCGCAGCTCCAGCCTTTGCAGCCAGTTGGGGAGTGAATCAGCAGATGGAAGACCTCTCTCTGCCTCTCCTTCTCTCTCTGTGTAACTCTTTCAAATAAATAAATAAATCTTAAAAAAAAAAAAAAAAGAAAAAAGAAAAACTACCACAGGGCCATTGTAGGCCTTAAGGGAGTGAACCAACAGACAGGCCCCCACCCCCCCGCTCTCAAATAAAAAATAAAAATATAATAAACATAATAAAAAACCTTCTGTTTGGAGAGCAAAAGCAGTCAAAAAGACTAGCAACAAATTAGAGAAAAAAACTATAACCATATGGCAGCAATGAGCTGGTTTTCTTCACTTACATATAAACAAAAGGTACTTGGTAATTCACAAGAAAACACAAACTTATAAGGAGAAATTCAATTTCTCTCTCCAATGCACAAAATTCAAAACAATTTTACCTATTATATGGGTGGCAAAAAGCCACTCCCTGACACCCAGCAAGGAAGGAAGCTTGCAGCAGCCCCGCTGGAGAAGAATCTGACAAAGTCAAACAAAATGCTCCAAGTCCAAATACTTGACCCAGCAGTCTCACCAGTACTAGGAATGTGCCTCACTGACAGATGTGCAGAGGTTCACCAACATATATGTACAGGTATTCACTGCAACACCACTTACACCGCAAAAAAAACATGCCCCACCGCAGGGGCCTGCTTAGCAGGCAGCACTGCCACCCACAGATCACCAGGCCGATACACACCTCACACCTGTGTTCTGACAGGACTCAAGAATCCACTAAGGACATGTGTCTCGGGGAGAGGAATGGGGCGATGTCATGTATGTGACAGAAGGGAGACAACCAGTCCTGTTACTCCTTTCTGTACTGTCTGAATTTGCCTGGAACAACTTGCATGTATGGTTTTCATCTCATTTTTTTTAAATAAGTAAGTACTATTTGGAAGGTAAGACTACAGGCCACTTTTCTTTTCTACTTCAGTTTTTTGTTTTTTAATGTAGTAGAAAGGCACACAACAAAAGTCCTATCCACTGGTTCATTCCCTAAATACAATAGCCAGGGCTAGGCAGATCAAAGCTAGCAGGCAGGAACTCAACGCAGGCCTCCCCATGTGGGTGGCAGAGATACAGTTACTTGAGCCATCACTGCTGTCTCCTTAGGTTGGAATTAGCAGGAAACAGGTCAGGAACCAGAGCCAAGTATCAAACTCAGGTATTCTAATACGGGTTGTAGGCACCTTAACCACCAGCACAAACACCCACCTCCTACTTCAGTTTTTTTTAGGTACTTTATAAATATTTACTTACTTAATTTATTTATTTTTATTTGAAAGGCAGAGAGAGAGACAGAGAGAGAAAGAAGTCTTCTAATCACTGGTTTACTCTGTCTCTCCACTGTTTCTTAAAATAATAAAAGGACAATCACTCCAACATTGCAGACAGCACCACATCCCTGCAGTGAGGTTGTTATCCCAGAACATGAAACAGAAAAGGTAAAGCATGCACACACTCGTGCCAAATCCTGAGTGTTCATAAAGTCATTTCCTACAGCCATAACAGGAACTCTGAGTTTATACTTCACGTGAAAAAGCAGCTAGTTAGGAACAGGCCAAGAGTTACCTGAGACAGTATTAGGAGCTACCTAGTTACAATACACATACAAAAACTGACTGAAATCTTGCCAAAAACCTTTTGGCTCCTTAGGAACTGGTGGTTTGAAAAGCTGAATGATATCAAGATGTGGAAAAACCTTTCCAGAGGAGCACACTGAACTGCTCTGACCAAGTTGTTAATTCTGGGCCAGTGAGTTAAACCAAGGCCTGTGACGCCGGCATCCCACACAAGCACTGGCTGCAGTACCGGCTGCCCCACTTCTAATCCAGCTCCCTGCTAATGTACCTGGGAAAGCAGCAGCAGCTGGCCCAAGTGCTTGGGCCCCTGCCACCCACCGTGGGAGACCTGGATGGAGTTTCAGGCTCCTGGCTTTGGCCTGGCCCAGCCCCGGCTGTTGAGGCCACTTGGGGAGTGAACCAGCAGATGGAAGATCTATCTCTCCCTCTTTCTCTATAACTCTGCCTTTCAAATAATTAAGTCAAGTTGTTTTAATTTCTAATGGTTCTCAACATTATTAGGTCAAGATGTCAGAAAAAATTTAACATTGATATTAAAAAACAACTTCATTTATTCAAAGGCCTTTAAGAATCTAACAACTGTATATAGGCCTGTTGCTATTATCTCTGATTATTATCTACTAATTGAATGGCTCAACATCTCAACTGCCAAACACTGTTCCTCTTTTCTTTGGTGTCTCCTCAGGGTGAGACTGAGTATGTTTCCCTTTCAGGTAGTAGGCACTTCAAAGATGCCAACAGGAGAAATTAGACAGCTGACTTGGGAATCAACCCTAGGCCACTTAAGTCAGGATTCAGAAAGGAGGGCTGGTGCTCTTGTGCAGCAAGTTAAGCCACCATCTGCAGTGCAGGCATCCTACACAGGCACCAGTTGGAGTCCCAGCTGCTCCACTTCCAATCCCGTTCCCTGCTAGTGCACCTGGGAAAGCAGCGGAAGATGGCCCAAGTCCTTGGACCACTGCATGTGGGAGCCTGAGAGGAAGCTCCTGGCTCTGACCTTACCCAGCCCCAGCCATTGCTGTCATTTGAAGAGTAAACCAGTTAATGGAAGATCTCTCTCTCTCTCCAAATATATATATATATATCCCCCTCTGTAATGCTTTCAAATAAATAAATATTTTTAAGAAGATTCAGAAAGGAAAAAAATGCAAATGTCCACATCTAGAGGATAGTATTATACACGTATTTTGGATGTGCCTATATAAAAAAGTTCAAAACTATTAGAGAAAGGGAAAATCAGATTACAAGTCAGAAAGAAACCAACCAGAATCAGCTACAAAACTCATGGTTCTTCTGCAGCACTTGTCTGTTATCAGGGCCAGTGGGTTAAACCAAGGCCTGTGACACCGGATTCTTGTCTGTTATCACCTTGCCTATCTCTAGTCACCCTTAGGACAACCTTACCCATTCTCTGTGCCCAGATCTTTATCTCTAACACTAGACTCCTCTAAAAGAAACCAGAGCTCCTTGAAAATGAGCTGGCTATTAACTCAGGGGCAGGTGCCCTCAAGACGTGCCTCAGCCAGCCTACAGTCAAACAGCAAAGATGCTTTCAGGAATGCCTTCAGAAAGGATAAAGACGACAAGCAGCTGAGGAAGGGGGCAGGAGGTGGCCAAACTGTGATGTGCCAAGTACAAAGTCCGAATTATAGTTCATTAGAACCAACTAAAGTTGAAAAGCATCCTGAGCATAAAAGGATTAAAATGGGATACACTGCTACAGAACATGTTAGAGAAAAGATACACCTTCTGATGTGGGTTCAATTTCATACGACTGAAGGATAGGGGATTGGTAGAAAGAAAATACTTGAAACACTTTTATTTGTGTAGCATCCCTTCACTGGATTAATTCAAATGGTTACTGGGTCAACAGCAAGGCATATTTATTATTATCTGTTTCCTTTTTAAGATAAGACAGCACTTCTAGTTGAGGGCTCAAGTGTTCTGAAACAGAGAATACTACAGGAACAAGTTTCAAGCAAGCCCGAACTTAAGCTGCTGGGCAGAAATGCCCTGGGGAAAACCAACCACGACTGCCCCACACTAAGGAATGTGTTGAGTTTGTCACTTGTACCTGCTGGCCAGGCACTTGCACTCCAGTCTCCAAGCTAAGAGGACATAAAAGTCCCATGATACTAGGGGCTTCCTAAGGCCTTGTAGGATCTTCACCTGGATATGATAGTATCAACACTCACCAGCATCTTCTTAGGGGACTGAGGCTAAGACACTTTGCCATCTGGCAGACAGCAAGGTGGCAGCCACTGGAGTGCAAGAGAAGCTCTGTATCTCCTTTAAAGAGATGTGTATACTTGGTATCTACTGCCTCTTCCATTTTCACCACACCGATGTCACCACCACCCCAGGGAGCAATATTTGCCTCATCAGCTTCCACCATCTCAACCATAACCAGAATGGAACAGAATCCAGACTCCCACACCAGTCAAAGTAAGACGCTGCACAGACAAGTCTGTAAACAGCTGCAATCACCTGCCCTTCGATGACACACCTCAGCTTTGCTGCACCACAGCTACACCTTGCTGTCTAGTTTGCCCCTGCCCAGGCCCCTCTAGTGTCTCCTGAACCCTCACCACAAAGCATAAGAGGGGACAGCACCTGGCCCAGCCCTCCAGAGATTCACATGCCACCGCCCCACACAGGTAACTCCACCCATCAGCCTAGGGCAGCTCCTGGTCCTGAACTCCGCTTAGCCTGTCCTGTCTTGAGGTTACCTAAGATGTGGGGAAAACAAGAAAGGCAGACTTTAAACACACATTATTCCAGTTTTGTCTCTCCTAAGTATTTCTGGAGAATGTATTTTTTTTTTTATTCACTAAACACTATAATCCACAAGAGGGCTATTTTCAAAGAGAGCAGACACAAGAATGACATTAAAATGTGGATCCAAAGCAAAGACTTGCCAGTAGTGTGAAGATTATCCATGCTGGTGACTGCTTTGCAGCTTCCAAGGCTAATGATGGATCATAAGAAACACAACCTGGAACTAAAAGGAGAGTGAAGAGGAAAACAAGGTGCAGAGCCACAAAAAAAAAAAAAAAAAAAAAAAAAAAACAAAGAAAGAGGAAGCAGAAACAGAAGCCGCTGATATGCTGACACTCTGAGGGGTGTAAAGGAAGTGGACAAGTGGTAACTAACAGAATTCAGCCTTTTCTGCTTTGTCTTGTGCTAATAGACAGCAAACCAACCTGTGCACAGAACACTGCAACGACTGGGAAATTGGAGGAACAAGATAATTCTGTAAGTGAGGGAGTTCTCAGGAGAATTTACAGGAAGTCTTTAAGAAGCATCACTAGGCCCTCTACTCACATGAGATATCACGTGAGACACCACGTGAGATACGTCTGAAGGGGAAGAGGGACCATGAAGTCTTAAACTCCCAGTGCTCTTCCTTTAGTTACCTCCAGAACTCCAGCTTCAGGCAAGTGGGTATAAAATATTCTGTTTACAGGTCAGTTTCATGAATAAGCCATGGATGAGAGAGAGATGAATGCTATACCAACATTCCCCAGAACAGGACCCAGTTCCACAGTCACAAGCTCCAGTGAACATTCACCGGAGACCCTCAGTAGGGTAGATGACTGTGAAACTCCAGAACACTAAGGACAAAGAACAGAACCTAAAATCTCCCCAAAGACAAAACGGGGTCAACAAGGCACAGGGCATTTTCATCAGCAATGCCAGAAGCTGGGAGGTAACAGAGCAAGCACTTCACAGTGCTCAGAGAAAATTACTGCCGGCCCAGAATTCCACACTCAAATTATTAGTGCCTGGGTTGAAGCTGGCACTAGTCCCAATTCCAGACTCCTGATAATATGCACCCCAGGAGGCAGCAGGTGATAACTCCGGTAGTTAGGTCCCTGTGACCCACATCAGAGACTTAGATTGACTTCCTGACCTGACTCCTAGTTTTGGACTGG
Source organism: Oryctolagus cuniculus (assembly GCF_964237555.1). Lineage (NCBI taxonomy): Eukaryota > Metazoa > Chordata > Mammalia > Lagomorpha > Leporidae > Oryctolagus > Oryctolagus cuniculus. Next base: position 120,342,066 of record NC_091434.1, read on the forward strand.
CCCAGCCTCGGCTGTTGTGGGCATTTGGGGAGAGCACCAGCAGACAGGAATTCTCTCTCTCTCAGCCTCTCAAATTTTTAAAATTAAAAAAATTTAAAGTTTTAAGGATTACTTCCCTTGCAGCCCTTGACCACAACCTAATGAAAAAATACACAGGCGTAGGGTGGGCATTTGACCTAGCAAGTAAGATGCCAGTCAGGCCACCCATGCCACATAGCAGAGTGTCTGGGTTTGAGTCCCAGCACCAGCTCCCAATTCCAGCTTCTTGCTATTGCAGATCCTGCGAAGCAGTGGTGACAGATCAAGTAATTGGGTTCCCATCATCAGAGTAGCAGATCTGAATTGAGTTCCCAGCTCCTGGCTTCAGCCTGGCCCAGTCCTGGCCATCATCAGCACTTGGAAGTGAAACAAAGAACAAGAGCTTTCTCTGTTTATCGCTTATCGCTGTCTGTGTGTGTATGTCTGTCTATATGTGTATGTCTATCTATCCCTTTCTGTTTCTCTCTGCCTCCCTCACCAAAAAAAAAAAAAAAAAGAAAAAGAAAAAAAAAGAATAGACACGTGTTCCACCAAAATGAGAGAATAACTTAGAGAAACCAAAGGATCCATCAAAAGGATCAAGGGGGGGGGGGGGGGGGGGACTCCCAGGAAGACAGCCTGGAAAAGCAACCAGTCCAGATTAAAGCAAGACCGAGTACTTTGGGGGGGAAAAGGAACGGCCGTCGCCTAAGAGTTTTTGTCTGTCTGATGAACTGGATTGAAGTGCTTTACAAGGCAGCCAAAGTTTCACAAGGAGGGACGTGAAAAGATTATGTGTAAATCAACAGCAATTTTATCATACATAGAAACATGAAAGTAAACACTTTAAGAAGAGCCGCTTAAAAAGGTAGAAACTGTCGTCTCTAGTTAAAGAAAGGAGCTACAGAAGACACCGACACTTTTTACTCTAAGGGTTAAAGCACTATTTGGCTTTTCAATATTTACATGTATTATCTTGATAAATGTAAGCCTGCTGAGCAATACTTTAAAATGTCTTTGAATACAGCAAAACAAAAGACAAAATGCCAACCTAGATGGTATCTACCTACTTGAATGCTCCTTTTCAGAAGCTTCTTGGTTTTGTTTTTGGAAATAAAGAGAGGAATGTTTCTTTAGCAACCAAAAATCATAAAGTATGATTCTGATCATATGCTTTTAAAAATCTATAAAACCTAACGTTCATCAGTATAGGTTTTGGAGTTAAAACATCAAAATATGGCTCAATCCGTTATAAATTACCTTGGGCAAATTAATTTTCCAAGTCTTACTATTTTGATCTGTAAAATAACACTATCTACTTAGTAAGATGTATGGAAAACTGTGTAATATAATACTATGTATTTGGTACCTGGCCATTACTAAAATTCAGTGCACAGTAGCTACTTCCACAGCACTTATTACTAGCATTATCACTATCATTCACTCCTTATCCACCTGACTATAGTTGCCCAACACATTCTAGAAGAAGTAAAGACATCAGGCTCTTCTTTGAACAGTTTAGGAGATGTAGTTAAGTTAGGGTCAAAATTCAAACATGTTTATTTTGGAAGCAAAAACCAAAAAATCTCCCACAACCAATTTCTCTGAAGGAACAGAAATTTTTCTGCTGAATTCCACATCACCCCAAAACTTCAACATTTCACCACTCATACCCTGGAGCAGATCTAATGTGTAAATTAAAACTCATCAGATAGTTAGTTGGAAGTCCTGTTGATTCCTAGAAAATAAAACACTATCAAACTAATTGGAAAATAATCACATTAATTCCATGTCAGTAAAAATTTACAGAAAGATTTAAAGAATAAACCATATTCAACAATTCAAACCACTTTAAATTTGAATTCAAACTATTTCAAAAGCACTGAATCACAATGGCCCAACAGGTGGAAAATCCTGCCTCTGTAATCTGATGGTCCTGGGCCTGACACCCACTTGGCCTCTACGCCCTGGTGTGACACCTGTGGGCAAGATCCTAAACCTCTCCAAGCCTCAGTTTTCGTACCTGAATTACAAGACACAACAAGTTTCCCCTACATGGCTATAGTGCAGACTCAAAGGGATGCATCCAAAGAGCCCCGTGGCAGATGCTCCAAAGGTAAGAACTGCTATAATCACACTATTTTGTTTCAAGAGTTGGCAATCAGGGTACTTCTTTACAACTGGCTCATTCACAACACCCACTGTGCTGGTTAGTGCTCTCTCACTCCAGTTGTGAAAGTTATTTCCTTATGAAAAGGAGGAAGACTCCCCTCTGTTCTTTAGGGACAGTAATGGAGAGCCAAAGAGAAATCCCAGGTATATTCCAAAACCACAGAGGTGACAGAGGGGACCCATCACCATGTAAAGCTCAGTTCATGTGAGCCACCTAAGGACTTCTTAATAACAAGCCTAACACAGGCACCAGCACGTGCAGACAGACCAGGAAGGCAAGAGCCAACGTCCAACTTTCTCTTCCCATATGGCTTGTGGAAGCTAACAAACAGCTGACCTCGCCTTTAAAGAAACGCCCATCCCACATCACACTGATACATTCAAGTCCTGGCTCCAGCTTCCCGCTAGAACGCTCAAGTAACTGAGTTCCTGCCACTCACATGGGAGACCTGGATTTGGTTCCTGCCTCTCAGCTATTGTGGGCATCTGGGGAGTGAACCAGAAGACTGGACTGATGGCTCTCTCCCTCTGTCACTCTAATAAATAAGTTTAATAGTGTTCTGAAATATGACTAGATTAACTAGATCCCTTTTGTAACATGTTAAACAATTAACTCTGCAACTCTTGGTAGTTACTGACACTAATATATAGCAATTGTTTAAATTTGCTAACATCCAGTAAGACAAAATTAAGGTGAAGAGAAGGAACCAAATATTAATGTAAACTAAGAAGTACAGCAAAACTTTCATAGAGCAGGGGAAAAAAAAAACCTTCCACTTTTCTCTAACAATAGTATTACTACAAGAATAGTACCACTCCTTTCTATGCCACTGCTGGACACATTTTAAATTAATCCACAGCCTTGAGATTATTGGGAAACTTACTGCCAAAATATGCTAACACCCCTGCCGCACAATGCTAGCAAAGATCCACTGTCAGGTTCTGAGTTCTTGCCCACAGCCTCTTCAGTAAGAAATTTCCAATCACAGGACGCCAGGCGCTAGGTTGTCCACCAGGAACAGCATACAACACACATGTTATTTCTGTCCTCAGTGAAAAGGAGGGATGAAGGGAGAGGGAACCAAGCAGAGATCCTCCCACAGTGAGTAAACACCAGACACAAGCAACGCGCAGGCAAGCACCAGCCTGGCCACAGGGTTTCTCCCCAAGCCTGTGTCCTTTCATTATCCAGCAGACCAGCCCAGGATTGACCTAGGGAACACTGCTGAGCGCTAGGGAGCCAGTCACCCGAGCAGGGCCTCTCAGGTAGACACGCCCACTGAATAGGCACATACACACAGGTGTATCTGGGCACATGTTTTGGCCACGAATTTGTTAAACAAATATGGAGGGCCTTAAGTAAACAGTGAGTTAACAGTCCCAGCCCAGGCCTAAATCTCTCATGTGATCCGGACAAGTCACTTCCTGCAATGTGGCTCCCTCAAGGACCACAGGGGCTGTGGAATATTCCTCCCTTCAGATATCAAGGCTCTGCCCTCAGCCTGAGGCTCCACTCATTCCTCCTCAAATGGGAGGCAACACAGAACGGTAAGAGAATCAACGGCGTTGTGAATTCACTAAGTCCCCCTCCTCTAGATTTTTCTTTTAAGGCTACTCTAGCCCGTGTTTAAAAATTACTTATTCATATGATTGGCAGAGAGCAAGCTCTCATTTGCTGGCTCACTCCCGGAAAGTCCCACAATGGCCAGAGGTGAGCTGGGGCCTAAGCCAGGAACTCCATCCAGGTCTCCCTGGGGAGGCAGGAACCCAATTACTTACGGGGGGGGGGGGGGGCTCCTGGGATCTACCATCAGCAGGCAGCTGGAGCCAGGAGCAGAGCCGGAACTGAACTCATGGACTCCAGCAAGAGTAGGCGAAATACCAGCCACCCCACCCCACCCCACCCCACCCCACCCCGACGTTTTTACCTCTTTTTCCACTTTTACCCTGAAACAACAGAAATTTCGTATCCGCCTGTTTACGAAGCCTCTTCTATATGAACTTGCTCCGCACTGGAGATTTACGACTTAGGCGGAGGCGAAAACAGACATCCCTGCCCCCAGAGTTCTCAATTTGATCGGGTAGAAAAACCAAACGTGAGAAGAGACACGCAGATAATGTTGTCAGCAAGCAGCTCTAACACTAAGGACGCTCGCTGCAGGATCGAGAGCAGGTGACACGAGGCGGGGCACGGGCCCAGGGGCCAGCGCCAAGCTCTCCAAGGAGGGGACCACCTCTCGCCGCGGGGAAAACTGACCGACCCCCTGCAGCCCGGGGGTGGGGGTGGGGGGCGGAAGCGAGAAGAAGGGCAGTGGCAGGGCCCGCAGCCCGGCGTTGGGGTACTCAGGAGCATCCACGAAGGCGCAGGGGGCAGGGGGTAGGGGACAGAAGGGCCGACTCCGCGAAAGGGGGCGGGTCTCGGGCGGAGGGGGTCCTTCAGAACGGGAGCCGACGGGGGAGGCGGAGAGTAAAGGGTCCGCCCAGAGGGCTCTAGCGAAGGAAGGGCAGGGCAGGCACCAGAGGAGGTGTGGGGGTAGCGGGGCCCATTTCGGGGCGCGGGGCTGGGCGGCTCTAAAACCGGGGGGGGGGGGGTGTCAGCAGGGTCAGGGAAGCAGAAGGCGCGCGAGCCGGGGCCGCCCCCGCCGACCCGCACACTCACCTGGCACTGCAAACACCGCCGAGTCCAAACCGCGACTGTAGGGCAAGGACGCCGCTCGGGTTCCAGCGCTCCGACCGCCGCACGTCCAGCGTCCCGGCCGCTGCCCTGACGTCACCGCGAAGCGCGCGTGCGCGGGGGCGCGGGGCACGCCGGGAGTTGTAGTGGGAGCGGGAGGCGGGGACTCCGGGGGAGGGGCGTGGGACCTCTGGTTAGGACGCGAGCTTTGCACACGTTAAGATCAGCCTTCGTTGGCTTTTTAAAATATTTGTTTTATTTTTTTTTAACCTGTTTGAGAGAGAGAGGAAGAGAGACCTCCCATCTGCTGGTTCACCCCCAAAGCGTCCGCGATGGCGTGATGTGGGACACAGGTATCTGGACCACTAGGCTAAATGTCTGTTCCCAGACTTCATATTTAACTAAAAAGAAGTTGTTAGCACCTGGGCCTTGGTGTGCCGCGGCGGTTAAGATGCCTCTAGGGAGGAGAAATTGTATGAAGGACACGCTGTCATTGTAACTTTTCTGTAAATCCGAAATGACTCTCAAAGGAAAAGTTTTAATTTTTAAGAGACAACGGAGGCCGGTGCCGCGGCTCACTAGGCTAATCCTCCGCCTAGCGGCGCCGGCACACCGGGTTCTAGTCCCGGTCGGGGCGCCGGATTCTGTCCCGGTTGCCCCTCTTCCAGGCCAGCTCTCTGCTGTGGCCCGGGAGTGCAGTGGAGGATGGCCCAAGTGCTTGGGCCCTGCACCCCATGGGAGACCAGGAAAAGCACCTGGCTCCTGCCATCGGATCAGTGCGGTGCGCCAGCCGCAGCGCGTCGGCTGCGGCGGCCATTGGAGGGTGAACCAATGGCAAAAGGAAGACCTTTCTCTCTGTCTCTCTCTCTCACTGTCCACTCTGCCTGTCAAAAAATTAAAAAAAAAAAAAAAGAGAGAGAGAGAGAGAGACAACGGAAGGAAAAAAGGAAGTGTCACTTATCTTTACTATTAAACTTTTTAAAAAGATTTTATTGATTTATTTATTTCAGAGGCAGATTTACAGACAGAGGGAAAGACTGACAGAGGTCTTCCATCTGCTGGTTCACTGGCTGCAATGGCTGGAGCTGCGCCAATCTGAAGCCAGGATCCAGGAGCATCCTCTGGGTCTCCCATGTGGGTGCAGGGACCCAAGGACTTGATCCATCTTCCACTGCTTTCCCAGGCCATAACAGAGAGCTGGATCAGAAGAGAAGTAGCCAGGACACAAACCAGTACCCACGTGGGATGCGGGCGCCTCAAGCAGAGGCTTATCCAACTGTGCCAATAGCACCAGCCCCTACTGCTAAACTTGGAGATGTTTTTAAGTCCTTGTGGGCTCTAGGGGTCAGTCAGGAGTACTACCTGGGAAGAGACTTAAAGGATCTCCTGTTAAGCCTTGACTCTTGGGATCTGGCAGTGATGGGAATAATGGGTATGTGTACATAATAAGTAACAAGTTACCAGTCTGAACACTTAAGATTTGTCTGCTTTTATTTAAGTGAAGCATATCTAAATTTTTTTTGACAGGCAGAGTGGACCGTGAGAGAGAGAGAGAGAGACAGAGAGAAAGGTCTTCCTTTGCCGTTGGTTCACCCTCCAATGGCCGCCGTGGCTGACGCGCTGCAGCTGGCGCACTGCACTGATCCGAAGGCAGGAGCCAGGTACTTCTCCTGGTCTCCCATGGGGTGCAGGGCCCAAGCACTTGGGCCATCCTCCACTGCACTCTCAGGCCACAGCAGAGAGCTGGCCTGGAAGAGGGCAACCGGGACAGAATCCAGCGCCCTGACTGGGACTAGAACCCAGAGTGCCGGTGCCACAGGCAGAGGATTAGCCTATTGAGCTGTAGTGCTGGCAGCATATCTAAATTTAAAAAGGAAAGAAATCTAGAAAATTCTGTTGTTCAATTGGTCTTCAAAACCCCCAATTCTGCCAGTAAAGTCCCTGTCTTAACCTGGGGAAAGAGAACAGGGGCAGTGTATCAGAGTGCCTGGTTTGAGTCCCAGCTGCTCCTTGCTTCTGCTCCAGCCCCCTGCTAATGCACCTGGGAGAGAGCAGATAAAGGCCCAAATGCTTGAGTTCCTGCCACCCATGTGGGAGAGACCCAGAAGTCAAGGCTGTTGTGGTTATTTGGGGAGTGAACCAACAGATGGAAGATTCTCTCTCTCTCTCTCTCTCTCTCTCTCTCTCTCTCCCTCCCTCCCTCACTCCCTCCCTCTCTCCTCTCTCTCTCTCTCTCTCTCTCTCTCTCTCTCTGTGTTTCAAATAAATAAATCTTAAAAACAAAAAAGTGAGTAGAAGGGTTCAGAGATTCTGAGATTACCTGGGATTCTTTCTGGTTCTGCCACTCCTGGATGAGCTTGGATAAATAGAAATGGCCAAGTTCTTTCCTTCCTTCCTTTCTTTTTTCTCTTTCTTTCTTGTTTGTTTGTTTTAAAATTTATTTAATTATTTGAAAGGTACAGTTACAGAGAGAGGATGAGAGAGAGATCTTCCATCCATTGGTTCATTCCCCCAAATAGCCACAATGACCGGGGCTGGGCTGGGCCAAACCCAGGAGCCAGGAGCTTCATCAGGGTCTCTTGTGTGGTTGCAGGGGCTCAAGGATTTGGGCCACCTTCTACTGCTTTCCCAAGCCATTAGCAGGGAGTTGGATAGGAAGTGGAGCAGCTGGGACTCGAACTGGAGCCCAAAATGGGATGCGGGCATCACCGGCAATGGCTTTACCCACTGCACCACAGCACCGGCCCCGTGGCCAAGTTTCTTGACTGTCTCTCAGTAAAGTAATGAGCCTGAACACCTGCAGTGTTAGTCTTAAGGATCTTCTGGGCTTGGATCTCAAGTGTTAAGAAAAAACATTAACATACTGTCTTTGAGAGATGGTGCTATGGATGACTTGTGTTTTTCTTCCTACTTTTCCAAATTTTCTTTAATGAATGTGCACCACTTAAACAGGAAAAAGTAGTCCTTGCATCCAGTTTGGTTTAAGGGGATGTTTCAGGAGCTAGAGCAGGGATTGTTTCCTCGTAAGTTTCTAATTTAGTAAAATGGGCTTCATGTCCAAGTTCGTTGACAAGAAAAGCTTAGGAAGAAAGGAGAAGACAGACTCCAGGCGAGGACACCTGCTTTTCAGCACTGCGTCTGCCTGAACTGAACATGTGACCTCTGGTTTTGATACTGAGAGAGGGCAGTTAAGAGGCCACCCCAGGACTCAGCGCCCATCCCTCATCTTGTCTCCTTGGCCCTCGACACAGTCAAACTCAATTACTTGCTGGACAGTCCCACCCCCTCATTTGTCCCAATTACTAGTACAGCTGTTTGGGATGAGTGTATCAGAGTACCTGGGATTAAAGCTCAAATCTGGCTCCAGCTCCCTGCTAATGCCCACCCTAGGAGGCAGCAGATAATGGCTCAAGTATAAGGGTCCCTTTAGCCAGGCTGAGCCCCAGCCGTTGCAGGCATCTGGAGAGTAAACCAGCAGATAAGAGCGCTCTCGCTCTCTCTCGCTCTCTCTGCCTTTTAAATAAGTAAATAAATTGAAAGTGATACAGTCTTGTGGGTAAAGAATAAAATGTCAAATGGAAAAAGAAGTAAATGCCACATCTCTTGTTGCGCCTCCCATAATTTGGAAGGCACATCTTCCAATAACAAAAACTAATGGAAACTCACTCGCATTTTTGCTTCTGGTACTTTTCCTAAGTGGATTACAGCTGTCCCTATTTCCTTCTTTACTCCATTCATTTGTGTGTTTTCCAGCAGTATCTCGAGGGATATTTTATACATATAAGAGTAGCAGAGGTAGCACTTATGGTTGGGCCATAGGAACCTGGCAGTCCCAGGATCTCCACCAGCACCTAAGTCCCATTCCCAAAAGACACACAGTCCTTGTGAGAATAGGGCGTGGAGCGAGCCAATGCCACTTCCAAGCCAGGGCAAGGCAGCCCTTCCAACCTGCTGGCTGCACCTTTGCTGCTTCCGCTTTTGAATCTGAACCTGCTTCTTTTGGATGGAAAAAGAAGTTTGTATTTTTAAATCAGGCTTCATTTTGCCTTCAACATCTACCGAGAAGCTGCTATAGTTGGGATGTGTTCTGTTCCCACCAACTGCTCATGTTGAAACTTGTTTGCTGGGGTAACATCTTGAAAGGTGATGGGCCCTTTAAGAGGCGATTACATCCTTAAGAAGGATTAGTGCCTTCCTGGGGAGTGAGCCTTAGGACTGGATTAGTTACCCTGAGAGGGAGTTGTTATGAAGCAAATCTATCCCTAGTGGCTTTCTTTAAATGTGTGTGTATTCATTTATTTGAAAGGCGAACACACACCTACACACACACACACACACAGACCTACAGACAGAGATCTTCTGTCCACAATGGTCACTCCCCAAAGGCTCCTGGCAGCCAAGGTGGACAGGGGTTCAGAAATGAGGAATTCCTTCCAGGTCTTCTACACCAGTAGCAGAAACCCAACTATTTGAGCCATCACCCCTGCCACCCAGGGTATGTTTTAGCATGAAGCAGGAATCCACAGCAGAGCCAGGACTAGAACCCAGGCACTGTGATACAGGATGTAGGCATCCCTACACTTGTACTTCCTACAGGGAAGTGGCCTCTTCCCTGCTGGCCCCAGTCTGCAGTGTTTCCTCTCTTCCGTACACATGCACCTGCCCTTCTGCTCTAGCTAGGATTTGAAGCAGCACAAGGTGCTGGCCAGCACTATGCCATTGCACTGCCCAGCCTCCAGAACCATGAGCTACATCAAACCTCTTCCCTTGTAAATTACCCAGCTGCAGGTATTGTCTTACAGCACCAGGAAATAAACCAGGAAAATAGCCTTGGCTTGCTTCAGAAAGCTTTGGAGGAGAGCAGCTGGTTTTTGTCCACTGAAATCATGAAACCGCCCCTGCACACAAGAATGAGGAAATGCGATGGCATAGCTGTGACACAGGCAGCCTTGCAGTAATGTCCCTGTTTACAGCCTGTGTCTCACCAGCCTGCCCGCCCCAGCACACCTGCTCGGGTTGCGTGTTTTCCTGTCTATGTAACCACTCACATGAAAGTCCAGCACCCTCCCTGGCCAGTTCCCATGCCCCCCCTACTGTTGCTTCCACTTTCTCTGCTACTCGCTGCTTGCCAGACATCACAGGAGTCTGAGGAAGGACAAAAGCATGTTCTTCCTCTCCCCTGTTAAAACCACAGCCCCCTCCCCAGTTGCTTTCTCTCATTCTTGACCATCTCAGAATGCCCAATGAATTGATGGTACCATTACCTTGTTCTCCAGGATGATGAAAGATTTTCTCTCCAAAAATGCTTTATCTTTTTCCTTCAAAAGGCTTTGCAGAGGAAGACAGCCAGGATGCAAGAGTCCAAACACCCGCCCCCTCCCACCTCTGTCCTGGAGTCTAAGAGATGCAAATCAGAGAACATGAGATCTTTTAATTATAAAATTTTAAAAGATTTTAAAGGAGATACTCAATATATGCAAGGATTTGATGAGGTGACCGGGGCTTACACTACTTGTACATCTATAAATATAGAGAAAAATTTGATGATACCAAGAGCTTTAAAATAGTTTCTATTCTTTTATTTTTATTTCTTAAAATTTTTAATTTAGTTACTAAGATATTTCATTTTGTTATTTCACATTTTTTTAATTAGGAAGGCAGGGAGACAGAGACAGAGATCACCCATCTACTGTTTCAGTCCCAAAGCATCCACAGCAGCAGCCCCAGGCCAGGAGCAGAGAGCTCAGTCAGGGTCTCCCACGTGGGTGGCAGAGCCATCACTCTGTGTGTGCCAGGGTGCAGGTTAGCAGGAATGCTGGAATCGCAAGCAGAGCTAGGGCTCCAACCCAGACACTGTGCCATTGGATGCAGGTGCCCCAGGCAGCATCTTACTGCTGTGCTGAATGCCCACCCTATAATTCAGACTCTTTAAACCAGTTATTCTACTTCAAGACAAAGATCCTAGAAAGACTGAAGTTGCAATTTCAATCTTGCCATCTGATTGATAAGAATCAAAAAGTTCATAGGCAGGGGCTGGTGCTGTGGTGTAGTAGGCTTGGCCTCCATTTGCGGCACAGGCATCCCACATGGGTGCCTGTTCAAGTCCCAGCTGCTCCACTTCTTTTTTCTTTTTTTTTTTTATTTATTTAAAAAGCATAGTTACAGAGAGGCAGAGGCAGAGAGAGAGAGAGAGAGAGAGAGAGAGAGAGAGAGAATCTTCCATGCACTGACTAGTTCACTCCCCAAATGGCTGCAGCAGCCAGAGCTGAGCCAATCTGAGCCAGGAGCCAGGAGCCTCTTTGCAGTCTCCCACTTGGATGCAGGGTCCCAAGGACTTGGTTCATCTTCTACTGCTTTCCCAGGACTCTAGCAGAGAGCTGGATCAGAAGTGGAGCAGCCAGGGCATGAACTGGCACCCATATGGGATGCTGGTACCGCAGGCAGCAGCTATATCTGCTACACCACAGTGATGACCCCCTAGCTCCTCCACTTTTGATACAGCTCCCTATTGAAGCCTGGGAAAGCAGGAGAAGATGGCCCAAGTGCCTGGACCCCTGCACCCATATGGGAGACCCGGAAGAAGCTCCTGGCTTCTGGCTTCAGATCACCCCAGCTCCAGCTGTTGCGGCCATTTGGGGAGTGAACCAGCAGATGGAAGACCTCCCTCTGTGTCTCTCCTTCTCTCTCTGTAACTCTGCACCTCAAATAAATAAATAAATCTTTTTTAAAAGAGTTCATCGTATGACAAATATGTGAGTTATTGGAGCTCATGTCTTTATTTACTACTTTTTATGTTTTTAAAATTTATTTTCATCCACTTGAATGGCAGAGAAATAGTGAGAGAGGAAAGACAGAGACACAGAGAGAGATCTTCCATCCACTGGTTTCCTCGCCAGATGCCCCACAACAGCCTGGGCTGGGCTAGGCCAAACCCAAGAGCCCAGTACTCCATCTGGGTCTCCCATATGAGTGGCAGGGGCCCAAGCACCTGAACCGTGATCCACCGCCTCCCAGGTTCATTAGCAAGAGGTTGGATGGGAAGCAGTGCAGCAGGGACTTGACAGGCATTTTGACATGGTAGTTGGGCATCAGAATTAATGGCTTAACTCCCTGCTCCACAAAGCTTGTCCCACTCTTTTAAGAATCAATGTATTTGAGAGGCAGGGAAACAGAGAGGGCTAGAGGATGAAAAAGAGAGAGAGAGAGATCACTCCCATCTGCTGGTTCACTCCCCAAATGCCCATAATGGCCCTGTTTGAAGCCTCAAGCTGGGAATCCCATCCAGGTCTCCCAATATTTGAGCAGGTGGCAGGAACCCAATAATTTGAACCATCATTGGATACACAGCAGCATAAAACTGGAATCAAAAGCCAAAGCTGAGGCCAGCGCTGTGGCACAGTGGGTTGGGACCCTGGCATGAAGCGCCAGCATCCCATACGGGTGCCAGTTCTAGTCCTGGCTGCTCCTCTTCCAATCCAGCTCTTTGCTGTGGCCTGGGAAGGTGGTGCAGGATGGCCCAAGTCCTTGGGCCCCTGCACCCATGTGGGAGACTGGGAGGAAGCTCCTGGCTCCTGGCTTTGGATCAGTGCAGCTCCAGCCACTGTGGCCATCTGGGGAGTGAACCAGAGGATGGAAGAACTTTCTCTCTGTCTCTACCTCTCTCTGCAACTCTGTCTTTCAAATAAATAAATCTTCAATAAAAAAAAAAAAGCCAAAGCTAGGACTTGAACCCAAGCACTCTGAAATAGGGTGGAAGTATCTCATCCTGGGGTCTTAACTGCCAGGCTACACACCTGTCCCAGAGACGGTATCTTATTGGCAATAGTGTATCTTGGTGTAAACTCTTTGGAGAGCAATCTCCCATTATCTTGTAAGTTTTAATACACAGGTACCCTTTGGCCAAGCAAACCCACTGCTAAGTAAATACCTGAGAGCAGTATTTTCAAAGCTTTTGAGTATCATCCACATTGATAAATTTGCTCCATAATGCAGTGCATGGTTGTGTTAGTTAAGGTTCTCCAGAGCAACAGCACAGACGGAAATACATAAATATGCAATAATAGCTTAATTATGGAAGTGGCTCATGTGATGATCGAGGCTGAGGAGTCCCACTGTCTGCCACCTGCAAGATGGAGCCAGGAAAGCCATTGGTGTAGACCCAGTGCACACCTAAAGGCCTGCAGAAAGCCAGGGGTGAGAATCCCAGTCCAAGACTGGGCCTGAAACTTTGAGCAGGAGAAGAGAGCAGGAGAAGGGGAATGCTACAACTCAAGCAGAGATGGTAAACTTTCCTTTCCTCTACCTTCTAGTGCTATTCAGATCTTCAAGCTGGAGTCAGAAGCTGGAGCCAGGTCTTGAACCAAAGTACTCCCACAGGATTTGGGCATCTTTTTTTTTTTTTTTTGTACTTTTTTTAAAATTTATTTACTTATTTTAGAGTCATAGTTACATGGAAAGAGATGGAGAGAGAGAGAGAGAGAGAGTTAGTTCTTCCATCTGCTGGTTCATTCCTCCAGTGGCCACATGGCTGGGGGGAGCCAGGCGGAAGCCAGGAGCCCAGAGTTTCCTCCGGGTCTCCAATTTAGGTGCAGGGGCCCAAGCATTTGGGTCATCTTTTGCTGCTTTCTCATGCACATTAGTAGATCGGAAGTGGAGCAGCCGGCACCATTATGAGATGACAGCATCACAGGCAGCTTTGCCTGCTACAACACCATACCAATCCCACAGAAATCCTGAAACACCATAAATGGAAGAAAGATTCCACCTATGCTTAAATGCTTCCAGGAACTAAATTCTTCACAATTTTACTTATGTGAATGCTCTTTAAAGTACCAGGAATTTTAGAAGTATATTTAATAACTCTGTTTATGTTCTTCATTATCAAATACATGATTATGTTCAGTAAAATAAGCCTAGTATGCAGGGATGGTTCAACATTCACAAATCAATCAATGGGGTACATTAACAAACAGAAGAACAAAAACCATATGGTTATCTCAATAGATGCAGAGAAAATATTTGATAAAATACAACACCCTTTCATGATGAAAACTCTAAGCAAATTGGGTTTAAAAGGAACATTCCTCAACACAATAAAGGCAATTTATGATGAACCCACAGCCAAAATCTTCTTGAATCGGGAAAAGTTGGAAGCATTCCCACTAAGATCTGGAACCAGACAAGGAGGAGCACTCCCACCATTGCTATTATATATGGAAATTTTAGCCAGAGCCATTAGGCAAGAAAAATAAATCAAAGGGATAAAAATTGGAAAGGAGGAACTCAACTATCTCTATTTGCAGATAACATTATTTTATATATACAGGATTCGAAAGATTCCACTGAGAGACTATTGGAATTCATAAAAGAGTTCAGAAAAGTGGCAGGATATAAAATCAATACACAAAAATAAATAGCTTTTGTATCCTCAGACAATGCCATGGCTGAGGAAGAACTGCTAAGATCAATCCCACTCACAATAGCTACAAAAAAATAAATACCTTGGAATAAATTTAACCAAGGAAGTCAAAGATCTCTATGATGAGAATTACAAAACATTGAAGAAAGACATAGAAGAAGACAAAAAATGGAAAAATCTTCCATGTTCATGGATTTGAAGAATCAATATCATCAAAATGTCTATACTATTAAAAGCAATTTACAGATTCAATGCAATCCCAATCAAAATGCCAATGATATTCCTTGCAAATCTAGAAAAAATGGTACTGAAATGCATATGGAAACACAAGAGACCCTAAATAGCTAAAGCAATCTTATACAACATAAACAAAGCTGGAGGCATCACAATACTAGATTTTAAGACATACTACAGGGTAGTCACAATCAAAACAGCCTGGTACTGGTACAAAAACAGATAGACAGACCAATGGAACAGAATAGAAATGCCAGAAATCAATCCACGTATCTACAACCAACTACTCTTTGACAAAGGAGCTAAAACCAATCCTTGGAACAAGAACAGTCTCTTCAACAAATGGTGTGATGTGGACATCTTAGCTGGTGGCCTAGCCAGTAGGCCAAATATCTGCTCCTCATTTATTTTTATTCATTCATTTATTTATTTTTTGACAGGCAGAGAGGACAGTGAGAGAGAGAGAGAGAGACAGAGAGAAAGGTCTTCCTTTGCCGTTGGTTCACCCTCCAATGGTTGCCGCGGCCAGTGCGCTGCAGCCGGCACACCGCGCTGATCCGATGGCAGGAGCCAGGGACTTATCCTGGTCTCCCATGGGGTGCAGGGCCCAAGCACTTGGGCCATCCTCCAATGCCCTCCCGGGCCACAGCAGAGAGCTGGACTGGAAGAGGAGCGACTGGGACAGAATCCGGCGCCCTGACCAGGACTAGAACCCGGTGTGCTGGTGCCGCAGGCAGAGGATTAGCCTAGTGAGCTGCGGTGCTGGCCCTGGTTTATTTTTAAATACATATAATTGGGGCTGGCATTGTGCTTTAAGGTATGATGTCAGCATTCCATATGGGTGACAGCTTGAGTCCCAGCTGCCCAAATTCCAATCCAGCTCCCTGTTAATGTGCCTGGGAAAGCAATTGAAGATGATCCAAGGCCCCTGCACCCACTTGGGAGCCCCAAAAGAAGTTCCTGGCTCCTGGCTTCAGATTGGCTCAGCTCAGATTGGCTTCAAATGGCTGCAGCCATTTGGGAGTGAACCAGTGGATGGAAGAGTGCTCGCTCGCTCACTCTCTCTCTCTTTCTCTCTTTCAGTAAACTCTGCCTTTCAAATAAATAAATACATAAATCTTTTAAAAATGCAAACAATGTGCCACTAGATCAATCTCATGACCTGGGACTGCTCATGGTTACTCAGATTATCTATTGCTGCATCCTAACCTAAATCCAAAATTAGTGGCTTAAAACAGCAATTTATTACCGGGTCTCATAGTTCTCTGGATTAGTTTGACATAAATATTAACTGATACTTTATGTTAACTGTCGCTCCCCCTCTTCGTGGAGGAACGACACAGGACCCTGCGCTGTTCTTTTGTCTGCTCGGCCCTCCCCGGGTTTGCTGCTGGTTCTTCCCGGGTTGGCTGCCGTCCCTTCCACCTCCGTGGAAGGGCGGTTCCCCCTGGCCACTTTCCCCACTTCCACGGGGGAGCGGCACACCGCCGGCAGGCTCTCTCGGGGGCTGCACAGGTGTTCCTCTTAGATGTTCCTGGTGCATGTTGTCTCTCTCCTCCTTTATAGTCCTCTTCCACCAGTCCCAACTCTGCTACCCACACGCCGAGTACGCTGCTCTCCTCCAATCAGGAGCAGGTCCTACAGTTTATTGGTTGAACTGGAGGCAGCTGTGTAGAAGCTGTTTCTCCCTTCTCAGCGCCATATTGTGGGAGAGCAGATGCATAGAATAAGTCTTAATTCCAGTAACTTAGTCTAGTCCGAGTTGCTCCCCACAGTTAACTGGTATGATTGCAGTTGGAACTTCATTTGTCTGTCAATGGCATGAGGGACTTCATTGAGAATTTGGAAAATAGTTTTGGGATACTAAAACTGGGGTAGGTATTTGGTACAGTGGTTAAGATGCCACTTAGGACATCTGCATGCCATTTGGGAATACCTGGGCTTGAGTGCTGGCTGCGCTGCTTCTGATCCAGCTTCCTGCTAATGGGCACCCTGGGAGGCAGCGGATGATGGCTCAAGTGCTTGGGTCCCTGCCGCCCATGTGGGAGATCTGGATTGAGTTCTAGGCTCCTGGCTTTGGCCTGGCCCAACCCTGGCTGTTGTAGGCATGTTGTAGGGAAGTGAACCCGTGGATGGAACATTCTCTCGCTCTCTCTCTCAAAAAATGAAAATAAATACATTAAAATTATAATTAAAAAATTTAAAGTTTCTTAAATGTTTAAACCATTCATAGTGTAATCACTTCCGACATTACTTTTTTTAAAAAAAAGACTTATTTATGTATTTGAAAGGAAGAGTTACAGAGAGGCAGAGGCAGAGTTAGAGAGACAGAGGTCTTCCTTCCACTTGTTCACTTTACAAATGGCCACAATGGCTGGAGCTGGGCCATCTGAAGCCAGGAGCCTAGAGCTTCTACCTGGTCTCCCATATAGGTGCAAGGGCCCAAGGACTTGGGCCATCTTCCACTGCTTTCCCAGGCACATTAGCAGGGAGCAGGATCAGAAGTGGAGGAGCCAGGACTCCAACCAGTGCCTATATGGGATGCCGTCACTAGGTGGCAGCTTTACCAGCTACACCAGCCACAGTGCCACCCTGAGACACCACTTCTAAAAAAAAATTTTTTTTTAAAGATTTATTTATTTATTTGAAAGTCTGAGTTACACAGAGAGAGAAAGAGAGAGAGGTCTTCCATCTAGTGGTTCACTTCTTGATTGGCCGCAACGGCCGGAGCTGTGCTGATCCGAAGCCAGGAGCCGGAGCCAGGAGCTTCCTCTGGGTCTCCCACACAAGTGCAGGGGCACAAGGACCTGGGCCATCCTCCACTGCTTTCCCAGGCCATAGCAGAGAACTGGGTCTGAAGTGGAGCAGCCTGCATATGGGATGCCAGCACTGTAGGCAACAACTTTACCTGCTACACCACAGTACCAACCCCACTACTTTTAAATTTAATCTGCAATCCTAATATTCCCTCCATCACATTCTTAAGTCTGGAAAATCAACAAAGCATAAATGAAGCCATGATAAGTATCCCTGGATGAGTCCCTGGCATAAATATTCCTGCCGTGGCTGATTTCAGCTTCACGACTTGGCATCCCTGGAAGGGAGCTGAGAAGGGTAGCAGACTAGTGCCACATGCAAGTTCAATAGATGCAGGGAGGCTGAAGGGCATAGGTAATAGCAAAATACGGTTAAATAGGGGAGATGAGGTTTGAATACACAGTCCCTTTGTTTTTTAATATTAAGTTTATATGATACCCTTTATAAGAAGGGCTCTGCTTGATGAATGGCTTGAAAATTTCTGAAAAATGTGTCCACTGTCTTCCACCAGTGGCCCCAGAATATCACAGAGTTTAACTGTTCTCCCAGTGACAGATGAGTAGAAGCTTTCCTGCTTTTAGTTACTATCAATAAAACTGTTATAAACATTTTGGCACAAATCTTTGCAAGGGTATATTATTTCATTTCTTTTTAGTATAATTTGCAGGATGATAGGATAGATATACAATTACGGTAGTTTTTTTAAAAAAGATTTATTTATTTTAAAGTCAGAGCTACAGAGAGAGGGAGAGACAGAGAGGTCTTCCATCTGCTGGTTCACTCCCCAAGTGGCTGCAACAGCCAGGGCAGAGCAAACCCAAGCCTATAGCTAAGAGATTCTTCTGGACCTCCCTCATGGGTAGCATGGACCCAAGCCCTCAGGCCATTTTCTGCTGCTTTTCCCAGGCCATTAGCAGGGAGTTGCATAGTAAGTAGAGCTGTTGGGACACTAATCGCCACCCATATGGAATGCCGGTGTTGCAGGTGGTGGCTTTACCCACTATGCCACAACACCAGCTCCAGTATGCTTAGTTTTATAAGAATCAACCAAACCATTTTCCAAATTGGCCATTTTATACTACCATAAAAATACCTACAATTGCCGGCGCTGCGGCTCACTAGGCTAATCCTCCTCCTAGCGGCACCGGCACACCGGGTTCTAATCCCGGTCGGGGCGCCGGATTCTGTCCTGGTTGCCCCGCTTCCAGGCCAGCTCTCTGCTGTGGCCCGGGAGTGCAGTGGAGGATGGCCCAAGTGCTTGGGCCCTGCACCCCATGGGAGACCAGGAGAAGCACCTGGCTTCTGCCTTCGGATCAGCGCGGTGCGCCAGCCACAGCGCACTGGCCGCGGCGGCCATTGGAGGGTGAACCAACGGCAAAGGAAGACCTTTCTCTCTGTCTCTCTCCCTCTCTCACTGTCCACTCTGCCTGTAAAAAACAAAATACCTACAATTAAAATTTATTTTGAATTTAATTTGAGAATGGGCAATACATTCACGTGGTTTAAAATTTCTTTTAATTTTTATTTCCTTTTTTTAATTTGAAAGGCAGAGAGACAGAGACAGAGAGACACACAGAGAGAGATAGATCTTCCATCCATTGGTTCATGTCTCGAATGCCTGGAACAGCCAGGATGGGGAAGCCAGGAGTCTGGAATTCAATTCTGGTCTCCTGTCTCCTGGTGACAGGAATCCAAGTACTTTAGCCATCATCTGCTGCCTCCCAGGGTGTGCATCAGCAGGAAGTTGGGTCAGAAGCTGAGGAACCAAGCACTCTGATATGGGATACAGGCATCTCATGCTTCTCACTAAACTGGTGTGCCAAATGCCCACCCTCCATTTCCATCTTTTAATGCAATGTTCTTTAACAGAGTTCTACTCCTTGATGTATGCATTGAACAATCTGTATTGGAGGTATTTCCATTTCAGTACATAGAAAGGTCCTCATTTCTTTCTTGAGTTACAGAATATTTCACTGAATTGCTGAACCAATTAATTTAATCATTCCCCTAGCGATGGACTCTAGAATTGTTTCCAATGTTTTGCTGCTACAAACAACACTGCAGCGAATAGGAGCAAATCTATTCCTTTTGACACAACTACAGGGTTTCTGTAGGCAAAATCCCAGAAGTGCAGTTGCTGGGTCAAAAGTTTTGTATACATTTTTTAAGGATTTATTTTATTTATTTCAAAGAGTGAGCCGGCTTCTATCTCTTGGTTTACTCCTCAGATGGCCAAATGGCCAGGGCTGGGCCAAGCCGAAATCAGGCCAAGCCAGGAGCCAGGAGCTTCATCCGGGTCTCCCCTGTGGATAACAGGGGCCCAAGGACTTGGGCAGTTATCTGCTGTTTTCCTAGGCATGCTAATTCGGAGCTGGATCTGAAAGTAGAACAGCCAAGACATGAAAAGTCGCCCATATGGGATGCACCGGCCTCTGTGTTCTTTCTTGATGCACATCACGGCATGGTCCCCTCTCCAATCCAGCGGTGTCTCAGAGAGCCTCCTTCCCAGGTTCCTCACCAACTGTCAATTTTTTGTGGATGCTGCCTAATCATAGGGGGAAAATGCTGTCTCAATTTTAACTTGCGTCTTTCTTTACACAAATGAAGTTGTCTTCTTTTTGCACACGACTAAGGATCATTTCTCCATACTGCCTTTTCTGTGAAGGCACCTCATTTTTCTACTGAGTTGTAAGACTTTTTCATGTTGCCTTCTGGAAGTTCTTGGAATACATTAGCCCCTTGTTTCTGACTATGTGTAGGGACTAGTTCTTCCATGTTCATCATTTGTCTTTTGATTTTGCTTAAGTACTTTTTGCAAACCAAGGTTTTTTATAGTCATGATTTCTGGATTTTGATGATTAGAAAAGCCTTCTTTACTTCAAGATTTAAAAAGGGATTTCCCCATGCTTTCTTTTTGTCCTTTTATGATTCCAGGGTTCTATGTTTACACCTTTAAAAAAAAAAGGATTTATTTATTTATTTATTTTAAGGGCAGAGTTACAGAGAGGGAGAGGGAGAAAGGAGGAGACAGAGATCTTCCATCGGCTGGTTCACTCCCCAGATGACTGCAATGACCGGAGCTGGGCCAATCTGAAGCCAGGAGCCAGGAGCTTCTTCTGGATCTCCCACATGAGTGCAGGGACCCAAGCAATGGGACCATTCTCCAGTGCTTTCCCAGGCAGATTATCAGGGAGCTGGCTCAGAAGTGGAGCAGTCAGGACATGAACCAACGCCCATATGGCATGGCTTTACCTGTTATGCCACAGTGTCAGCCCTATTTATATCTCTTTACATGTGGATTTCATCCTGGGATATGGTGTGAAATATAGATTCAATCTTATACTTTTTCACATGACTACATTTTTGTCCCAACACTGTTTATCAAACAGCCCATCCTTATCTCCATTTTTTGGGTTGCTATCTTTATCAGATGCCAGCTTCCCCAAATTATTTGAGTTATTTCTGGGCCTTTTATTATATTTCATTGGTCTGTCTACTCATGCGCTGATTTACTAATTGAGACTTTTAAATTGCCAGGTCTGGTGTCCCCTCTCTATTATTTTCAACATTTTCCTAGCAGATATTGTTGCATTTGATTTTTTTGGTCAATTCCCCCCCCCATATATAAAGAATAATTACTTTAGTGAAAATAACTGCTGATATTTTATTGGGATTATGTTAACTTCTTAATTTTTTTTTTTTTGACAGGCAGAGTTAGACAGTAAGAGAGAGAGAGAGAGAGACAGAGAGAAAGGTCTTCCTTTGCCGTTGGTTCACCCCCCAAAGTGGCCGCTACGGCCAGCGCGTTGGGGCTGGCACGCTGCGCCGATCCGAAGCCAGGAGCCAGGTGCTTCCTCCTGGTCTCCCATGCGGGTGCAGGGCCCAAGCACCTGGGCCATCCTCCACTGCACTCCAGGCCACAGCAGAGAGCTGGACTGGAAAAGGAGCAACCGGAACAGAATCCGGCGCCCCAACTAGAGACTAGAACCGGCGCAGCAGGTGGAGGATTAGCCTAGTGAGCCGCAGTGCCGGCCTAACTTCTTCATTTAGGGAGCACTGACACTTTTCTGATGGTGAATGTACTTATCTATGGATGTGATCCCTGCTCCCCATGCATTTAATTGTTCTTTTGTGACCTTTGGTGGTTATTTAAAATTTTATTCATGGAGCTGTTCATTGTGGCATAGTGGGCTAATCCTCTGCCTGTAGTGCTGGCATACATCCCATATGGGTGCTGGTTCAAGTCCCGGCTACTCTTCCTATCCAGCTCTCTTCTATGCCTGGGAAAGTAGTGGACGATGGCCCAAGTGCTTGGGCCTCTGCACCTGCAAGGGAGACTGGGGGGAAGCTCCTGGCTCCTGATCGGCTCAGCTTTGGCCATTGCAGCCATTTGGGGAGTGAACCAGTAGATGGAAGACCCTTCTGTCTCTCCCTTTTTGCGTAACTCTACCTCTCATATAAATAAATTCTTTAAAAAATTTTTATTCATGCAGATTTTGCCCAATTCTTTTTTTATAAACATATTATTTTTCATTTTGAAAGGCAGAGACAGGATCCTCCATCCACCGGTTCATTCCCCAAATGCCCACAAAAGCCAGGGCAGGGCCAGGTTGAAATCAACAACCTGTACCTCAATTAGTGCCTTCCATATGACTGACAAGAACCCAAGTGCTTGAGCCCTCACCTGCTGTTCCCACAGTATGTGGTAACAGAAAGCTAGAATTAGAAGTAGAGCCAGGTTTCAAACCTTGGCACTTCATTATAGGATACATGCATTCCGAGTGGCAACTTTTTCTTTCTTCTCTTTTAATAGTTGTTCTTGCATCTTTTTTCTTTTTATTTATTTATAAGGCAGAGGGAATGATCTCTTTCATCTGCTGCTTAATTCACTAAATACCCACAACAGCCAGGACTGGGCCAGGCCTGAAGCAAGGAACTCCATCTGGGGCTCCCATGAGGGTGGCAGGGGCCCAAGTACTTGAGCCAGCATCTGCTGTCCCGCAGGGTGTGCACTAGCAGGAAGCTGGATCGGAAATGGAGCCAGAAGTGGAACCAGGCACTCTGCTATGGGATGAGGGTATCCCAAGTGATGGCTTAACCTACTATGCTACAACACCTGTCTCCCCCAAGTGGTATGTTAACTGGTGCACAAACTGTCTACCCCTGGATTCTCATAAAAGCTTATTAATGTATTTTATTTCTAATTCACACACTAAAAATTATATTTTAAAATATATAACATGTATAGATATGTAATATGTGATAGTTATAAATAGGAAATACACTTTATAATGTTATAAATACCATTGAATATATTTCTAATTCACACAATAAAAATTATATTTTTAAATACATAACATGTATAGATATGTAATATGAGATAGTTGTAAACAGGAAATACACTTCATAACATTATAATATTACAAATACCATTGCATTTATTTACATTTGGTTACTTTTCCTATAATCAAGCTTATATAAAATGTATCCTTTTTTAAAAGACTTATTTATTATTTATTTGAAAGTCAGAATTACACAGAGAGAGGAGAGGCAGAGAGAGAGGTCTTCCATCTGATGGTTCACTCTCCAATTGGCCGCAATGGCCAGAGCTGTGCTGATCCAAAGCCAGGAGCTTCTTCTGGATCTCCCATCTGGGTGTAGGGTCCCAATCACTTGGGCCATCTTCTACTGCTTTCCCAGGCCATAGCAAAGAGCTGGATCGGAAGTGGAGCAGCCAGGACTCGAACTGGTGCCCACACGGGATGCTGGTGCTTTAGGCCAGGACATTAACCCACTGCACCATAGCCCCAGCCCTATCCTTTCTTCTATTATGTATTTTAAGTATTTACATGACACTTGTAGAATTTTTCTATAAAATTTTTGATTTTTGCTTTTTAATGAATTCTCCTGTGTAGTCTTTAAAATTTTTTAAAAAAACTTGATCAGGGGACAACGCTGTGGCATAGCTGGTGAAGCCAATGCCTGCAGTGCCGGCATCCCATACACACCGGTTCAAGTCCCAGTTGCTCTACTTCCAATCCAGCTCTCTGCTATGGACTGGGAAAGCAGTATAAGATGGCCCAAGTGCTTGGGCTCCTGCGCCCGCGTGGGAGACCTGGAAGAAGCTCCTGGCTCCTGGCTTCAGATCAGCACAGCTCTGGCCATTGTGGCCAACTGGGGAGTGAACCAGCGGATGGAAAACCTCTCTCTCTCTCTTTCAAATAAATAAATCTTATTCTTTTTATTTTAAACTTGATCAGGACTTATTTATTTTCAACTACTTGTAAGGCTGAAGGAGAGGTATCTTTCATCCATTGGTTCATTCCCCAAATGCCTGAGCCAGGCTGAAGCCTGGGGCCAGGAACTCAATCTAGTCCCCCTTGTGGGTGGCAGGGACTCAAGCACTCCAGCCACCACCTGTTGCTTTCCAGAGTGTGCACCAGCAGGGAGCTGGAATCAGAAGCAGAGGGAAGCCTCAAGCTCAGGCCCTCTGACATGGGATGCAGGCATCCCAAGAGGTGGCCTAACCGCCTGTCAAAAGCCTTCCTCATTCGTGTATTTTTAATATGGAAAAAGGGTAATCAAATCACCATGGTGTTTGTATTCCAACAGATCACATCTGAAAGCCCAATGCACTAATTTTATTTAAAGCTATTGACATTTCCCCCCAGAAGCTGCATCGTCTACAACTACAGGTTGGGCATCCCTAATCCAGAATGCTCCAAATCTGAAACCTTATGAGCAATGACATCTCACGGTGGGCGGCGGGGGCTTCCACGTCGTGAAACTTCGCTTCAAGCACAAACATTAAAAAGTTGTATAAACTACCTTCAGGCTACGTGCATAAGGTATATAATAAACGAATTTCTTGTTCACACTTGGGTCCCATCCCAAGATAAATCATTACGTTATGCAAAGACACCCTCCTCCCAAATCTGAAAAAAAAAAAAAACCTGAAAACTTATGGTCCCAACGCATTTAGGGTAAGAGAAAAGAAAAATCCTATAAAATCCTAAAAAGAGTGGCCCACTGAAGGATCTTCAGTTGCAATGGTTGTTACAGATGTAGTTGCAGGTAGGGGTGGACCGGCCCGGTTCTTTCCGGAAGTACAGGTCCGGGTGGCCCCGTACTCCCTGGGCCCAGCCAGACTCTCCTGCAGCGCCCAATCCCACCCCTTAAGCAGACCCACCGGCCCTGACCAGGCAGGGCACCGGCGGGTGGGTCCCAGGGGGCAGTCCTAGGAACGCTGGCGGCCAGGACTTTCTCACAGAGGAAGCACCCTGAACCCCGGCCCTGCTTCTCAGCAGCAGTGCGTTCCCAAAGGGCTCCATGAACGCAGAGTCGGGGGAGCAGCGCCGGGAAAGCCCCGCACGGCGGTGACTGCGCTCCCGCGCCGGCCCCCGGCCCCACCGCCCCGTCCGCCGGGGCACAGGCAGCCTCCGGGCTGCGGGAGCCGAAACCCGTGGCAGGAGCGCGTCAAGGGGGCACCAGCCCGTCAGACCCAGCGCTGCGCACCGCCACTACCGCGCCCTGCTTCGTAAACGCGAAATCGAATACACTATGTCCACAAGACGTTACTACATAGCCTCAACAACGTCCCGCCGCGCTCCCCAGGGGCGCGAAATCACTCGAGGGGGAACAATCCCCACCAGCGTCTAACGCAGAGACTCCCCAACTCCCGCGCGCGACTCCATCCGGGAGCCTCAAGGACGCCGGCGGGAGCGCGCACGGCGCCGCGTCACGTGCCCGCGCGCCCCCGCCGCGGCGCGCCCCGGGCGGAAGTGAGGTCGGCGGCTCCGGTGGCTGCGCAGCGTCGGCGGGGAGCGCGGGCTGCGGAGAGGCGGGCCGGGCCAAGCCGAGCCGAGCCGAGCGAGCGAGCGGGAGCGCGGCGCGCGGGAGGCGGCGGAGACGCGGGGCCGAGCGGCTCAGCCCCGCAAAGGAGCAGGACTCCGCGGCGCTCGCCCCTCGCCTCACCCCCCCCCCCCCAGCCTCACGGCCGAGCCCGTCCCGGGCCGGCGTGCGTTGGTCACTGAGGTCCAGGCCGTCGTCGTCGTCGCCGCCGCCGCAGCGGCGCGGTGAGTGCGGGCGGGCGGGGGCGGCACGCGCGTCCTTCTCGACCCCGGACGGCGGGCGGGTCCCGGGCCGGCCCGGGTGGCGGCGCGGCCCGGCCGGAAGTGCGGCGCTTTGTGAGCCGGGCCCCGGGGCGACGCCAAGGTCGGGCCCGCGGCTCGGGGTCGCCGGGCGCCGGGGCTGGGCCGCGGCCGCGCTTTGTCCCGCGGGCCGGGCGGGTGGGGGCCGAGGGGGCGGGGCCCGGCGCGGGCAGGTGCGGGCGGGCGGCCACCCGGCGCGGGGCTGCAGCCAGGTAGCCGGCCGGAGCGGATTCGCGGCCCTGGAATGCTCTGGGCCTGCTAAAGGTCGCGGTGAAGCGGGGCAGGAAATCGAGTGTGAGAACCGGGGTGCCGATGGGACGTCGTGTCGGTCACTCGGGTTTAGGGGTCGTGCGATTTGCAAGCGTTTTTTTTTGGCGGGGGGACGGTGATCACTTTGCATCCCCACCAAGTAGAAATGATTCCCTTTGGCGGACACCGAGCGTCTTCGGTGCAGCCTGGCGGGGCACAATTTAAATGAGGCTTTGGAAGAATTCCTTCGGAAAAGACGTTTCCTGGCACGGCCTGGGTTAACTTTCCAAAAAAAAAGAAAGAACCTTTACCAGGTTCATTTAAAGAGTAGGCGAATGTGCATCTAGTGGATTGCACGAGTTAATGTTTAATCATTGAAAGGCACACATAGAAACATTTTGGAGTGTTCTGGCATGCCAGAAGCTGTAGAAATGAGGTTTGTACCGTCCCCACAACTTAAACTCTCAAGTCATCCTTGTATAAGCTGAGATTACTTTCTCACGTGCTACGGATGGAAGACTTTGCCCCAAGTCTTGGGTTTGGGCGACAGTATGGACAGTTTTAAAGCTTTCGTAGGTAAAGAAAGTAATGGGTTATTTTGATTTTGACAGCCGAGAGTGGGGCATCTAGTACTGTTTTTCCGAATGTCGAAGATACCGTGGCAGAAATTTTGAAGATTTTTGCTCCCTTTGGTCCAGTGTTTGCCTGCGTCACCCCTGTTAAAGTTCAGAGTGTGTTTGGGACGCAGGAAAGCTTTAAACATGAGTTACAATTGGTTGGGATTGTGACCAACTGTAAGTTAAGGTCTGGTAGAAGGTGGCCCCTTTGGCTGTCGGGGTTGGAAGCCGCTTGCCTGGGTTTTTCAGGGCATTCACATGGGTAGGTGCCCCTTCTTGTTGCCTCCCACCCTTTGGAATAGAAGAAAGGTTTAGGCCAGGTAAGACAAGCACCTTAAACCCTGGAGAAAGGAGGAAGCCTCTGCTGTTCCTGCCTGTGCCCTCTTAATAGGCACAGGTATGTTTGTGAAGTTTTGCTGCACAGCTGCTCTCCACTCATTTTAAGGTTTGATGGAATCGTAATGCCAAAATTATTTGAATTCCAAAGTAAATAAAGAGTTGTGTAATGCCACACAGGTAGAGGATTAGAATTGGAAAACCCCTGAAGTGCTTTTAAAAAATGTTTTCACCCTTAGTAGGTCCTGTAGTTTAAAGGGAAAATTTGGGCTACTGTGTTACATAGTTTCTTTTTCTGAATCAATCGAGAACAATTTTAAAACAACAGTGCACCAGTATAGTAGAGTGATGCGTTTCTCACATGGCTTTATCTTTGAAATCTGGTTGTACTGTGCAGAGTAGTGAGATTTCTCATGTTGGTCATTCTGAAGAGTATTTTAGCGTGCATATTTGTGATTCTGAAAAGGGTAGAATTTAAGTCCCTTGAAATTAGGTTGGTGGATATGAAATACTAAGATACAAAATTTTTAGAATACTGTAATTAGTATTTTATAAATTGAAAGTACAGTGATGGGTCTTTGATTTTAAATATTAACTTTCCTTCTGATTATTACCAGATTTTCAAGTTGAGCAATCTCATCTTTCTAAAGGTGCTTTAAATCTGCAATTTGTTCTGATCCAGATGTCAAAACACCTATAGAAATTCTGGCAATCGAGTCATTTCAGATGGGGAGCATCTTAGAAGTGGTACCCTCCAGATGCTGCCTTGGGATTGAGGTCCTTGGTTCACACCAAACCCCACGTGAAAATTGGTGGTTCTTGGTTGCCCCGTGGCAGTAGAATCTGAGATTGGTGATGGTGTGTCTTTTTTTTTTTTTTTTTAAGATTTATTTATTTGAAAAACAGAGTTACAGGGGGAGAGAGAGAGAGAGATATTGATCAATCAAGCTATAGATCTTCCATCTGAGCTGGGCCAGACTGAAGCCAGGAGCCTGAAACTCCATCTGGGTCTTCCATGTGGTTGTAGGGCCCCAAGCACTTGGGCCATCTTCTGTTGCTTTCCCAGGCACATTAACAGGGAGCTGGATTGGAAGTGGAGCAGCTGAGGCCGAAGCTGTGGCATAGTGGGTAAAGCCGCTGCCTGCAGTGCTGGCATCCCATATGGGTGCCGGTTTGAGTCCCAGCTGCTCCACTTCCGATCCAGCTCTCTGCTATGGCCTGGGAAAGCAGTAGAAGATGGCCCAAATCTTTGGGCCCCTGCACCTGCGTGGGAGACCCAGAAGATGCTCCTGGCTCCTGGCTTCAGATCCGCTCAACTCCAGCTGTTGTGGCCAATTGGGGAGTGAACCAGCAGATGGAAGATCTCTCTCTGCCTCTCCTTCATTCTGTGTAACTCTTTCAGATAAATAAAGAAATCTTAAAAAAAAAAAAAAAAAAGTGGAGCAGCCAAGACCAGAACTTTTGCTCATATGGGCTGCCCACCTTGCAGGTGGCGGCTTAATCCACTGTGTCACAACACTGACCCTGGGTTTTTTCTTTACTTTCTCATTCCACCAGTTTTAAAATAGAGCCATAAGCCTAACATCTTGATGTAAAGATTATTAGCATTTTGTTGTGTTTGACATTTTTCTGGGAATATTTTAAATTACAGATATGTCGTTTTCATCCTTATATACTTTAATACGTATCTTCCAGAAATTCTCTGCATAACCACAATGCTGTTATCATACCTAATAAACTAATATTGAGACCCAGCCCATACTTAGTTGCATCCCTAATATTTTAAAAGTAATCTTTTTAGTTTTTGCAATCAAAATCAGAATCCAAACAAAATTTCCTTTTATGTCTAAATCTGGTTTAAACTAGAAAATCCCTTGCCCCCACCCCAGTCTTCTTTCAGACTGTTAACATCATTTGAACTCTAGACTCCATTTGCTTTTTGTAGCAGTACATCTTAGATGATACAAAAATTCATTTTTCCATCACATAAGGCTACATATAAGTATTTCACCTCTTAATGAGGGTTTAGGTCAGTGGGTATCATTGTGGCACAGCAGGTTAAGATGCCGCTTGGGTTGCCCACGTAGCGTTTCAGAAAGCCACTTCAAATCCTTGCTACTCTGCCTCTGATTCAGCTTCCTGCTGATGTGTCTTGGGAGGCAGCAGACGATGGCCTCACTTCCCGGGACAACTGGATGAGGTTCTGGGCTCCTGACTTTGGCCTGCCCTAGCCCTGGCTGTCAGGCATTTGGGGAGTGAACAAGTGGATGGAAGCTTTCTTCTCTCCCTCCCTTCCCCCCCTTCTCTCTCCCGCTCCCTCTTTCTTCGCTTTCTCTCTATCATGCTCTGCCTTCGATGAAAATAATTTTTTTTTTTAAGATGTGGGGCTGGCATTGTGGTATAGTGGATTAAGACACTCCTTCCAATCCAGTTCCTTGCTAATGCACCTGGGAAGGCAGGAAAAGATGGTCCAAATTATTAGGCCTCTCCCACCCACGTCGGAGACTAGAATGGGGTTCTTTTCTGCCAGCTTCGACCTGGCCCAGATTGGGCTGTTGGCATCATTTGTGGGGTACACCAGTGGATGGAAGATAATCTCTGTCACTCTGCCTTTGAAATAAATAAGTGAAAATGAAGAAGGTGTGTTTATATAAAAACATGCTCAGCAGATTCAGGTTTCAAGTCCACTAATCAGACAGGCATATTTTGATACTTCTGAACTGGATTTTTAAGTAAATGGAAAGTCCCATATTTTCTGTTGGATAGTTCTTCAGTTATTCAGGAACATTCAGAAGGCATTTATGAGTTCCTTTTATGCCAGGCACCGTTAGCAAAGTTGTTTTCCCTGCCCTTGAGCTCATGGACTTGGAGAAGTCTCTCATCTGAACAAGTAACTTTGAAGAACCTTTTTGGCATTTGTTTGCAGACTAGCATGGCTGTTGTGTCACTGGCTTTCTTTCAACAAAACTAGCCCTTTTGGTCAAATTGAAGAGGGAACTGCAGTATTTTATTCCATTGGTCCTGTTATATTCTGTCTACCCATAATTTTTAATTCATTACAGCTTTAATCACTTTAGGGAACATTGGTCCCTAAGGAAGTTAAAAATGCTTTCAGAAAATGTAATTTCTTGGTAGGTTGAACTGCAACAGTATTTAGAATTCAGATATGGGTCTTTAATACTCTTTAGTGGCAGGTGTACAGAATTGTACTACCAGATGCTAAGTCAGGTCATTATGGAAGGAGAGCCTCCTGGTTGGTGGTCAGTGCTTCATTTGGGTTTTCGCAGCTTGGTGCTGTTATGAATAGTGCTGTAATAAGCATTTATGTATGGTTTTTGGTGTAGTCGTGTTTTCATTTCTCTTGGTTATATACCTAGGGGTGGAACTGTAGGATCATTTGGTAACTCTAATTCCTAGGCTGTTTGTGAGCTTCATTGCTTATTTGAAGACAGCTCCTATGCAACGCACAGTTAAGGGTCTTCACATGATGGTTGTAACCTAATCTGGGTTTCTGTAATGAATTGCTGATTCCTTCCATGTAGCCTGAGCTTCAGACAAACCCAGTTGCCCAGTATTCCTAAAATGTATCTTACATTTTCTCATTTCTGTGGCTAGTTAGGATCCTATGTTGCTCACTGGAAATAGTGCCTTTTTAATGAAGTTTTTCCTGACTATTTCTCCCATTCCCCCATTGACTAAGAATTCACTTTATTCTCTAGTGGCTCTTAACCCTCTGTCCTTTTATTTCCATTGTTCATGAGTTTTGTCTTGTTCCTCATGGGCCTGTACTGTCCAGTATAATAGCTGTCATTTACATGTGACTGTTCAATTAAAGTTAAACTTTAATTTTTCAAACTAAAAATTGAGCTCCCATATTTGGACAGCACAGACATAGGTCTCCATCTTCCCAGATAGTTCTGTTGCACAGCATCTTTCCACCGTAAACTTAGAAGAGGGACTGTAATTTACTCTTTTGTTTCTCTGTGGCCTTTGTGTCATGCTTTGCTTATTTTGAATTCAACTGAGAAAATAAAATTAGGTCCTGGCACAGGACAGAGATACAGAGTTTGGAAAGTATTCATTTCTCAAGAAATGATAGTTTAACCAGAAAAGTAGATGAAAAATACCTGCTTGCCTCCTATGTTGTAAATCTGCCAAGAATGGGTTTAAAAGTGCAGAAGAGTAGAGGCTGGCAGTTGCTAATGTGTTTATTCCTAAATTGTGGGATACAACAGTTGATTCTCCTGCTTACTTGTCATGCTTTCCTTGTTTTCTCTCTCCTCTGGTCTGTACTTGGCCATCCAGTGTGCTAGCTCCTAGCCATATATGACTGCTAAATTGAGGTTCACTAAAGCTAAGCAATGGTTCTTACACTTTGTTCAGGTCACTACTGGCAAGTGGTAGCAGTACTGGGTAGCGCAGATAGAAAAACAACATTGAGGAAGAGAATCATTATACAGTGTTGATTGAGTCTTAACATTTAGCTCTAGTTGGGTATGTCAGCAGATTCGGCACCTGGCTTTGGTTTAGACATTTACGAAAAACTAGACAACTGATCAGGGAAGGAATGACCTAATCACTTATGGTGCCAGTTTATTTGTAATTCAGACCAGAACTTTTTTTTTTTTTAAGATTTCTTTTTATTTGTTTGCAAGACAGAGTTCGAGAGAGAGGTAGAGACAGAAAGGTCTTCCATCTGCTGGTTCACTCCCCTGATGGCCACAATGGGCGGAGCTGAGCCAATCTGAATCCAGGAGCCAGAAGCTTCTTCCAGGTCTCCCACGTGGGTGCAGGGTCCCAAGGACTTGGGCTATCCTCCACTGCTATCCCAGGCCATAGCAGAGAGATGGATCGGAAGAGGAGCAGCTGGGGCTTGAACTGGTCTCCATATGCGATGCCAGTGCTTCAGGCCAGGGCTTCAGTCAGCTGTGCCACAGCGCCGGCCCCAGACCAGAGCTTGTTACAAAGGCTAAATCTACTATGTTATTGTGTGTACTCAACGGCTCTAGTTGTCAGTATTCTAAATAGATCAAGTGAGCTGGAAATTTGAAGTGGTTTGACTTTGTATTTTGCCCCTGTGATGGAGCTTGATACCTAGAGTGTTCGAGGTGGACCTGTTTTTTAGAAACTCAGCAGGTAGTTGACTCCTGTTTTGTACTGGACCTTGTATTGGTGAAGATAGAGCACTGAACAGGACCAAGTGCATGTTGCCTGCTCTCCTGGAGCTACTTTCCAGTTGAGGATGTGGGGAAAGTAGACACTTAACATGTAAATTATGCACGTTTTATATCTTTAACAGTTTTTTTTTTTAGTAGACTACTTTTTAGGGTAGTTTTAGATTCACAGAAAAATTGAGTGGAAAATAGTTTTCTCACGTACCCCTGCCTCCACACGAGCTGCTTTTATCTTAAATTGAAGCTCACCTTAATCCTTAAAACCACATAGTCGGTTGGCCGGCGCCGTGCCTCAATAGGCTAATCCTCCACCTTGCGGCGCCGGCACACCGGGTTCTGTCCCGGCTGCCCCTCTTCCAGGCCAGCTCTCTGCTGTGGCCAGGGAGTGCAGTGGAGGATGGCCCAAGTACTTGGGCCCTGCACCCCATGGGAGACAAGGAGAAGCACCTGGCTCCTGCCTTCGGATCAGCGTGGTGTGCCGGCCGCGGCGGCCATTGGAGGGTGAACCAACGGCAAAGGAAGACCTTTCTCTCTGTCTCTCTCTCTCTCTCACTGTCCACTCTGCCTGTCAAAAAATTAAAAAACAAAAACAAAAAACAAAAACCACATAGTCGGTGAGTGACTTAGCAGATGAGGAATAGTGAAAACTCCCCCTTTAACAAAAAAGATATGTGAATGATAAACATTGGATGGTTTAATAGGCATTGTTGGACTTAGCTATTTTGCCTTTTTTTTTTTTTTTTTAGAATTCAGATGTTATGATTTCTTATTTTTTTTTTAAGATTTATTTATTTATTGGAAAGGCAGAGTTAGAGAGAGAGAGAGAGAGATATCTTCCATCCCATTGATTCACTCCCTAAATGGCTGCAATAGGCAGAGCTGCCCTGATCCCAAGCCAGGAGCCCGGAGCTTCTTTCGGATCTCCCACGTGGGTGCAGGGGCCCAAGGACTGGGTCATCTGCCACTTTCCCAGGCCATAGCAGAGAATGGGATCGGAAGTAGAGCAGCGAAGTCTCAAACTGGCGCCCATATGGGATGCCAGCACTGCACAAGACAGCTTTACCCGCTATGACACAACACATGCCCTGTTTGGTCTTCTTTAGGAAAAAATATATTTAGCAGAAGTCAAGAAAGCTACCATAAATTCATCCCATCTCGAGATAGTCTCTGTGGGGAGCAAACCGGACTAGACTGAGTTACTGGAATTAAGACTTATTCTATGCATCTGCTCTCCCACAATATGGCGCTGGGAGAGAAGTAAACAGCTTCTACACAGCTGCCTCCAGTTCAGCTAATAAACTGTAGGACTTGCTCCTGATTGGAGGAGAGCAGCGTACTCGGCGTGTGGGCAGCCGAGTTAGGATTGGCAGAGGAGGACTATAAAGGAGGAGAGAGACGGCATGCACCAGGAACATCTATGGGGAACATCTATCTGAAGGAACGCCTGTGCAGCCCCCGAGAGAGCCGGCCGGCGGTGTGCCGCTCCCCCACGGAAGTGGGGAAAGTGGCAGGGGCCCCGCCCCTCCATGAAGGTGGAGGGATGGTAGCCAACCCGGGAAGAACCAGCAGCAAACCCGGGGAGGGCCGAGCAGACGAAAGAACAGCGCAGGGTCCTGTGTCGTTCCTCCACGAAGACGGGGAGCGACAGTCACTATTCATGCTTTTATGCGTTTCCTTCCAGGATTTTTTATTTGTGCAAGAGATGCACATGCCTGTGTGTGAAGGTAGAAATTGGAAATCATACTATCATACTTCATTCAGTAGTGTACCCTGCTTTTTTTTTTTTTTTTTTTTTTTTTTTTTTTTTTTTAACAGGTAGAGTTATTGACAGAGAAAGAGAGAAAGGTCTTCCTTCCATTGGGTCACCCCCCAAGTGGCCGCTACGGCTGGTGCTGCGCCGATCTGAAGTCAGGAGCCAGGTGCTTCTTCCTGGTCTCCCAAGTGGGTGCAGGGGCCCAAAGACTTGGGCCATCCTTCACTGCACTCCCAGGCCACAGCAGAGAGCTGGACTGGATGAGGAGCGACCGGGACTAGAACCCGGCGCCCATATGGGAAGCCGGTGCCTCAGTCGGAGGATTAACCAAGTGAGCCACGGTGCCAGCCCTGTACCCTACTTTTTCACTTAGCATTGTCTCATTTGTATTTTTTAAGGTTATTTATGTATTTGAAGGGCAGAGTGACAAAGAGAATACTGATCTTCCATCTGCTGGTTCACTCCCAAATGCTTACAACTGGGGCTGGCTTAGGCCAAAGCCAGGAGCCAGGAACTCTGTTTATTCAGGTCTCCCATACAAGTGACAGGGACTCCACTTCAGCTATTATCTGATTTTCCGGTGCATTAGCAGGAAACTGGGATGCTGGTCTCCCAAGTGGCAGCTTAATCCACTGTACCACAATGCCCATCCCATATGATTTTTTAAAAAGATTTATTTATTATTATTTATTTGAAAGGCAGAGTTACAGAGAGGCAGAGGCAGAGAAAGAGGGGTCTTCCATCCACTGGTTCACTCCCCAGATAGCTGCATGGCCAGAGCTGCGCCAATCCAAAGCCAGGAGCCAGGAGCATCTTCTGGGTCTCCCATGTGGGTGCAGGGGCCAAGGACTTGGGCCATCTTCTGCTACTTTCCCAGGCCATAGCAGAGAGCTGGATCAGAAGTGGAGCAGCCAGAACTCGAACTGGCGCCCACATGGGATGCCGGCACTGCAGGCAGCTTCTCCCACTTTGCCACAGCACCCCCTCCCCTCCCATATTTTTTTTTTTTTTTTTTTTGACAGAGTGGACAGTGAGAGAGAGAGACAGAGAGAAAGGTCTTCCTTTGCCGTTGGTTCACCCCCCAATGGCTGCTGCGGCCGGCACACTGTGCTGATCTGAAGCCAGGAGCCAGGTGCTTCTCCTTGTCTCCCATGCAGGTGCAGGGCCCAAGGGCTTGGGCCATCCTCCAATGCCCTCCCGGGCCACAGCAGAGAGCTGGACAGGAAAAGGAGCAACCAGGACAGAATCCAGCCCCCCAACTGGGACTAGAACCCAGTGTGCTGGTGCCGCAGGCAGAGGATTAGCCTAGTGAGCTGCGTATGGTTTTAAGAAAGAAGCTACATTCTTGATTCACTGCACTACAATGTCCATCCCATTCTTATGTCTTAAGCACTTTTTAAAGAGAAGCTACATGGTATTTTAGGTTCTGGATATATTTTGGTTTACTCAGTTATTCTTCCATTACAAGGATGTTTAGGTTATTTGTAGAATTTTTATCCCTAGCTTCTGACGGACTGAAGAGAATTGGAAAGTGTACAGTGTCCTGAGTGGGCATGTTAGGGCGTTGAGCACTCCTGTTCTGTTCCCTGCTGGTTGGGAGCAGCATGAAGTGCATTATAGGCTGCCAAAAGGAGTCTTGCTGCCTGCTCTTTTGGGACTGATGCTGCAGAAAAATCTAGGAACAAAGCACTTAGCTAAATCTTTTTTTTTTCTTCTAGTACTTGAAATCATGAATCCTGTGTATAGCCCTGGATCTTCTGGGGTTCCCTATACAAATGCCAAAGGAATTGGTTATACAGGTAAGCAAGTAATATTTTGTTTCATTATTGATCTTTGAGTACTTGATATTTCCATGTCACTAAGAATGTTTTCAAATGACAAACCCAATCAAAGTGGCTTAGATGAGTATGGAAATGAAAAATTAAGAAGTAGGACTGGCTGTCACCTGGTGTCAGCCTCACTTCCTTAGTTTTGATCACAGGTCCCACTCCTCCCCATTCTGGACTCTGTAAGGTTCAGCCCCTCCCAGCAGTCTGTAACTAGGAGCCTCATAATCTTCACCCTTCAGGAAAGCCCAGAGAGGTTTGTTCCCTGTTCACAGCAGTCCTGGGCTTTGTCCTGATTGAATCACCTTCCATACCTGGGCCAGGGAGGGAATTCTAAAACATGAACATAGGCCTGCACCACATTCCTCACCCTCCGTGGAGTCAGCTAGTCAAACTCGGGCTGTAGGGAAGCTCTGAAGCAAAAATTTGGGAGACAGTAGCAGGTTGGTTAAAAATAGCAAATGGTTGTCCTAATTGGTGACTTCAGAGAAGCAGTAAGTATTTGTTATAATTTCATTGTGGATTTTGATGATATGGTAAAGAGGTAACACTAAAACCTTGGTGCTACAAAATTCTTAAAGTGAAGTAAAACATTTTCAAATGTGCAACTGAACTTGCAGGATAAGAGAGAACTGTGTGGGGCCAAATATGAAAATGATGTAAAACCTAGCTCAGTTGGCCCATGAGCTAATGCTGTGCCTGTCCATTTACTATTTACTATTTTAACAGCGCAAAAGGGGACAGAAAGTGAAGCTTGGGACCTTGTAAAACTGGGATTTGTGCTTCTAGAGGGTGATACTTTCCAAGAAGAGATAGATTAAATGATCCATTCACTCGCCCCACAAGGAAGCTGTGTCTGCTCGGGCTCCTGAAAGGGGGAATTTTGAAGAACTTGTAGCCATTCAGAGATGTTTGGAGCTCTAGATTGTATGACTTGTACTTCCCAAGGAGCCAATACTTGAGGAACTGTCATAAGAAATACTATCCGGGCTGCATTCACCCTGAAGCACCTGACAGCAGCAGGCACAGAACCGTGCTGGAGGCAAACTTCAACCCGGGTTGCATGGGAACTTCCCACAACATTCTGCCTGCTAACAGGCAAAATCAATCTAAAATGTGGGGCATTCTCCTTCCGGTAAGAGACAGCAGTCATGACAGACTACAAGAATAGAACCATCAGGTGGAACTGTGTCCCAAAACAAGTTCAGAAAAATTGGATGTGTAAAAGAAAGAATGAAAAACATAAAGGAACAAGATGTTGGGGGTAAAAAGGAACCAACTGTAACTTAAAGAAATAAAAAAAAATGTCATTTGGACAACATTCAGGTTATACAGCTCTGCTAAAGAGAGACCCAGAATATGACATAGGAAAGTGGGAAAATGGGAGACTGGTTAAACTATTTGAGGAGAATTAAGAGTTCTGAAAGGACTGAATAGAGCAGCCGGAAGAGAAAGAGGGACAGACTTTTTCATAATTGATGAACGGTAATTTAGCATTGAGACCTGCTGTTTTTAAAGTGTTAACAGTAGCTAAAGGTGATGTTGAGTGAATCTGGAGCCATGGAAGTAGCCAGAAACCTAAGGTGTTAGCCGATGTGATCCTTTGGTTCCTAACTGATTTTGCCTCTCATAAACACCATTCTGCAAGGGCAGTAAGACCAGGTGCATGTTGTTCCTGCACTTTGCTTAGCAAAAGCAGGGATTGGCAAACTCTACATAGAGGGCTAGGTTGTAACTGTTTTAGGCTTTGTGGATCATACAGCTGCTCAAATCTGCCTTTGTAGCACAAAAGCAGCCTTAGAGAGTTTTCAGTATAATGTGTTCCAATACAGCTTAAGACAGGCCGTGAACTAGGTTTGCCCTGAGGACTCTTGTTTGCTGACCCCTAGTCTAGAGAATTGAAGTGAAACATTTTCTTATGATTTTTTTTGCCTTAAAATTACATTTAGAAGAAAATTTCTGTAATTTACAAGTGATTTTAAATGTACATTTTTTTCTTTTCCTTTTTTTGGTTTGGGAATTTTAATTTTTTAAAATTTATTTGAGAGACAGAGAGATATGGTTAGATACATAGCTCCGTCAGATCCACTGATTTGCTTCCCAGTGGTCAAAAACAAGAGTTGAAAACTTAGTTCTAGGTCTCTTCCACATGGGCGGCAGCAACCCAATCACTGAGCCATCACCACTGCCTCCCAGGGTCTGTATTAGCGGGAAGCTGGAGTCAGAAGCTGTAGCTGGGTATTGAACCAGGCATTCCAGTATGGGATGTGGGCATCTTAACTGATGTCTCAACTGCTGGGCTGAACGTCCGCCCCAGTTTCGGTGTTTCTACGTGTCTGAAAATCTTCAGTGCCAAAAGCTGACAAGACATCTGAGAGGCCAGCACCGCAGCTCACTAGGCTAATCCTCTGCCTGCGGCACCAGCACACCGGGTTCTAGTCCCGGTCAGGGCGCCGGATTCTGTCCCAGTCGCTCCTCTTCCAGTCCAGCTCTCTGCTGTGGCCCGGGAGGGCATTGGAGGATGGCCCAAGTGCTTGGGCCCTGCACCCGCATGGGAGACCAGGAGAAGCACCTGGCTCCTGGCTTCGGATCAGCGCGGTGTGCCGGCCGCAGCAGCCATTGGGGGGTGAACCAATGGAAAAGGGAGACCTATCTCTCTCTCTCTCTCTCTCACTGTCCACTCTGCCTGTCCAAAAAAAAAAAAAAAAAAAAAAAATCTGAGAGCAAAGTATTTTAGTACCATTTTATATTCTGACAAGTAGTGAGGCTGCTCAGTAAGTTTCCTTTTTATTTATGTTTATTGTAAAAAAGGGAACTCTTCTTAAAGATGCTTTGTCTTTGAATTACAGCAACACAGTTACTGACACAGTTGATTTTATATCTACCATCTTACTAGTGTTTTCTCATTGATAGCAAAAGGTTTTTTTTTTCCCTTGCCTTTTGGGTTAATCAGACATTTTTATTCAGTTTTTCCTTCTATTTAAAATATGTTATTATTTTGCCATTCTTTTAGTGGTTACTATAAAGATGACATTTTTATGCCCCCTTTCCTCTTTTTGTATCATTCTTTATTTTTTAAAAGACATTTATTTGAAAGAAAGAGGAACAGAGGGGGAAGAGAGAGATCTTCCATCTATTGGTTCACTCCCCAGATGGCTGCAATGGTCAGAGCTGGGCTGATCCAAAGTCAGGAGCAGGAGCTGCTTCTGGGTGGGTACAGGGGCCCAAGGATTTGGGCCATCTTCTGCTGTTTTCCCCAGCACATTAGCAGGGAATTGGATTGGAAGTGGGGTAGCTGGGACTTGAACCAACACCCATAAGGAATGCTGGTGCTCCAGGAAGTGGCTTAACTAGCCCCTTTTTTATCATTCTTGTCATGCCTTAAGATGATACTGTTTTCCTTTTGTGTGGTGAAGTTTTTTGTATTAACTCACTATACTATTTTTGTATTAACTGACAATATACTATTGTCAGTGCTGTATACTGCTTTCTTTCTTTACGTGTTTCTGTCTGGGGTCAGTTCCTGTTATCTGCCGGCAGCCCTTAACATGCAGCCTTGTGGCCACCCTTCCTCTCATTTCTGCCTCTGTGGTCATATCTCTGTATGTTTTCTGTAAGGACAGTTGTCATTGATTTAGGGTCCACCTGAATAATCCAAGAGGACCTCATCTCACCATCCTTTTTAATCACACTTGCAAAGACCTTGTTGCCAAATAAAGTCACTCTACAGGTCCCAGGGATTGGGTTAGTGCTACTCTTAGGTGTAGTTTAGTTTTGGCCTTGCTCAGTCTCCCTTTGTTGCACTGGACTTTGGGTAGCCTGGCATAGCTCTACAAAGCCCCTTTCTCTTACCAGTCTTTTACTCCAGTCCTTGTCTCTTCAGCACCAGGGTGGTATGGAAAGCTGTGTTTTTGCATTCATTGGTTTTTGGTTTTCACCTTTTAGCTTTCTGCTAGAGCAGCCTTAGAATTTGGCATAGATGATAAGAGGACTGCAGCTGGTTTTGAAGTTTTCTGAAGATCCAGTTTTTTCATGCCAGCTCTGCGAGACCATCAAAGCCCATGTTTGTTTCTCTGTGTTCTCTGACCATGGTCTCCAGGGAAGGCCTAGACCCATGCTCTTGTTCATGCTGAGAATTGACAAGTGTCTCAGGCCAAGTCCCTGTATTCTCATTTCTCCTTTGTTACATAAAAAGTTGATAGACACTGGGGTGGAGTTAGGAGTGCAGGCATCCTTTGGTTGGCTAATGCTTGTGAAAAACCAAGGTTAAGTGAAGGAGCAGAATTAGGTAGGGAAGACCTCAGACTGGGATGCACATTTGCTGAAGTGTGAGCATGCGTTGTGTGCTGTGGGGTGAGGACTGGCTGTTGGAGGAGGCCTGTTAGAGATGACCCTGGAGGACAGGCGCTGCCACTGGAGGCTGTCAGCCCACACACTCTGCTCAACAGTGCGTTCTTCTGTAAGGAGAGATGCAGGCGGTGTAGTTCGCTTTGCTTTGTTGATGCAGTGTATTCTAGGAATCACTGCAGAGAAGTTCAGAGATTAGCCTTGCTCTTGGAAGTTTCTTTTTTTTTTTTTTTAATGTAATATCGCTGCATAATCTTGTGGGATTTCCACAGTTTATTTGACCAATTTTCTTTTGAAGGGTATCGGGGTGATTTTATAGGGATGTTGAGCATCCCTGTATGAAAATCTGAAAGTTTGTATTTTGCTGTCCGTTGTAGCATGTGTGTGGATATGGATGTTTATAAAAAAGACTAAGTGAGGCCGGCGCCGCGGCTCACTAGGCTAATCCTCCGCCTAGCGGCGCCGGCACACCGGGTTCTAGTCCCAGTCAGGGAGCCGGATTCTGTCCCGGTTACCCCTCTTCCAGGCCAGCTCTCTGCTGTGGCCAGGGAGTGCAGTGGAGGATGGCCCAAGTGCTTGGGCCCTGCACCCCATGGGAGACCAGGAAAAGCACCTGGCTCCTGGCTCCTGCCATCAGATCAGCGCCGTGCGCCGGCCATTGGAGGGTGAACCAACGGCAAAGACTAAGTGATTTCATAAGGGCTTTCTAAAATTAATTCTGTCCGGCAGACTGACTTTTTGCTTTGACATTGTTAAAAATTCAGCAAATAAAACAAAAGCTACAATTTTTTTGTTCTCTCGATCTTTCCCTCCTTTCGTCTCTCTCTTTCCCCTCTCTGTAATTCTGTCATTCAAATAAATAAATCTAAAAAAACAGTTTCAGAGATGGGAGCATTTTTTTTTCTTTAGAAATAACACCTTAAGATGAACTTTATTTTAAAGCTCATTAAATTTTCACCATCAGTTTCACAACAGGATCAACATTTCTTCCTTTTCACATCTTTATATGACAGTATAATAGATAGTGAGATACAATTTTAAAGTTTTTTATTCTCCATGTTGCTAACATGTTTCACTGGTCCATCTACTGGTTCATTCCTCAAATGGCTGTAAGGCTAGGGCTGAGCCAGGCCAAAGCCAGGAGCCAGGAGCTTCCGCCGTGCCTCCCATGTGGGTGCAGCTGCCCAAGCACTTGGTCCATCTTCCACTGCCTTCCCAGGTGCATTAGCAAGAAGCTGGATAGGAAGTGGAGCTGCTGGGACTTGAAGCTTGAACTGGTGCCCATGTTGGATGTCGGTGTTTCAGGTGGCGACTTAACCTGTTATGCTTTCAGTGCTCATGATAACCACAAATGGAAAATTCCACATCTAACCTTGTGTGATGGGGTGCTGTCCAAACACAGGTATACTTGGGGCCAGCACAGTGGCATAGTGGTTAAAGCTGCTGCCTACAGTGCCAGCATACCATATGGGTAGCGGTTCTAGTTCTGGCTGCTCCACTTCTGATCCAGCTCTCTACTATGACCTGGGAAAGCAGTAGAAGGTGGCCCAAGTCATGGAGCCCCTGCACCCACATGGGAGACAGGGAGGAAGCTCCTGGCTCCTGGCTTTGGATTGGCCCAACTCAGTCGTTGCAGCCAACTGGGGAGTGAACCACCAGATGGAAGACCTCTCTCCCTCTCTGCCTCTACTTCTCTCTCTGTGTAACTCTGGCTTTCAAATAAATAATAATAAATAAATCTTTTTTTAAAAAAACCAAACACAGGTACACTAAAAGTTTTCTTCAGCCTATGTGTATAACTGTATATGAAATATAAATGAATTTTATGTTTAGATTTGGCCCTGCCACCAAGATGTCTCATTATGTATTTGCAGATATTC
The DNA here is from genome assembly GCF_964237555.1 of Oryctolagus cuniculus. Taxonomy (NCBI): domain Eukaryota; kingdom Metazoa; phylum Chordata; class Mammalia; order Lagomorpha; family Leporidae; genus Oryctolagus; species Oryctolagus cuniculus. The sequence continues at coordinate 120,383,731 of NC_091434.1, forward strand.
TGAAAACCAAAACAATCTGCCAACATTTTTAGTCCGAAGCATTTTAGATAAGGGATATTCAACCTGTATTTGCTATTCCAACAGTGCTGCAGTGAATAGCCTCATGCTTATGTTCACTGTGTTTGTGGAAATTCTCTTCAGAGTGAGTTCCTAGAGGTAGTATTGCTGGGTCAGAGAGAAAATTCGTGTGGGATTTTTAAGGTGCTGCTGTGTTACCTTCTTTAGCGTTTTTCCTGCTTTGTATTCCTGCCAGAAGTGCAAGGTTTCTCCAGACCTTGCCAGTGAAGTGTGTTGTCCAGCTTTTGGATTTTTGCTAGTTTGGTGTGAAAAACCATAAAAGTTGCATTTTGATGTTCTGTGTCTATTTTTTTTTTCTATTGGGCTTTGCCTTCTAGTTTTAGAAATTATGTTAAGTACATTAGCTGTTTAAATAATTTGCAAATATTTTTTCCTGATTTGTCTCTTTACTTAGCTTCTGATAGTTTTTGTTGCTCTGAAGTGACTTTGGTGTCATAACAGTGACTAGATTTGTGAAAGTGACTGGAATTTAGGGTCACTCCAGTCCTCGGCTGTGGCAGTCTGGTCTTTCCATCCTTTCCCTGCCAGAGCCAATCCCCAGGGTCCACTGGGGAGATCATTTGTTAGGAAGACTGCTCTGTGACCAGGATCAACTGGATAGGAAGAGATAGTATATCTCAACTCTGTTGGTTGGAATCTTGATTAGATGTCTGTAAAGAATAAGAAAAACAAAGATCCTGGCTAATGCTACACCCAAGACCAGCTGGAAGAGGGTGTTGACAGGGTCCTTCCAAAGCTGCCCCTGTGGGGTTTTATGCAGCCCTGGTGGAAACCAGTGGAGTAGAGATGGTGAAGAGAATCCATGTTGTGGCACGTGTCAGGGTGGCAGCAGAGCAAGCGGGATGTAGCTGATGGGATAGGGGCTGAGAACACAGGAGGAGCAGAGGCTCCCCAGGAGGCGGGAGACTATGACTCCCATACCATCTGGTGGGTAGTGCCTTCTGTTGCAGGTGGTTCATTGTTGTGTGGTCTGTTTCATTTTTGAGCATGGTAACTAGGTGTTGGAAGATGGGGATAGAGAGGGCCAACCCAACATAACAGTTTGTCAGGGATCTTAAGTACATTAAATACAAGCTTCAGCAAACAAGTGCAGAGCAGGTGCTGCCCGCTGAGAATTGACTGGTAGAGTGCATGAGAAGAGAGCGGGAATTTGTATTTCGGCTGTGACGTGTTTGGATTACAGGATGTGATCTGGGTCAGTGGTGTTTTAAACTTGTGTGTGAGTGTGTTTTTTTTTTTTTAACCAATGAAACCACTAGAAAAATATTTGAGCGAGTTCATTTTGTGTTGCTATAACTGGATAATCAGGACTGTATAATTTATAAAGAAAAGAGATTTATTTAGCTTACAGATTTGGAGGCTAGAAGTCCAGGATGGAACAGCTGCATCTGCCTAGCTTCTAGTGAGGGCCTCATGGAGTAAAAACTGAAGGGCATGGGGAGGCATGGTAGAGAGGAAGCAAGAGGAGGCTGCACTCAGTTTTATGACCAGGTACTTACAGAGTACCGAATCCACTCCTGTGGGAACCTCATCTATCTGGTCATGAGGGTGGAGCCTCTGTGAGCCAGCCACGTATCTGTCCTACTACCTTCCCTCTGCTTCAGGTGGAATCTGCCTTTGATGTGCATTGTGAATGGACTTGATCAAACATTTGATCACCACATACTGTCCTCTAAATAATTAGGAAGGGCATATGGGAGAGTGAGAATCCAGGAGTAAGCCCAAAATGGCTTCTGCTGTGGTGGAGGAGGGTCAGTTTCAAAAACAAGAAAGTACCTTTGTAGCAATAAATTCAGATAGTGGATGAGAACTGGGCAGTTGTAGGGATTCCTAGGGGCTGCCTCAGCATTGAAGACTCCTGGTAGACAGCTTGGGGAGGTGGGGTAATGAAGCAAGGGCATCCAGGCTGGATGGGGAGCAGAGGGGGTTCTGCAGGGATTTGAGGGAGGGACTTCTTTCAGACACTTTCATTAAGACCCACATCTGGAACTTTGCAATGTAGCACAGTGGATTAAGCTGCTGTTTGCAATGCCAGTGTCCCATATCAGAGTGCCAATTTGAGTCCTGGCTGCTCCATTTCCAGCTCACTGCTAATGCACCTGGGAAGGCATTGGAAGATGGCCCAAGTACTTGGGCCCCTGCCACCCATGTAGAAGATCCAGATGGAGTTCTGGCTCCTGGCTTTACCCACTGAGCCCTTCCTGAGTGAATGAGTCTCACTTTGCCTTTCAGATAGGTAGGTGGGTGGATGGATGGATGGATGGATGAATGAATGAAAGAAATCAATCTTAAAAAAAAAAAAAAAGACTGCTGCCCCCAAAAGGCTTTCCCTTTGGAATTATATTCAGGACCTCCTGTTCCCCCTTCAGTTTCTTGGCTGCAGTTACGTTACTGCTGTAGTTCCTTAAGCGATCATGATACCACCTTAAATATCCTGGTCCAAGTGTCCTAGGAGACACCTTTCGCTGAGCCACCTCAGTAGTTTCTTTTGAAGAGGACTGTTCATTTTCAACTTTGTTTTCAGGTGAGGGAAGAGAGGAAGAAAGAAGTTACAGCTTCTCTGTAGTCGAGGCTAGAAAACCTGGATCACCTTGTTGCCTGTGTGCCCTGAATATAAAGAAGGCTTTCTGATGCCCCAGCTGTCACAGGAGGGACACTTCCCGCACTGTGACCCAGGGTCAGGCAAAAAGGAAGAAAAGGCCTTATGGGTCCCTGGGCCCTGAAGAAGGCTGGGAAGGTGATGGAGAACCCCTCCGTGTTCATGGACACAAGGGAATGGGATTCTCACTGTCATACAGAATGTCTTATTTGATGTTTGTGTGACGTTCATGTAATGAGTTATTAGTGGCTTGGTTTCCTGAGGATTCCTCGTTTGTGTTAATAGAAGTGTCTTGCTTACGTGTGGACTGTGATGGCACTTTTGTGTCCGCAGTGCCTGTTTGAGCCCTTCAGTAAGATGACTGAAGCTTGTTGGCATTTGCAGCCTGGGTTTATGACTAACCATCTTGAATTAGGGAATTGGGGTTAGAACTTAGGAATGTGAAGAAGCCTGAAATGAATTTAGAAGTCTTAAACAGTGTCCTTTTTTTTTTTTTTTTTTTTTTTTTTGATAGGCAGAGTGGATAGAGAGAGAGAGAAAGGTCTTCCTTTTGCCGTTGCTTCACCCTCCGATGGCCGGCGCATCGCGCTGATCCGAAGCCAGGAGCCAGGTGCTTCTCCTGGTCTCCCATGTGGGTGCAGGGCCCAAGGACTTGGGCCATCCTCCACTGCACTCCCGGGCCATAGCAGAGAGCTGGACTGGAAGAGGAGCAACTGGGACAGAATCTGGCACCCCGACCGGGGCTAGAACCCGGTGTGCCGGCGCTGCAGGCAGAGGATTAGCCTAGTGAGCCACGGTGCCGGCCTTAAACAGTGTCTTAGAATAAAAAATTTTACTAGCTTTTAAATAAAAATATGTAGCAGTGTGGGATATAGCTTTGGCTTTAGTGATAATAAGTGCCCTCAAGTACCTTCTGCTGTTTGCTAGAGTAGCTTGGGTCTCAGCTAGGTTTGGATACCCATTCTTCCTTACTGTTTGCAGTGAAACCAGAGGAAAGTAATGACCTGGCATGCCATGTCCTTAGCACTCTTACTACTGCTGAGTAACCGTTTATGTCGTTAGTCTGAATAAAGTTGCCAGAGTATTGGGAGTTTCTGAATTCAGCGTGAGAGGTAGTTTTGTTTTTTTTTTAATTGTGATTCTGACTTTGCTGTTTTTTTTTCCTAATCCTCCCTGAGTCCTCTTTTTAGTATTTATTGTTTTTTTTAAGATTGAAGCCACACGTCAACCCTAGAGTTTGCTGTTATCTACAGTAGACTTCTAACTCAGTTTCTGCTGATTTTTCCAGTTGTACAAAGTTATAAGCATTTAGTTACACATTTAAGAGACAGTTATGACTATGACCTGTCAAAATTATTGTTGACATTTGAGAGTCAGAGGGACTGCAGGACAGATACATAGGTGGAGAGAGAGCGCCCATCTGCTGGTTGGCTCCCCGAATGCCTACAGTGGCTGGGAACAGGAGAGGCCAGGCCAGGCCTGAAGTCAGGAGGTGGGAATTCAGTCCAGGTCTTCCACATGGGTAGCAAGAACTCCGTTACTTCAACCGTTATCACTGCCTCCTGGAGTCTGTGTTGGCAGGAAGCTGCGGTCGAGCTGGAGCCAAGAACTGAACCTGGGTACTTCAGTGTGGGAATCACTTCCATCAAAATTCTGAGGAAAGAAGACAACTAGAGCCAAACTGTGGGCACAGTGCTGTTGGGGTCCTTTAATTCAGCATGTGGGATTCTGGGGAGGAAGGGGAGAATGATGGGTTTGTGGGGGTTCTGGCTGTAAAATCATGTCATTCCTTCCGTTGCTGACATCAGATTGTTTTGTGTGTGCTTCTCTTCAGCTGGTTTCCCCATGGGCTACACAGCAGCAGCTCCTGCCTATTCTCCCAACATGTACCCTGGAGCGAATCCTACCTTCCAGACAGGTATGTGCTGGGTGACCCAGTGCTTTGTGCATGTAGCTGGGGGAGAGGACATACAGAGTTAGGATTTGGGGTTGACTCAGTCCTTGTTAGTAAAATCAGCCAGTTGATAAATGGGAGAAGAGCATGATTCTTTTCGCACACTTAAGCTTCAGATGCTGCGTTTCTTGTGTCGCCCACGACAAAGCCTCAGTCTGTGTGCTAGCTTGTTACAGGCCACTCCTCCTGCCGCAGTTGGCAGCTGACTGGGCTAAAGACTGTCTTGCCGTGCTGGGATGTGGAGTTTCCCTGAGCTGCTGTTAGGGATGTGTGACTTCTCTAAAGCATTGCAACATGTTAGTTACATATGTAAAAGAAAACCTCTTGTTTCTGTGTTGAGTGCATGGGAATGTTTTTGGGTTGTTGAAATCACTGTCAGTGTTGGAAGTGGAGTTGATATGAGTCTAAATCTTGTAAAGATTATTTGCTTATTTACAGGGATTTCGTCCTGTGAGCTGCACTCTGTTGTGTTGCTCCTTGGCTCGTGGGCGTCATTCACCCAGACAGGACACTGATTCTACTACAGTGGTTCTGACCTACAGGGTTGGCCTGGCCTCCTGGGGGCACCTGGAGGCACCTTATTTGTGAGGTTGCTAGGCTGGTGTTTTGTCCCTCAGAACACTGGCCTTACACAGTTAACTTTGGCAGAAGAGACACTAACAGTATCCTTTTCTGTTTGTTAATCTAACGTTGTTTGTTCTTCCCTTCCACCCTCCTCGTCCTTACTGTTCCCACCATGACTGCCTCTCATCAAGCCTTATCTCAGAGCAGAGCAAAGCCTTCTTGACTTGATCTTCTTCATGCTCCCAGGCTTTTTTACCTTGGTTCGAGCTTCTGCCTGCCTATGCCAGAGTGTCATTCCCAGAGGAACTTGCCTTTTATTTCCCGTAACTTGAGGACAGTTAGGCCAGGAGCCTGGACATGAGATCCCCAGCTCTATGCCACAGTGGCCCTTTAATTCTCTTCAAAACATTTTTTGTTTGTGTTCTTGCCTAGCTGTTTCACGCCCTCCTGGACTAAATTGCTTCTACTCTGTGCCTGTCTTTTGAGTCTGTTGTGGAATCTCCCTTCCCTTGGAATGGCGATTGTTGTATGGCTGCTCGCTGGGTTCTTCAGTGGTGTCACTCATCTTTTGTAAAACGCCTCACATTGTTTAACCTTTTTTTAAACAGCTGTCTTGAGATACACATGACATAAACTGCACACACGTAAAGCACACTTTTTCTTTTCTTAAAGATATATTTACTTGAAAGACAGAGTTAGGGGGAGCGAGAGAGAGCTTCCATCTACTGATTCAATCCCCAAATGGTCACTACAGCTGGAGCTTCATCTGGGTCTCCTATCTGGCTGCAGGGGCCCAGGTACATGGGCCATATTCCACTGCTTTCCCAGGTAGGTTAGTAGGGAGCTGGGGCCGGCTCTGTGGCCGTAGCAGGTAAAGCTGCCGCCTGCAATTCTGGTATCCCTTATGGATACTGATTTAAGTCCTGCTGCTCCACTTCTGATCCAGCACTCTGCTGGCCTGGGAAAGCAATAGAAGATGGCCTAAGTCCTTGGGCCCCTGCAGTCCTTGGGAGACCGGGAAGAAACTCCTGGCTCCTGGCTTCAGATCAGCGCAGCTCTGACCCTTGCGGCCAATTGGGGAGTGAACCAGCGGATGGAAGACCTCTCACTCTGCCTCTCCTTCTCTATGTAACTCTGACTTTCAAATAATAAATAAATCTTTTTTTAAAAGAAACAAAGAAAAGCTTGGTAGGGAGCTGGATTGGAAATGGAGCAGAGCAGCCAGGACTTGATCCAGCACCCATATGGGATGCTGGTGTTGAGGGTAGCAGCTCAACCTACTCTTCCTACCATGCTGGCTTCAGCTTTACGTTCAACAGTTAGGTCTATGACCCCTTTGTGGTTAATTTTTGTTTATGGTGGGAAAAACAGGTTGAAGTTTTATTTTTTGCCTAATGATTTATTCCACATGTACTCATGCTGAGACCACCATAAAGTAAATTATTGTTCTAGAATATTCAGAGGTAGCCCACTTTTACTCATTTTCTTCATAGAGTACTGTGTCAAATTGTACTAAAAACCTACAGCCCCCCCCCACTTTTTTTTTTTTTTTTTTTTTCAAACAAAACAAATTTGAGATTTAACTGAGGCTGACAAAGCTGTTCCTGCAAAAGTGCCAGCCCTGCTTTGCATTGGAAGGCTGGTGTTTGGAGGTCTGGTGCTGCTGGCAGTGTCCTTGTTGGGGATCTCTGTGGGCCAGTCTCTGGGCAGGTGTCATCTACCTTCTCTCACAGCTCTCCTTTTTGCCCCTTTCCCAAGGTTGCCTCCGGTAGTTCCTCTAACCTAGAAATGGGGGTGGGCAGGTGGAACTGAGGCTGCCTTGTTGAAGGGTACCCACTGATGGGTGCCAGACAGACGCCTAACAGACCACTGGCCCAGCAGTGCCACCTCTTCTGGTTTGTTGAGAGAAACTGGGAATAAAGATTTCTGTGTGAAATTGGTGAGTGAAAAAATAAAGGCGCTTTGATGGTCCTGCGACATCCCACAGTGCTGCTGTCCACCTGACCTGAGTCTGGGCCATACCTGTGTGCCCTTTTTTTGGGAGCCTCTTCATTGTTTGATGTCTTGAATTTTTTAATCTCTCTTCCCAGTGGGCTTTCCCCCTTATTTAATGAGCAAGCCAAAGTGGCCAATATATAGTATTAAACAAACTGAAGTTTTTCTCCATTTCTGCTGCTTTCTTGATCTACCTTTTGGTTCACCTAGCACCAGGCTTGTGGGCAGACCTGGTCTGTAGTCCAGGAGTTGCGTGGGCTTTGGCTTCTGGAGTGCTTTGCAATCTCAGTGTGGCCCGTTTCTGGCCATTTTCCAGTTGTGGAACAGAAGGTTCAGAGAAGCTTTTGCTGAAGGGTTCATTACTCAGTCTGGAAATGGGGACCGTATCAGTCATTTCTGTCTTCTTGAGCAGGTGGATGCAGTGAGCTGTGTGCATATGCAGCTGGAGTGGGCTGTTTTTGGAATCAGAGTTTTCTTGGACTATAGAGTTAGCTGGTTGTTGCTTAACTCCTGGCTGTGTCACTCCCGAGAAAGTTGTTTAACTTCACTCTCAGTATTTGCATAATGAAACACCCCTTGGGTGTGTTAGGAGAGGATTCCAGCGCCAAGCCCATGAGCAGGCACTGACATCAGGAAGGCAGGCTCAGGCTCTCAGCCAGCCTGTTCAAGCCTCTGTTCTACAGTTTTGTCTTACAGTACAAACACCTGTAACTAATATTTGCAATGATGAGTTGAAATTGTCAAGGAAACATTTAGTTCCTTTAGTAAGCTTTAGTGACAGTTTAGGAAGCTTTAGTGACAGCACATATTTTTAAACCATGTAAATGTTGCCAAGGGTGATAGCCCAAGGGAATCAGTAATCACATCCGTAAACATTTATGTGGAAATCCAGCTGATAACGTAATGGTTTTATTAAGGTGTTTATCCTGTAGGGTAGATCTGGTCTGAGTACTTACTTATGAAGAATGTTTGAGAAGTTAAAAGCCTTTACGATACATTCTTTTCTTTTTTTTTTTTTTTTTTTTTTTAAGTTTTATTTATTTATTTGGGAGGTAGAGTTACAGACAGAGGAAGAGACAGAGAGAAAGGTCTTCCATCCGCTGGTTCACTCTCTATTGGTGCAATGGCCAGGGCTGGGCCAGGCCAAAGCCAGGAGCTTCTTCTGGTCTCACATGTGGGTGCCATCTTTCACTGCTTTGCTAGGCCATAAGCATGAAGCTGGATAGGAAGAGGAGCAGCTAGGACACAAACCCGTGTCCATATGGGATGCTGGTGCCGCAGGCAGAGGCTTAGCCTACTCTGCCACAGTGCCAGCCCCACAATGCAGCCTTTTTTTTTTTTTTTTAAACTCAGTATAATGTTCATGAGGTGACACCTAGATTTGTTTAAAAATTAAACTTGTTGGCAGCCACTTGAGAGAGAGCCTTTAGAATGTTAACAGGCTGGAAGATTATAGGGGTCTTTCTCTCAAACTGAAGGTTTGCATGTACGTAGTTTAAAGGTTCCAGTGTTTCTATAAGACTTTTACAGATGAAAACCAGCAATGCCATCTTGTCAGAAACACCACATCTGTGCCACAGAGGCGAGCTCTGTCTCCCTTTAGACTCTGAGCTGTTTCTGCTCTCCGTCCATGTTTCCCTGTATCCTGCTTCTGCCGTTCCTTCTTCTAGAGCACTGCTTACGGACTTCTCACTTTGGGTGACATGAGTTTATCTTTCCTTTCCGTGCCTCATTTCTTGCTTGTCTGTTCCCTGTGATTCTGATCTTGTGCACATTGTTCTCAGCTGTGTTGCGGGTGTGTTTTCTTCACCTACTTTGTCCTCCTTGAGATAAATACTTACATGGTGGCTTTGAGTAGGTTTTTACCCCCAACTTCTGATTTCTCAGGAGTTGGGATCTCATCTCGGAGCACTCTTGAGCTGCTCCTGGGTGTTTTGTTCCCTGGGGGAGCGCTCTTTTCGAAGCCTCTACCTCCTTCTCCGCTCATCCTGTGGGCCCTCACTTGGGGGCACTGTGCCCCGTCACCCCAGAGTTTGCTTTTGCTTCTTCCTCCCATGTCCATCCTTGTTATCATTCCAACTGTCAGGTTTTGGGGAAGGAGTTCCCTTGCTGCCTTCCTGGAGGGTATGGGGGAGTCACAATTTTAGGCTTTTCTGAAAACGTTGAAAAATACCCTCAAACTTTATTGATAGTTTGTCTGGAAATAGATTGTGAGGCTAGTAATCATTTCATCCCAGAATTGAGAGGCTGTCACTGGTCGTTTTCCAGCTCTGTCACTGCTGCTGGGAGTTAGCACCTTGCTGGCACCTGACTGAATGTAACCAGTGCTTCTCTTTGATGCTGTGTCATATTTTTATCTTGTGTTCTGAAATTCCGACATGCCGTCTTTGTTCAGGGTTTGCCTTGATATGCTTCCAAATTATCCAGATTCTCTAAATAAATCTGTTTAGTGCTTAGAAAATTATTATAAAAATTTGAGTGGGGTATGAACTTTTAATTCAGCTTACTAGTTAAGACATCCACATCCTATGTTGGAGTACTTGAGTTTGTCGGCTCTGGCACCTGACTCCCACTCCCTGCTAACGCAGAACCCGGGAAGCAGCCATGATGGCTCAAGTAACTGGGTTTACACCATGCATGTGGGAGACTTGATTCTGTTCCCAGCTTCCTCCTTCTGCCCCAGCCCAGCTCTGGCCATTTTGGGTCTTTGGGGAGTAAACCAGCAATGGGGGAGCACTCATACTCTATCTTTGTCTCTCAAATTAAAAATGAAAATCTGTGTGGTATACAGTACTTTAGAGAAAAAAAAATGACCCAGTCAAATAAAAACCTGCTGGCATCTGAGCAGATGGGTAGCATTCTGAAATGTTAGTAGGGTTAGGAGAGCTCAGCAAACAGGCCATTCACACGTTGGTGAGAGTGAAAGGAAGAAAGATGCTACTCATCATGTTGTCTGTGGTGGGTTATGACACATGGGCTTCATTGGGACAGAATCTGAAGCTAGTCTTATTTTGGAAAGACCAGTACTTCAAGGAGGCAGTGCTTATTTTGGATACAATGAAGTAGTAGTGTGTCTGTTTATGTTTTTGTAAGGTGCCTGTTGAGTTACTTTGATGAGATATGATGAATCTAGTGTTAACGTGAAAAAAAGAAAAACTTAAGGAAGGTGGCTAGCATACACATCATCCTAAATTGACAGGAAGGCATGTTTATATTCCTTGAAACTGGTTAGTCTCAGATGCAGAATAAAAAGTGATTTAACATGTATGCCTATAGATGATATCAACAGAAGTTTCCTGGTGAGCTTAACAGTTATAAGAATAAACAGTAAGGTAATACGTACTAAAAACCATTGCCCTATTTAGAAGAAATAGTAGATGACTATCTTTTTTCACATTGTATTGTGAAAATTTTCAGATATACAGAAAAGCTGAAGAAAAAATTTCATGATGAACATACAGACTCCCAAAATTCCATGAATGAAGCATTAAACTTTTACAAGTAACATTTTACTTGTGTCATATACATATCCTTCCAGCCATTCTCTAGTTTGTCTTTTTTAAAATTTTTGTATTTCAGAATAAGTTGTATGTCTCAGTGTACTTTGGCATGTGCATCATTAATATTCATATACAATTCTTTTTTTTGTTTTCTTTTAAAATAAAATTTATATGTATGAGATGCACAGGTTTAGGAGTACCATTTATTGTGTTCTGAAAGATGCCTTACACATTCTGACTTCTTGGAGTTATCTTTGTCTAATCAAAGCCAACGTGTGAAGTGGTTGGGAGACCCAGGGCCAATTGAAGAGATTTCTGCAGGAGGAGGCTTCCAGTAGAAAACAAGAAAGGCCTAGTAGGGAAGTAATCAGGGAATGACAAAGGGCTTCAGGGGTGGGCATTTGGCTCAGCAATGGATGACACAATTTGGGAGGCCCACATCCTGTAAGTCTCTGAGTTTGAGTCCTGGCCTATGGCTCTGCTTCCAGTTCCAGCTTCCTGCTGATGTCTGTCCTAGGAGACAGCAGATGGTGGCTCAGGTACTTGGGTCTCCGCCACCCATGTGATAGACCTGGAATGAGTTCTAGGCTCCTGGCTTCAGCCTGCTCCAGAACCAGCTGTTATGGGTATTTGCTTTTCACATAAGTACATCATTTTTTAGAAAAAAAGTGCTTAAGGAAAAAGGCAGCTCTGTGGTGTAGCAGGTAGAGCCATGCCTGCCAGCATCCCATATGGGCACTGGTTTGAGTCCCTGCTGCTTCACTCCTGATCCAACTCCCTGCTGATGTTCCTGGGAAAGCAGTGGAAGAGGGCCCAAGTCCTTGGGCCCCTGCAGTGATGTGGGAGACTCAGAAGCTCCTGGCTCCTGGCTTCAGATCGGCGCAGCTCCATCTGTTGGACCATTTGGGGAGTGAACCAGAGAATGGAAGATTTCTCCCTCTCTGCCTCTGCTTCTCTGTAATTCTGTCTTTTAAATAAACAAATAAATCTTTAAAAAAAGGGGGGGGGGCTTCACCTTTTTTGGTGGGTGCACAAAGGGCGTCTGGTTCAGAGAGCCTGACTTCAGGGGACTGTCCAGGTGTTGTTCAGTGGGTTTCATGCTCTCTGTTCTTGGAAGTTGGTTCGGGTGGACAGCGTCCCTCGTCTTAGTTTGTGCTGTTCTGTGTTTGAACAGACAAAATAGAGCTAGCCTTTCTTACTGGGATTACTGTTGGGTCTTCTAGAGGATGTTTCCTCCAGATTGTGAATTCATTGCTTGTGCCATTTTCACTTCCTCAAAACAAATTCTCTCTCTCTCTCTCTCTCTTTTTTTTTTGTCTGTTGTGAACGTAACATGTAGAGCCATAACTTTCTGATAAACGTGGACTGTGTACGTTGAGCAATGGTTATGTTTTAACTTAGTTGTTCTTCCAGCCAATGCTGAACTGGCAGGCCAGCTTTGCGATCAGCTTGCTCAAAGAGCTATGCCTCCCTACTGATGATGACCTTTTTTTAAACGCTCAGCCATATCTTGTGTTAATCTTCCAGGGGTGCTGTGAGGGGTGTGGTGGTGATTGGGCACTTGTCAACTTGCTCCCTTACTTTACCTCAGCTCATGCATGACTCGTTTGGATGGAGATTTTCTGTCTTGCTTAGTCCGTCTCAGGTATGTGTTGCCATCTGAAAGCATTATATTTTTTTCATTTTGCTAAATTTTTAAAAAATATATACAGAAAAGTTGAGAGATCAGTACAGTGAATTTTTTAAAAAAATTATTTATTTATTTATTTGAGAGGCAGAATTACAGAGAGGCAGAGACAAACAGAGAGAGAGAGAGAGAGAGAGAGAGAGAGCGATCTTCCATCTGCTGGTTCACTGCCAGATGGCTGCAGCAGCTGGAGCTGTGCCGATCTGAAGCCAGGAGCTGGGAGTTTCTTTTGGGTCTCCCACGCGAGTGCAGGGGCCCAAGCACTTGGCCCATCTTCCACTGCTTTGCCAGGTCATAGAGAGCTAGATCAGAAATGGAACAGCTGGGACTGGAACTGGCACCCATATGGGATGCCAGCAATGCAGGTGGCGGTTTTACCTGGTACGCCATGGCACCAACCTCAGTACAGTGTATTTCCATAATACTACTACTATTATTCCATGATACTATATAATTACATAATATCTACCAGTTAAACTTTTGCCATATTTACTGTGTATCGGGTGAGTGTGTGGGTGATATTTTAAATTTCTCTTGAACTAGATCAGAATTACATGTAGCCTTTGTTGCTTCTGTCCTGTGGACTTCAGTGTGGCCCTTCTTGACTTCTCAGTGAAGACATTTTCCTGCATGTCCATGGTACCATCATCACATTCTTTAATTTTACTTTATAGTTCATATTAAAATTTTCCAGTTATCCCTAAATTCTTTTTTTTTTTTTTAATTTGGAACCAAGGGTCTACTCAACATTACATGTTGAGTTTGCTTTTAAAGTTGAATTTATGTCTTGTCTTTTTTGGATAGAGAGAAATACACACGCATACACATACAAGCACACGCACGCACACACAGAGCAAGCTCCCATCATCTGTTTCACTTCCTGAATGTCTGTAATGGCCTGGGCTGGGGCCAAGCTGAAGCTGGGAGCCAGAAGCGCAATCCAGGTGTTCCTATGGGTAGCAGGAATCCAAGTACTTGAACCATTACTGCTGCTTCCCTGGGTCCATGTTAGCAAGAAGCTGGAATCAGGAGCTAGAGCTGGGAATTGAACCCAGGTCCTCTGAAGTGAGAATCAGGAGTCCACTTGGCTTCTTAACCATTAGGTCAAATGCCCTCCCCTCTTATCTCTATTAATCTATAACAGTCTGGCTAACATGTTCCTCTCCCCTTTAATGTTTTGACTAAAAGAATTTTTATTGGTAAAAATCACAAATATATACACAAATACACAGGAATATAATCCTTACCCAGTCTCTGGCTTTAGCAGTTATTGGTTCATGGCTGATTTTTTCATCTATATCAAGATTTTTAAAGATTTATTTTTTATTTATTTGAAAGAGTTACAGAGAGAGGCAGAGACAGATAGAGAGGTCTTCCAGCCGCTGGTTCACTCCCCAGATGGTTGCAACGGCTGGAGCTGTGCCGATCCGAAGCCAGGAGCCAGCAGCTTCTTCTGATCTCCCATGTGGGTGCAGGGGCCCAAGGACTTGGGCCATCTTCTACTGCTCTCCCAGGCCATAGCAGAGAGCTGGATCAGAAGAGCAGCAGCCAGGACTAGAATCGGCGCCCATGTAGGATGCCGGCGCTTCAGGCCAGGGCTTTAACCCTCTGTGCCACAGTGCCGACTCCTCTCTCACATTATTTTGAAGGAAATCTAGACATCAAGTTCATCAGTGTTTTAGTATTTTAAAGATAATTTAAAAATGCATATATCACTGTCATGACAAAATACTTACATATCGAAATTACAGTGTTCATATTTCTAGTTGTTTCATCTGTGTCATGAACATATTTTAATTGTATGATGAAGAAGGGAACCCTATTGGTTTTTTCCTTTCCAGGTGTGGGGAAAGTCTGGCCTGTGGGCCATAAAAGCTTGCAAAATCATTTCATCTGGCCTTTTCAAGACAATTGCAAGTGGGACTCAAAAGTTCAACAAATCTGTAGCAGGCTTGATTTTTTTTTTTTTTAAGATTTATTTATTTATTTTAAAGGCAGAGTTACAGAGATCTGCTTTTCACTCCCCAAATGGCTGCAACAGCTGGAGTTGGGCCATTTGGAAGCTAGGAGCAAGGAGCTTCTCTCAGGTCTCCCACATGAGTTCAGGGTGGTACTTGAGCCATCTTCCTCTGCTTTCCCAGGTGCACTAACAGGGAGTTGGATCTGAAGTAGAGCAGCCAGGATTCGAACTGGTGCCACAGGTGGCGGCTTTATCCCCTACACAACAGTGCCGGCCCCAACACGCTCATTTTTGAGTTGATGATTTTGTATGGCCCACAAATGATGTTACAGATATCCAAAGGCCTCTGGCAAAAAGAAGGTTCACCATCCTTGCTTTATTTTTTTTTTTAAAGATTTATTTATTTATTTGAAATGCAGAGTTACACAGAGAAGGAGAGGTGGTGAGAGAGAGCTTCCATTTGCTGGTTCACTCCCCTGTTGACTGCAATGGCAAGAGCTGGGCTGATCCAAAGCCAGGTGCCAGGAGCTTCTTTTGGTCTTGGGCCATCTTCTACTGCTTTCACGGGCCATAGCAGAGAGTTGGATCAGAAGTGGAGCAGCTGAACTCGAACCCATGCCCATATGGGATGCCAGCACTGCAGGTGGCAGCTTTACCTACTACATCACAGTGCCAGGCCCATCCACCCCTGCTTTAAACCATTTGAAAATGGGCCAGCCCTAAACATCAGAAGGTGATACTCAACTTTTAAGTCTAACGTCTGTTCTCAAAATGCAGCACAGTTAGGGCGGTTCTGTTAGTGACAACTTTTGTAAGAAGTTATTGCTGTCTTGGTGAGATGTGAGTTTAGTGATTTCTGAGATCTCTTCATTAGGCCAGCGAAAATAATGCTGCAGAAAGTTAATCGCTTTTTATATTTTTGTTAAAGATTTATTTATTTGTTTGAAAGTGTTAGAAGTGGAGACAGAGATCTTCCCTCTGCTGGTTCACTCCCCAGATGGCTACAGTGGCCAGGAGCCTGGAGCTTCTTCCAGGTCTCCTATGTGAGTAGCAAGGACCCAAGGGCTTGGGCCATCTGCCACTGTTTTCCCCAGGACATTTGGGAGCTGGATCGGAAGTGGAGCATCTGAGACATGAATCACTGCCCATATGGGATGCTGGCATTGCAGGTATTGTCTTTACCCACTTTGCCATAACACCAGCCCTGCAGAAGTGAATTGAGTTTGTGAGTTGGGTTGTCTGCCCGTAAAGCAACTGATAGCTTTGCTGGTGTGTCTCTGTTACTATTGCTTGGTCCTGAGAATTGGGAGGGGACTATTGAGGGCAAGCCTTCATCCCCGCAGTTCCCTTTTTTTGAGACAAACTTGTCCTGCATCCTGAGATAACTCCTACTTGCCTGCCAAGACTTTATAAATGCTGATGTCATGGTGGTCTGTTTTCTTGTAATGTTCTCCAGAAGCCAAGCAACTTATGGAAAAGGCTGGTTCTTTATAGATCATCTCGTTAGTGACAGAGAGTCATTCTGTGCTTGTATAATGCTCCCGTCACCATGATTGGTCACCGTTGTGTCCACCATGCATTGTGGCTCGTTTCTTTCTTCCTTGGAGATAGCCAGTCACTATGAGCAGCTGGGCTGTTTGCTGGGAGTGTCAGTGTAAGGCGAGAACTTGATGGCTTTCATGCTACCTTTTATTTATAATTTAAGAAAATGGTTTACAACTTGTTGTATGATTGGCATAGAAGAGAGTGCACACACATTCATTGCTTCAGCTTCATGGATTTGAGCATAATTTACCCATGAAACCATCCTTCCCTCTTTTATTCTTTTCAAAGACTAGGAGGTAAGCAGAGAAAGGGACTCTGAACTTTCCATATTTAAACTTGGGTTCCAAATCATAACTGAAAACCTGTGTATTCTGCTCTTCCTTAGCTAAGCACCAGAATTAAAAGTTGGTATAATAAATTGGTGCTACTTAACATTTACATAGCAGTTGATAAATTTTTTTAAAGTAATATAGGGAGACCTGGGAGGGTCTTGTCTCTCTTCTGATTGAGTTTATTACCTGATTTGGTGAGCAGGTGTAGGCTCTGGCTGCAGATGTATCTAGGTCTGAGGTCCCTGTTTTGTGGCTTAGGAGTGGCTGCCTGTTAGGCATACAGGAGGATCTCAGCCTTGGCATCTCCTGCTGTAAGACTGCAAAGGGCCATGTTGAAGAGGACATGGAAAGTATGGTATTTATATCCTGATGATCCTGGGCACACAGGGTCCATGGCAACTCGGATAAGGGAGTCTCAGAGGTGGGACTTGTAGTAAGGCAGAACACTTGAACAGGACTTGTGGGGAGCAACTCGGACTAGACTAAGTTACTGGAATTAAGACTTATTCTATGCATCTGCTCTCCCACAATATGGCGCTGGGAGAGGAGTAAACAGCTTCTACGCAGCTGCCTCTCGCCAACTTGAGTGATGACCTGCAGGAGCTGATCCTGCTCCTGATTGGAGGAGAGCAGTGTACTCGGCGTGTGGGTAGCAGAGCTGGGATTGGTGGAAGAGGACTATAAAGGAGGAGAGAGACAACATGCACCAAGAACACCTGAGGAACATCTGAGCAGCCCCTGAGAGAGCCGGCCAGCAGTGTGCTGCTCCCCTGCGGAAGTGGGGAAAGTGGCAGGGGGAACCGCCCTTCCACGGAGGTGGAAGGACGGCAGCCAACCCGGGAAGAACCAGCAGCAAACCCGGGGAGGGCCGAGCAGACAAAAGAACAGCGCAGGGTCCTGTGTCGTTCCTCCACGAAGAGGGGGAGCGACAGGACTGACTTGGCCCTTGGAGGAAGGGGAAGTTTCTTTGTTGCGGTTAAAAAGGCATGGGAGCAGCAGGGGCACTTAAAACTGGTGAATTTTGGCCGTCGCCGCGGCTCACAAGGCTAATCCTCTGCCTTGCGGCGCCAGCACACCGGGTTCTAGTCCCGGTTGGGGCGCCAGATTCTGTCCCGGTTGCCCCTCTTCCAGGCCAGCTCTCTGCTGTGACCAGGGAGTGCAGTGGAGGATGGCCCAAGTGCTTGGGCCCTGCACCCCATGGGAGACCAGGATAAGTACCTGGCTCCTGCCATCGGATCAGCACGGTGTGCAGGCTGTAGCATGCCGGCCGCGGCGGCCATTGGAGGGTGAACCAACGGCAAAGGAAGACCTTTCTCTGTCTCTCTATCTCACTGTCCACTCTGCCTGTCAAAAATAAAAATAAAAAAAAACTGGTGAATTTTCTGGGAATCATTTATTTTCTGTTACGGCTACCCCCATGGTTTCTCTGATCATATGCTGGTGGCTTTTTGGTCATTTCCTGTTTTCAGTCAGTATGAATAAAGCTGCTCCGAGCCCCTCTCCTATCCTGCCCAGGGAACAAATCCTGATTCTCTGTTGGGCAGGGCCAGCAGGGGGAGGCAGCACCAAGCTGTTCACTTGGCAGGCTCTTGGCCACTCTTGTACTGCCAGCCCTTCATCAGCTTTGGAAACAAGTTGCTGACTGGTTTCCAGGCCTGGAGAGGGGCTGCTTCTCTGCTTTCCTGGCTGCTGCCTGGGAGTGCAGCTTTCTCAAGCTGGCTAAATCCTTATCCAATAAAGCTCTTTAGGTTTCAGAATGCTGTCTTTTACATTCTTGTTCTATGTGTGGCTTTTTATCTTTTTATTTCTTAATCTGCTAATTGTCATTGTCATGTTATTTGGGTGAGGACAAAAGCAGGTGGGTGTGTTGACCCTACTTCCTGGACCCAGAAGTCTTTTTAACCCAGTGGTGTTTAACAAGATTCTCCTTTTGTTTTTGCTGTAATAAATGACGCAGTGATAAATGTATTTGTAGTTGTGTCTTCGTGTATATACATATATCCACATTTTTAAAAACTATTTATTTATTTATTTGAAAGGCAGAGAGAGAATCTGTTTCATCCGGTGGTTCACTCACCAAATGGCCTCAACAATTGGAGCTGGGCCAGGCCAAAGCCAGGAGCCAGGAGCTTCTTCCTGGTCTCCCACATGGATGTAGGGGCCTAGGGACTTGGGCCATCTTCTGTTGCTTTCTCAGGCAGGCCATAGCAGGGAGCAGGATTGAAAGCGGAGCAGTGGGGACTTGAACTAGCGCTCATATGGGATTCCAGTGCTACAGGCCATGGATTAACCTGCTGTGCCACAGCGTCAGCCCCCCATACTTATTTCATTAAGCCATATTTCTAGAAGTTAATTCTGGAGCTATAGGACATGCGTAATTTTAATGCCAAATCGAGCCATGGGAAGGTGAAGCTAATTGATAGTCCAACAGGAAGGTATTTATTTCCTGTTTGGTGTGAGCAGATAACTTGGTAGAGCTTTGTCCTTCTCCCCAGAAAACCCCCTCCACCACAAATCCTTGCCCACCAAGCCTAAGCTGTGGAGTCAAACTTTAATGGAGGAGGAGGCTCTTTTGCTGCACACTGTTCTTCTCCCATGCCCGACATGGACCTCAGTGGACTCAGGCCGTTGCTTCTTTGTTCCAGGTTACACTCCCGGCACACCTTACAAAGTGTCCTGTTCCCCTACCAGTGGGGCTGTGCCACCGTACTCTTCCTCCCCCAACCCCTACCAGACGGCTGTGTACCCCGTGCGAAGTGCCTACCCCCAGCAAAGCCCGTATGCACAGGTATGCTTGGGTGTGCCCTGCAGTGTGGGAAGGGTTGGTTCCATGGGGTTCTCATCCCCCAGCCATGGGACCCTATGGCAGTTGTCTCTCTTCTTCCCACAGCAAGGCACGTACTACACACAGCCACTGTATGCAGCACCCCCTCACGTCATCCACCACACCACGGTGGTGCAGCCCAACGGCATGCCGGCCACAGTGTACCCTGCTCCCATCCCTCCTCCTAGAGGCAATGGGGTCACCATGGGCATGGTGGCTGGGACCACAATGGCCATGTCAGCAGGTAAGTTCTCATTCCTGGGGTGTTTGTTCTACAGTGACGTGAGAACCATGGGTGGGGAGAGCTGTCAGAAATTCAGACCCTTGGCTGTGGACTTTCGTGGCCACAGTAGTGTGGGAGGACGTCTGATTCTTTGAGGGGAGGAGCAGCAAGTTCCCTTTCATATTATCTCCCTTCCCATTCTTCCCTCTCCTTTTAGCTGAGAGGAGACTGACTGTGGGGTGCAAAGTAACGAACGATGAACCGAATGGTTTACTTTCCTGCATGGCGCATGACTGAATGGCGTTCTCTGGTTGTGATGGGTTCACTCTGTAGGATGGCTCTAGGAACGAGTGACCAGACACCCCCTGTCAACCTCATGAGCATGGAGAGCTTGAGCAAAAGGGAGATTTTGTGTCCCAGGTGGGCTGGCACTCTTGATAACTTCATTGAAGGTGGGCTGTCTTCACAGGCCAGGTTGTGTTAATGGGGAATGTTTCCAGGAATCTAGGAAAGCTGCTATGTGTTAATAGAAGTGACAGCTTATAGGAGTCCTCTGCAGTTCTTCTGCTTTACTTCTCAACATGTCCTCTGAGTCAGGAAAACTTAACCAACATCCTTGGCCAGGTGGTCGTGTCTCAGTGGAACCTGGGAGCCCTGGAGCCTTAAAGGCTCTGATCTTAACACAGGGGTGGGGGAACCTTGTTTCTACCCAGGGCTATGTGCATATTTACAACATCATACAAAATTCTCAGCTTAAATGTTAACCTGCTATAGATTTACCGAATTTCACATCGCACCTGTGGTTGCCTTGGCAGGGCCACACCAGATGATTTCATGGGCCGGACATTGCCCACCCTGATCTAACATTTAGAAGTTAGGTTGCCTGCTGGCCTTTGGATAAATGTCACAGCTTCAGGCAATACTCACATCACGTGTATCTGGTTGCTCATAACTGACACTTGTGTACCTTCTTATTTGTTTTTCTGAACTTTACTTCAGTAGAAGGAAGTCATGCCAGGGAGAAAGGTATCCCAGGATACTGTGTTTCTGCTCAGAATCTGTCTTGTGTAGGTTTTCCCATTTGGACCTGTGAAGGCCAAGGAGCCCGTGGCATAGACAGATGCTGTGTGTTTGAGACCAGAGCGGGAGGGCCATAGCCCCAGGGTGGGTGTGGGCAGCAGGGGTGAAGGCCGCTGTGTTGCAATTGCTGCTTGTCCACACACAGGCTCCGTTGCTAAGTTTCTGTGAGTATGGGAAAAATGTGTTTTTTGAATGTATTCAGAAGCTTGTGCAGTTTGGAATCCCTGGTTCTCATTTTTTATTTATGTTTTACAGTCTTACCCGTTTTTAGGTGTACAGTTCAGTAGTGTTAAGTATTTCACATTGTGACCCAAATCTCCAGAACTTCTTCATCCTGCAAATCTGAAACTCCTGTAACCAATAAACAACAGTTCCCCTCCCCCTTCCCACCACCCCTCTGTGCTCTGTGCACCCTCTATGCTCTTTTGGGTCCTCTTATCAGTGGAGTCGTACGCTAGTTGTCCTTTTGTCACTGGCATATTTCACTTAGCATAATGTCTTTAAAGGTTTGTCCATGTTGTAGCATGTATCACCGTTTCCTTCTTTTTTAAGGCTGAATAATACTTTTAAAATTTCATAGTTTGACTCACAGAAGTTATTAAGGGTTCCCCCTGAGTGGGAAGCACCCAAGCTTTTACGACCACGTGGTCAGTAGGAGTCAACTGTGTGTATACAGGATTGTGTGCTCTGAGCTCTCACTGCACTGAGTCGAGGCCATCCCTCCTCCTGCAGGCCTCCTTCCGTGCAGAGAGGCCCAGGCCTGCTTGCTCGTGTCAGAGGCATGTGGTGCTGTGTGTAGAAATGGGCCTGTGCGGTGTGTGACAAGCTGCTCTCTCTTGCAGGTACCTTGCTGACTGCTCATTCCCCAACTCCCGTCGCTCCCCACCCAGTCACTGTACCCACGTACCGGGCCCCAGGAACACCTACCTACAGCTACGTGCCCCCTCAGTGGTGATCACCCTGCAAACGTAAGTGACCAGTGACGACTGGCTGGGCCCCTGATAAGAGTGCACTTCCCAGAGGAGAAGGACAAACCTGCTCTGTAGTTAAGCACAGTAAGACAGATACACTTGACCCCATGAACCCAGAGCAGGGCACTGTTGAAATTTTTATTCGTATTGAAACTCTAAAAAGTAGAAGAAAGAAGGAAACCATTGAGTGTTTGCTGTTGACCCTATGTATATTGATCCTTACCTGGAATATGGTCCCAGTCCCCCACCTGCCTGTTCTAGGAACCTGGGTTCCTACTGTTACTGGGGTCTTTATGATGTGGGCAGGAACTAGGGCCAGCAGCCTTGCTTGTTGGTGCCCTTCCAGGTGCTTGTGGCTCTGGTCTTCACTGAGTTGTTGGGGCCAAAGTGCTAGGAGAGTTCTGTGTGACTCTGTTTCTTCCCCCAGGTTTGAGGATGGAGCTGTGCAGTCACATCATTGGGGTTCCACAGCTGGTGCTGCAGGCCTTGCGCCTCCAACCAGGACTTTCTTCTTAATGCTCTCGACATTTAGCTAAACTCGACTACGTCCCGGCCCAGCAGGTCCCAGCGCCGTTAGTCTCCAACTAACTCTGTGGGTTGGTCTTAAAGCAAATCCTGTTTTGTGGACTGCCTGGCAATTTTTTAGCTAACTGTAATGATAAAAAGGGAGTATTAATCTATTCTGAATCATATCTAGTTGAATGCATGTTTAAACAAACACACACAAAAACAAAGCTTGCTCAATCTACCTGCAGTGACTGATGCAAAACCATCATATGCAAAATCCAAAGGAATGGAAACGTATTTTACAACTTGTATCACTAATGCACTGTTGTAACGTATGCAGAGTCTTAAAGTTTTAAGTGTTCAAGTGAATTTCTTCATAGAGCATCTGAAATACCTTAGATGATTCTTCAACCTTTTGGGGTTGATGCGGGCTGCCAGTTAGGGGCGTGGACTTTAAGTTTTCAGCAACTGTTTGGCACTGGCTGTACTTGTGGGAAGGGGTTGCAGGGAGAGGGAAAGAGAAGGGAGGCCGCAGTTGATTGGGTGCAGCCAGTTTTGGGGCATCCCTTTCTTTCCATCTGGGCTTGGTGCAGTCAGTGGGACAGGGACATGCTTCAGATAGGCGTGAAAGAGTAGAGCGATGTGGCCAGTACAGTTAGGGGTGAGGGGGTGGTTTATGTATCAGCAAAACAATTTCCTCTGCTATCTAAATTTTCATTACAGGTCTCTTAGAGAGAAGGATGGTGTTTTCTATATCTGTATTGGAAAAGTCCTGAGTAGAACTAATTTTCCTGGGATGGAAGATAGGTGGAAGAGAAACAGCCAGGCTTGGAGGGGGTATTGTTCTCTGCTTTATTTAGCATAGAAAATCATTCCATTTTTTTTTTTTTCTGAGAAGTGTTTGAGTCAACTGAAAATAACATAGACATTGCTGTTTTTTCCCCACAAAGAAGGGCAAAGATTTCAGCTGTCTGTAATGAAGAAAGTTGTATATTTAAGAATGATTAAAAGGGAACAAAACTTTATTTTAAATTCCTCATGTTTCTTTCTTGTAGAGAGGCAGGGCCGTGGCTGTGTCTGGAAATGTTGAAACCTGTAGCTTCTTCTGAGATGGGCCGCCCGATGGTCACTTGTCCTTAGACTGGCTGGAGAGGGCGCCTGGCGATGGGGCAAGGGAGATGGGAGGGCTGGTGTCTGTCTGTGAGCCTCTTCCACTGTCTGTCTGTACAGCTGAAGGCACTCAGTGCAAGGCAAGTATGGACAGCAGAAAGGGCCAGGCATTGCCAGATGCTTTTCCCTGCTGGCTTGTATTATGGCAAGGGTTTTGAGCTTAAGGTCTGAATATTGTACATAAGGACTGAAGAGGGTTTTTTTGTTTTGTTTTGTTTTGTTTTGTTTTGTTTTGTTTTTGGCCTGAATATGCCCAGTTGGTATGGATAGGAGTGGGTGTTTGTTCTCAGTTAAGGGTCGGGGGTAGGGAATGTGAGGACTTGTTTCCTTTAAAGGGTCTGTCAGGTGGGGTGTACATCCTTTCCCAACCCTCTTGTTGTGAGTGCTGGGCCTCAGGTGGGTGCGGGTTTTGTGCTTCTGTGTCTGGCAGCCAGGTTGGGCTCTGATGCAGGGGTCGAGGTCCCCCGCTAGCATTCAGCCCTTTGGGTGGGTGGGATGCTGACCACTGAGCCTTCAGTAACCTTATTTTTTATAGTAAGTACTCTTCATAATTTTCTTTTCCACATTTTGTTTTATAAGGAGTTTAGGAATATTTTTGCATGGATCATTGTAAACAGAAGATTGCTTATTTCTAATGTCTGTTAACATAGAATGTTTACTGATGAGTACTTTAAAATTGTTTCATGAGCACTTAACCCGTGTGTGTGTGTGCGTGTGAGAGTGTGTGCGTGTATATGTGTATGTGTGGAAGACGTTTACCCCATGCACAGTTTGTCCATTTCTTTGAGTCTATGTTGGTGATTCCGTCTGTATAGTGGATGGTTTGCAATATCCATAGATTCTTAAGGGTTCCAAGGCTCAACTGACTAACAGTTTTCCCAGTTGAGTGACAGTAGACAGGAGAAAATATTTACAGTCTTAGTGTATGCTTTTAAAAAGCCCCACACAACAACCATGGAAGCTCATGCACACGTACACTCAACTACCTGTTGGACGTTGGTGTGAGAAGTTACAGGAGGTCACTTGGGCCGTATCTTGAGACTTGCTGAGATTCGGCTTACCCAGGGTGAGTGTGTCCACCAGCACTGATTAAAAGGGCCGTTTCAAGGAAGAGCAGAGTAGATTGTACCACCCTCCTCCCACCCCCATTTAAATTGGCTTCATAAATATTTTCTACCTATAATGCTTTTTCCCCTCTTGTGAAATAGAATCGGGACAGTATCAGTTTTGCGTTACACAGTATATACATGGAAACCTTGAACCAGAGTCAGCTAATCAAATATGATGGTGTAAGGTGGGTCCTGTATTATCAAGGGAGAATCTGGACTTCAGAGCAGTACCAAACTGCCACAGTTTGTAGTTTCATTAGTGTTGAGTCCCAGTAAGATTTATTAAGGAATACAACCTCAGTCAAAATCCCGTTATATAGCTGTATCATTTTGCATTCCAAGCATACTATAGGAACTTTTGCTTTTGTGTGACATCCCTAATTTGAGACTTTCAGAAGCTGAGACAGGCAGGCAAAGGCCCTAGTTGCCGAGAACATGAACACCTCTATGACTGAACAGAGCTTATTCTCTCTCTCCTGAGGCCCAGGAGGTGTGTTCCTTGTCTGCGGAGCTGCTGCTCCTCAGTGCTTCTAGAGAGCCTGTTTGGAACCAGGCTGGAAGCCAAGCGGTCAGTGTGTAGCAGCTGGCCCCTGGAGGTTGCTGCCTATGAGATTCAAGGCCACTGCAGGACCAGGGCCAGCTTTGGTGACAGACACAGAAGTACTGCCAGACTCTTTCTTGTCTCTTACGAGTGTGATTATTGGGCCTGCTAGTTGCTCTCTGTGAAACTGTGCTATGCAAATGTGGTATTTACAGGAGCCTGCAGGTCCCTTCCCCAGCTGGGCACCCAGTGCCTTGCTCCATCTGGCTGCGATGAAGGTCTGGGAAGTCATGTGCATGTGTCTCTTGAGGGATGTGTCCACAAGAAGAGGAGAGCAGTTTGGAATGCCCTCATGTGGGGCAGTGTGTTGTGCCCACATCAGATGTTGTGTGAGTGTGCCCAGGAGCTGGTGGTGAAAGGCTGGCACATACTGGCTGTGCCAATATCGGGGCTGCTTTACAAAGGGAGTTCAGGCTTCTCACTGGTCTTTGTTGAACATGTGAACACAGTGTTACTATGAACAGTTGGGCCATCTTCTCCTTGCCCCGCAGCTGATAGATGGCCGTTATTGCCAGCCGGCACTGCCCAGACGGAACAGGAACTCCAGGGCGTGCACTGGCCGGTGGGCAGCAGTGTCTGGTCCTTCTCTCTGGTGCTTCCTGAGGGTTCTGTAAAGAGCAGTGTGGTTGGCCTGGGAGGGGAGGGTGGAGCTTGGCTGTCCTCTAGCCCGTCTTCTGCTGGTGTGTGTTTTCTCTGAGCCGCTTATTTACCCCCGTCTGAGCTGTCTGAAGGGTGCAGGTTTTCCAGTGCACTGCAGCTGAGGTAGGGGTGTGATCATTTCCGGTAGAAAATGGGAAGTTGATCTCGCATGTGTCAGAGGGTTTGTCTCTGTTCCCCACTCCCCACTCATCTGAAGAACAGACACCCTGAGAGGATAACTGTACTTTGGTCCACAGGATAAATACAGTTCAGTCATTTGCGCCAGGGAGACAGAGGCCTGTCCTGCCCAGGCTTCGTGACAGGCCATTCCTCCCTCAGCAGGGCTGCCCCTGGTGCCTCATGCATAGGAGTAGGCTCCAGGACAGAGGAGTTGGGCCAGCCGATTAGTGTTCCTAGAAGTTGACTTGATGGCCACTGGGACGAAGGCCCCAAGGAGCCCTGTGGGGGTGTGACTGAATAGGAGTGGTTCCTTTTCTTTTTCTTTTTTTTAAATGACTTTTAAATACTGTTTTTTACACCGTTCTCTTGGTACTTTTTTTAAAGCTTCAGTCAGCATTGTCTTCCAGTGTTAAAGGCATCCCTCGCCTCTGCATTGAACTCCATGTCAGTACAAAGGAGTGGAACACCCATCCTGAGCCAGTTCCATTAGGTATAAAGTCAGACTCTTTTAATTTTTTATGCAATCTGATGAGTAGATGAGCTCAGATTTAAAATTCTTAAAAGCACGTTTATTGTAACAAGAATTGTTATGTATTAATACTGCAGTTTTCAATAAAGATTGACTTGTGTTGCATATTCTGGTTGTCCTGATTTTTCTCCATGGGTTTCCACTGACTGGGAGGTGGTGTAGCTTCTTTCAAGTTAGGAAGTTGCCAGGGATTGCCAGTGCTGGAGTGTGGCGGAGGAAGCAGCCTCAGGCTCCTCTTCTGGGCCTGTGGCTAGGGACCTCCTGGGAATAGAGATTCTTCCCTGTTTCCCTGAAGAGGATACTCAGGCTCGGAAGTACTGATGGTGTCCCCCAAACTTATATTTCCCATCCAGCTAAACACCTAAGGAGCAGACAGGGATGAAGCAGACTTGTAGGCCCAGGGCAGCTGTGTCCATCTGGATGGCACCTGACCCCACTCCTTGGTCTTCCATGGCCCATCCTCCCAGCTCCCCTGGCCCTCTCATCGTGAGCCCAGCACCTGATCCAGCCTCCGCCAGGGCCCTGAGAGGCTCACCCCACCTCTGGGAGCTGCTGCCTCCTTCCTCCTCTCAGGGAAAGGCCTGGGGGTAGAGATGGGGTGACCGGCGCAGGAAGGCTGGGTGTGTGGAAGGGAAAGCACACAGACACTGACAGAAGACAACGGCTGGCAGCCAGGTGACTTTTCACAAGTTTCTTTATGAAATTAAATGTGGTTTCTGGCTTGGAGAAAGAATAGTGCAAGAGTGACTGTCCATGCTGCTGAGTCCTGTGGGCTCCACTCCAGCACTCCAGGCCCGAGCTGCACCTCCTGCGCAGCAAGATACATGCGCCTGGGGGTCAGTCCTGGATGCTGGGCCACAGAATTCAGTTCTTATGGCTTCTCACGCTCACTAGGGTAAGGCAATCTTTCTGTGTCACTAACGACAATGATTTTTTTCTCCATTGTTAGAAAAACAAGACGACAAAATCCAAACAAGAAACAGGGCCCAGGTGGATCTGGAGCTAGCCCACAGCTACAGGTTGACCAGTCACAGACCTGGGCCAAAGGACACAGCTGACTGTATGGTTTTGTTCTTCCCACTACAGACGCACACATCACAAGTGAAGAGGGTGTCCAGCAGCCAGCGGTGCCTAAGGGGCTGGGAGGCCAAAGGGTGGCTCTGGGCTGGACATCTGGGCACAGAGTTCTTGGTTCCCGCCCTCTGAGGATGCAAGCTGCCTCTCGGGGATGGGGGCCCAAAACGAGAGTGGCACCAGGCCCAGCTTTGCAGGGAGCCAGAGGCCAGTGTTGATCTCTGCGGCCCAGAAGTGGCAAGAGGAGGGGATGATCAGACTTCCAAAGGAGGTCCAAAGCAGCCAGAACCTTCTGCGCGCTGGCCTGAGTGGTGGTTCTGAGCTCTGGTTCCAGGCTCTGGGGCGGTGGAGGATGGCAGGCGGGGGAGCCCAGGCTGCAGGAGGAGATTGCACGTGCGAGGGCCTGTGTCTTCCCCGCTGGTCTCTGTGCCAGGACAGTAGCACAGACCTGGTGCATCCTGGTGACTCCCTCACTCAGCCCTGCAGTTTGCACAATAGGCAGAGGGCCAGATGGAGTGGGCCTTGAAGAGGAAAAGCCGGGAGCCATGGATGAGCAGGTCCACAAAGTTCTGCCGGGTGAGCGCTGGTCACTTGCGGAAGGGAGCCAGCCGGCTAATGCTGTGCCAGAAGGTGGATGGCTTCCGCCTGGGCTCTGCCAGCACCAAGACCTGCTGCTGGGCCCGGCTGGCAGGCAGTGCCGGGTGTTTCTGGCGCATCAGGTAGCCAGGCCGTCCAATAGCTGGGCAAGGAGAGATGGGGGTGGGGTCAGCGTGGAGCAGCAGCCTCTGCTGTTGGAGGTGCAAGGATTCATCCTGAGATAACTGCCTCAGACCTCCCCCCTGCTCAGGGGAAGAGTTTTGCTACACAGGACTTGCTTTCCAAGGGGCTGATCACACGCAGAAGCCTGGGCTGTCCTGCAGCCTCTTGAATGATCTGGCCTGCAGTTGGGAGAGAGGGTGGCATGGCCAGGGAACCTGTCCAGAGCATGGTGGCTCTGTCAGCAGCCCTGGGCGGGGGTGGGGTCACAGGGGCCCAGAGCAAGAGCATCCACTGTATACCAGTCCAAGCTTCATCCCTGGTAGCCCATTGTCACTGACCTTTGGGAACAAACACCTGCAAAGGGCAGTGGCACCTCCGAGGCCCTGGGTGGCCTATGGGTATCTGGGGAGCTGGGACTACCAACCACCTACCTTTGGGCTTCCCTGTGGCCTGCTGCTTGCTAGCATTCAGCATGGCCTGCTTCCTCTGCAGCTCGGTGATGGAGAAGCCTGGGGAGGGGGGCACACAAATGAGACCCCTGCCCTGTCCACATTGCTCCTTGTGCTGTGTTTCTTGGTTTCAGGTGCAGTCTGCTGTGCACACCTGCACTTCCCACAGTGCCCGGGTTCCATTATGCCACAGGGGCTGTGTCCTGGCTATCTGGTGCCAGGCTCGCAGCAGGGACTGTTCCCCATCCTGCTCGCTCAGCCTGCCTTGGCGAACCCGGGCAGGGGAGATGCTGGGGGAGGGGTGGGGTGGGTCCATGACAGAGAACAAAGGTCCAGAGTCCTCCCTCTGCCTCCATCTCACCCCAACCTAATGTTCCTCCTCTGCTTGCCCAAAGCCTGGTATGGTTTCTTTCCATGGTGGGGGGGTCCTCCCCCAGACCAAGAACTGACCTGGTCCCTGTGGAGAGTAATGCTGGGGCCCAGAACAGGAAAGGAGGAGTGGGGGAGATGCTCACGGAGAGGGCAGAGGCGGCTTCTGGGGGCCAGTACCCACTTCCCCACTCCATGTTCTCCTAAGGCTTGTGTTGACTGCAGAGGGGCTTCCCCGGGTCCCAGCAATCAGAACACTTTGCGTGGAGGGTGTGTGCATGCTTGTGTCTGGAGTGAAGCCCACTGCACCCAAATCCAGCGGAGCCATGGCCTGGGGCTGAGTGCCGAGGAAGGGCCACTCCTGCCTGGGGCATGGTGAAGGCAGGGCCTGTGCTCACCACTGGGACCAAGCCTGGGTTCACAGTGTGAAGCCCTGGGGCTGCGCCGTGCTGCTTCACGGTTTCTAGGCAGTTCTGGCCAGCTGGCAGGGGCAAGACGGGTGAGTGAGCCCTAGATGCGGGGCAAGGGTCAGCAGGGTCTCGCACCTGTCTCATGGTCCAGCCGCACCTGCTCCCTCTCTCTAGCAAAGGCCTTGAGCCAGCGCTGCTTCTGCTCAGGCTTCCTGGCACATAGTAGGTGGCTGTCCCCTGAGGTGCCACAGCGCAGCCGAAAGGCGTACTTGATGCTCACGTGGAGGTCTCGGTCCTTCCCATCGTCCAGGTCTACCACCTCCAGGCTGTCCATGTCCAGCCGGCCCTTGTAGTATAGCACGTCCCGGCGCAGCAGGTCCTGCCAGATGGCACCTTGAGCCCTGGCCACTGCACCACTCCCCTGCCATATCCCAGGCCCGTCCCTGCCCGCTCTGCTCGGCCACCCACTCCACCTGCAGGCAATGAGCTCCCGAGGACAGAGTGGGCCTGCTGCGACCCACAGCTGTGCTGAGCCCTGAGTGGAGCAGCCTCCCTCCTTTGCAGCACACCTGCCGGCTGGCAGGAAGGTGGCCCACACCCCACAGCTGGAGGAGCGCCAGTGCACAAGGAGGGCTCTGTGCACAGAGGAGGCTGGGGCATAGCCACAAAACAGGGCCCCAGGCTTGAGGTGTGCAGCAAGACAAGAGGTGGCTTGAGCACAGAAGGCAGTGCTCTCAGCAGCACTGGGCCCCAGTCCCTAGGCTACCAGGGTCACCTGCAGAGCTCCGCCCCCAGGCCAGCCCAAAGGGCCTGCCTGCGGCTCCCAGGAAGGAGGAACTGCCTGTGCAGGAACGGGCAGGTGCCTTTCCTCTGGGTGGCTGCTCTCAGTCTCTGCTTCACCCCCTCCACCTGCTCCCTGCGGGGCCCATCCAGTCAGAGGGACCCTGGTACCTTCTTACAGTAGATGAGCTGGTGGTCAAAGAGAAAAAACATCCTCTGCTGGCTCTTGGCTTGAGGCTGCGTGACGCGAGTCAGCTCCCCTGAATAGATGAGTTCCGAGCTCCTGACCAAGAGATCTTCCCCCTGGGGGGTCCCAAGGACAGCTGTGAGCTTATTAGTGCACTTCCTGTCTCCTCACCAGGCCATGATGGGAGGGGTGCTCTTAAAGCCAAGGAAAGGACCCCTGGGGGCTGTGGGAGGGTCAGGGAGTGAGGGACAGGTGAGCAGGCAGCCCCTAAGCGCGGGACCGTGGCTAGTCCTTACGAAGTATGAAGTCAAGAAGAGAAAACATATCACAAAGGCTATGTTGATTAGAAGGTGAGATGATACTCTGCATATACTGCATGAAATAAGACATTACAAAAACTTGTCACCTTTTCATGTTTTCCCTAAGGCGGCTGCTGCAGAGCATAAATTCAGAGGTGACGCCCTGGAGGAAGAGTAGGCAGGCCTGGCTGCAGATCACCTCTGCAAACAGTATTTTTAGGAGGCTTTTTAAGCCAGCTCTGTGTATTCAGTACCCAAAATCCTGCCAGGTGGGCCTCCGAATTGTCGGAGTAAGCCCCGCCCACTTCCAGGTCCTCCTTAAAGATGTACAGCTCAGCTGGGAGCTGTTGGCGGCTGGCTGTCCGTCTGGGAGGACTGAGGCCATTGGCGGCCTTAGCCAGGCTGGGCCTTCCAACCCATTGCCCACATGGCTCAGCCCCACTGCAGGGATTCTAATGCAGTCCAGCAAGGGTGAGGCAGGCCCGGGATACTGTATTTTCGTGATGTTCTGTGGCTGACTGTGGTCGGGGATTCTGATGGCAGTGGTCCTGTGTGGGTGGGAGTCCATCAAGGAGCCCAGATTGGTGGGAGAGGGTCTGAGAGGCCCCTATGCCTCTGGGGGACAGGAATGGGCATCATGAGATCGGGCCTTGATGTTCCCTTAAAAGGCAGAAGAGTGGCAGATGTGAGAATGTGCAAGCAGAAAAATGGAACTGGGGCTGGCGCTGTGGCGCAATAGGTTAAAGCCCTGGCCTGAAGCGCCGGCATCCCATATGGGCACCTGCTCTAGTCCCGGCTGCTGCTCTTCCGATCCAGCTCTCTGCTGTGGCCTAGGAAAGTAGTAGAAGATGGCCCAAGTCCTTGGGCACCTGCACCTGTGTGGGAGACCTGGAAGAAGCTCCTGGCTCCGGATCGGCACAGCTCCGGCCATTGCAGCCATCTGGGGAGTGAACCAGTGGATGGAAGACCTCTCTGTCTCTACCTCTCTGTGTAACTCTGTGTTTCAAATAAATAAAATAAATCAAGAAAGAAAGAGAGAGAGAGAGAGAGGGAGGGAGGGAGGGAGGGAGGGAAGGAAGAAAAGGAAAAGGAAAAGGAAGGAAGAAAGGAAGGAAGGAAGGAAGAAAGGAAGGAAGGAAGAAAGAAAGAAAGAAATGGAACCAAGAGGCCGTGATGAGGGCAGTCCACTTTCCACGGCACTGTGTGTGGGACTTGAACCCATCTATTGGGAGTCCCAGGTGTCAGCTAAAACTCTGGGAGCCTATGCATCCCTTGAGGGCAGAGGAAGAGACTGACACTTCTGAGAAACACACTTGCTCTCTTTACGGCTCCTGAGCTGGCTGGGTGCTCATGGGGGAGCCTCAGCCTGCAGGAGGGGTGGCACCACAGCACCTCTGGGAGGCCTGGTTTTCCCACTACGCACTTCTGGCTCCCTGCTTCAGCTTCCAGGGGGCATGAGCAATTTCAAAGCCAGAGGCCATGGACCCCAGGGTGTTTCCTTGACCCTGGGGCCCTCACCTCCCAGTCTTCTATGGAGCTCTGCCACTGAGCAATCTTGTCAATGTTTTCGAGTCTCCGTTTCCGTTCGTTAATGAGCTGGGCCACGTTCTTCATGGCGTGCAAGGCAGCTTCGACATCCTTGAAATCCCTGGGGGCAGAACAGACATGGAAGGGTGCTGCAGGCTGGAGAGCAGAGGAGGTGCAGGAGAGGAGGAGAGGGCGTCTCCTCCAGGGAGCCCGCTACCCTGTACTGCAGCCCCCACGCATGGTGCTGCTGCCTTCTGGGGCCGTGCCCCTGAGCCTTGGCCTCACATGTCAAATGCACAGCCCCTCCTTCTCCATAAAAGCCAGGCACAGAGCCCGGCTTAATATCCTGTTGGCATCCTTGTCCCTGCACTGCATCGAGAGCTCATGAGAACAGAGCTTGCTTTGTTCTGTGCAGAGCAGGGCACTGGCTCAAGTAACTGCCCGGCTGGAGGTGCAAAGGGCCTCAGGCCGCCTACCTGTGCTGGGGGTGTGTGTATTTGAGTAGCTCAGCCAGCTGCAGAGGGTACTTGCAGATCTTCTGCACTGGGGTCAGCAGGAAGCCGTCCAGGGAAATGTCAATCATCTTTTGCAGCAGCCGGCAGGCCTCGAAGAAGTACACGTACTTGCTGAGCTTGGTGAGCCGGGAGAGCTCCACGCAGGCGTTGGGGTGGTTATTGCAATACTCTGAGTAGATCTGGAAGTCAGCTTGCTGGGGGGGTTAGAGGGGGAAGACGCAGCTGGTGGTGATGACAGCCAATGGCCACTCCCCCTGGCAACTGGACACGGGTCTGGGAGGGCCAAGAGCCTCTGCCTCACCCCCTGCCTCTGTCTACTCTCCTCCCTGGGAATCAGACCCAGGGATGGGAATGCCTCTGAGAAGGCGCACGCTGGCCGCTGTGGCCACCCAGCCTTTTCAGCAGGTACTGTGACTGCGCGTCAGTCATGTGGATGACATCAGTGCTGCTAATCAATCAGGAAGGGCTATCAGGGCCACACAGTGGGGGGAGGGGGTGTTGAGGGAGACAGGCATGCTTTGCTCAACCTCATGACTGCTGCAGGAGGTGAGCTAGGAGTCGTCCTATCTGGACTGGAGCCATCCAAAGCACTTTGGCTAAAGACCAAGTTGCACTGAGAGTGGAAGCAACCGAAGTCCCAGTTTGAGAAGCCCTAGAACCTGCCATGAGCAGCCAGCCCCCTGGGGTGCACACTCCATGAGTAGTTCAGCCCCCTCTTCCCTCCTCTGCTGTCCCAGGGTGATGCCCCAAAGCCCCCAGTCCCCAGGGACCCCTCCCCTGGTGTGGTTTCCCCGTACACAAGCAGGGCCACTCCTAACCCTGGGTTGCAAGGTGAGGGCAGCAGGTGAGGAGCACCTGGGACATTTGGAAGCTTCTGGAAAGACAGCAGCAGGTTGCCCTCTGGAAGTAGGCAGGGACAAGAGCCAGGTGCAAAGGGAGGTGACAATGCTGAGGGACGGGGGTAGGTGGGGAGAGGGCAGTGCCCCCCTCCCCCCAAGATGGAGACGGCGCACTCACGTGCTCCAGGAAGCAGGCGCCCAGCTCGCTGAGGTGTGGCCGCTCCCTATTGAACTTCTGCTCCAGAGCCTTCACGAACGCCTTCTGGCACCGGTAGATGTCCTCGATGTTGCCAAAGATGGTGCGCAGCTGCTCCTCGCTGAACATGTCGGCACGCTTGCGGCACTGTCTGATGTAGCCCTGGGGGCGGGGCGCCGTCAGCGCTCCCGCGGCGACCCCCGCCCCGCCCCACCCACCCGCGGGCCCCCGGCCCTCACCTCGCAGATGTCCCGCAGGTGCTTGATGTAGTCCCGCTCGGTGCTGAGGATCTCATTGATAACGTTGGTCCGCATCTGATCCTTGCTGCTCTGCGCCTCGGCCCCGCCGTCCTCGGCCCCACCGCTCCCAGCCTGTGGGGCCTCGTCGTCCGCAGGCTCGTCCTGGTTCACCCGCAGCTGCCGGTAACCGACCGACCGTCAGCGCCCCGCACCCTTCCCCGCGACAGCGCCCGCTACCCTGTACTGTGGCAGCCAGGAACGCCAGGGGCTCAGGGCTGGCAAGGGGGGCTTCCTATGACCCCATCACCCGTCCAAGGCACGCAGGGGACCGATCTGGAGATCACCCCGGCAGCCTCTTCTTACACCTCCTTGTGCTCAGCACTGCGCATGCCCTAGGAGTTCCTGCGCCAGTGCCCGTTCATACAGGGTCCTCCAGAGAATTGTGCCCCCAGGTGGATGGGTGTCCGCCTTGCTGGGGTGCACCTCTGAACTGGAACTTGGGGCACCAGGGGGACTGTTGGGGGGGGCAGCTATCTGGAGCAGGAGGAGCACCTGAATGCAGGATCTGGGGCCTCTGCTCTGCCCCCAGCAGCAATCCCAGCACAGCTGCGAAGGGAAAGTCCACACCCACCCCCTGGGAGCCCAGTGCTGTTGCAGGCTTTGATTTCTAAGCAGAGCAGGTGGCTGTCTGTGGGAGCCATACCCGCACGAAGCTGGCCGGAAACCAGCCCTCGCCGTCGGCGACACGGCCCCACCACCACTCCCTGTTGGTGGCATCCATCACTTCGATGACGTCCCCAGCTTTGAAGCCCAGTTCCTGGTCGTCCATGGTGACATGGTCCCAGAGCGCTTCGGCACAGACCACACTGCCATCGCTGATGAGCTGTGGAGACAGCCATGGGCGGGTGGGTTGGGGGGCTGGGCTGCTGGGGCTTCACTGGATGTGCAGCCCTGGGAAGAGAGACTCCTGTCTTCAGAGGAGCTGATGGAGGCTCTCTCCTGGCAGGGCCAGGCCCTGGCCATGTCTAGGCTGTCATGGCTCAGTGACCCAATCATGGGATCGGAATGGCCATCTGTGGCATAAATCCCTCCCTGCTCAGCCATGCTGTCCTCACCCCACTAGGGGGCTGGGGACGAGGCTACTGTCTCTCGGCCTCCAGTCGCTCCATCTTCCCCCACTTTCTGTGCTCTGCTGGTGGTACCAGGGCTGTGGCTGTGCCAGCTGCTGTCTGTCAGGCCCTTCTAAAGCAACATTCAAGGAGCGATAAGAGCCTTGCTCTCTCCTCTGAGCTTACTGTGGGCTGGCAGTGCCTGGGAGGCCACCCAGCCTTCAATAATGCCCCTGTACCTTGGCCTGCCAGCGCACCCGTGGATCTGGTTTGCTGTGTGATTTTGAGCCTTTGCAGAACCAGCCTCTTGGCACTCCTGCCCGTGCTCCGCCTCCCCACCAGATACCAGCAGCAGCTGAGCAGCACCCCTGTTGAGAGCTCTGGGTCCCAAGCCCTAGGACTCTAAGCACCAATGAGTGCCGCCTCTTCCGGTTATTGCCTAGCTTTAGAAGTAGGTCCGTCCTGCAGCTGCTCCCTCTGTGACAGGTGCTTCAGGAATGATCTTGGGCACGTTGTCACCAGGTCTAACCATTTCATTCCTAGTTGGCAGCTCTTTCCATTCCCTTCTCCCTGCGAGCTTCCCGTCTCTCAAGTGTCTGTGCACAGATGACACCCGGGATGCATGCTCCCTTGTCCCACCCACGCAACCCTGGCGCTCGGAGCTCCATTGCCAGCAGGGCTCTATCTCCATCCATGAGTGCTGAATGGCTCCAAGGGTGTAGGGCAGAAGAGGAGGGGTGGGCTGGGGAAGTGTGGTCCATGCTTCTCCTTACTGGGCCCACGTGTCAACAAAGGCTCTCACAACCACTGGCCTGGCCAAGGCATCAAGAACGAATTGGAGCACTACCAAACGCCCCTCCACCCAACTGTCCGCCACCCCACAGTGGCCATCCCTAGGCATCACTGGGTGCTCCCGGGGCAGTGCTCCTGCAAGTCCTCCTGTCGTTACAGGGACCAAAAGGGGCCACACCATGCAGCTGGGACTGCCTGTCCCTCCCCTTGAGTTCCAGCCATCGTCTTTGAGGCCTCTGGGGCCAAGGAGTCCACTGTGAGGATGGGACCCTTTCCTCCAGGGGAGGGCCTTGCAAGGCAGATGAAGGAAACAGCCACTGGCTCTTACCCCTTCTTGGAGATGAATGTGTCTCCATACCTGAGAAATCAGGAATCCCCCCCCCACACACAATGTGCGGCGGCTCTTCAGGGGCTACAGACATGGCCAAGGCACACACAGGGGACAATGGCACTCTTTCCCAGCTATAGTTTCTGGGTAAGGCCTGGCCTCCAGGATCACAATGTGCTAGCTGCCACACAGACAGAATTCAACAGGCGGACAGAGCAAGACTGCATGCGAGGAGCCGGCCTGCTGCGCTTGGGTCCCAGCATACCCCGGGCCAGCAGGGTCTGGGTCAAGACCTTAAAGAGTGCGGCTGAAAGGGAAAAGGAGGCAGACACCCGTAGTGCTGTGGGGGAGCCAAGGTGCAGGTAGGGTGCACACGTGCCTCTTGTGGGGTCTGAGGCTACAGGCCAGGAGAAAGTAACCCAGACTCTGAACACAGCTCAGCTTCCTACCAGCTCCTGTCCCAGGAGGTAGCTGCACCAAGTGAGCTGTCTCCCTCCCACTGTCCCCAGTTTGGCTCACATGAGCCCTGGCCACAGGCCACCCGTGTGCCTCCCCTTCCTCTATTCTGCTGGTCCTTGCCGACAGGTGTGGCTGCTTCCCACCTCGCTGTCGAGGAAGGTCTGTCTCCAGGTGAGGGGCAAAGAGGCAGGACTTCACAGAGAGACCAAGGCTCCGGGCACCATGAGGGCCCAGCGCCAGTCACCTGGAAGCCCTGGGGTGGGGGTGGGGGTGAGGGGCAGGGCAGGAAGGTGTTGGTCACCTTTGTTGCTTCCTCATCCCAGCACCAGGTGCAGCACCTGGAGGCATCAGACACACACAGGGCTGAGCAGGTTCTCCCCCAGGAAGTAACCATGGCTGCCCTGCCCTAGACGGTAAAGCCCCCGTGTGGACTCCCAAACATAAGACATTCGGACAAGCTATGGCGGTGACATCAAGAGTTTCTGTGGTGTCACTGAGCCCAAAAGAGGCTCCAGGGGATCAGCAACCCGCTTCATGGAACCGTGGGGACCTGCTCCACCTCCAGGGCAGCAGGGCTGGTTTCCAGACAGAGGCCCTTCCTGCTGGTCTGTCTGCCTGTGCTGCCGCTGCACCTGCAGCCCCTACACTCAAGCTGAGCAGGGGGCCGTGAGGATTGCAGGCTGGCTCTCCTGTGGCAGAGGGGAGCAGAGGCTGGCTCTGAGGCACAGGGATATTTATGGGGGCCCCTGGGGACCGTCTCACTAGAGGGGCGGTTCAAGGCTAAGACAAGCCGCGGGCAGGGGTTAGAATCACTCCCTGTGCCTCAGAGGTTCTGACAAGCCCCAGAGAGAGCAGCCCTGCCAGGCTCCACTGTAAACCGCCCCCGCCCCCCATACACACACCCGGGGCGACCCACCGCAGCCCTTCCCACCCTGCCCATCTCATCTAGTCTCCCACATGCAGAGTGGGTGGCCACTTCCAGGGATAGCATGCCAGTGCTGGGGTGGTGGGGATGGGTGGCGCAGGGTAACCGCTGCTCAGGGCCGACTCTGCCGGTTGGGAGACTGACACTTATGCTGGGCCTAAAATGGGAAAAGCACCTGCAGATAACGCGTGCAGGGGTGCCCGGCACCATTCACAGATCAGGCTCAACGCCTATCAAGTGCATGTCCAGTTCCACTCACCCCGGCGGTCACATGCGCACCGTTCCCAAGCGACCACGGCCAGCCGCGGCCACAGCTGTATCCGAATCCCCAGCCACCCACGGAGACGCGCCATTTTAGCCGTCCCCCCTACCCGCGGCGCGGAGAACAGACCCCTAAGGACCCCGTGGCACAAGTCACCACGCTTCTTGGGCACCCGCAAAAAGGCACACACACACCCGAAGTCGGGCTCCTGCAGGGAGCACGTGGGGTCGGGGCACGGAGGCCGCGGTGACAGCGGCAGGAGTGCAGCCCACGCCACTCACCCTGCCCGGCGCTCTTCCCCAGGCGCCCTGGCCGGCCGCTCAGCGGAAGGCCAGCAGGAAAATCAGCACGACGTTGATGAGGACGAGAAAGACCAGCACGGCGGAGACCACCACGCGCTGGGCGCCGGGGGGCAGATTGCAGCGCAGTAGCGCACGCAGGGCGCTCCCGGGCGCCGCGGGGCCGCGCCGGCGCTGCGGGGCCCTAGCCATGGCGCCGGGCCTCCGCGCTCGCTGCGTGCGGCCCCGAGATCCCGGCACGCAGGGCCGGAGCCGGCGGCCCGCAGCGCCCGCGGAGTGGGCGGAGCCGCCCGCGCTCGCCGGCCTGGACTCCTCCCGCACAGCCGGCGCCGCGTGCGCCGCGTCTCCTAGGCCGGGAGCCTTGGCAACCGCGCGGAGTGCGCGGGCGGGGACAACGCGCTCCCAAGGCTCGCAGGGGCCGCAGCGGCTCCGGCGGGCGCAAAGACCCCTTGGGAGGGGTCGAGGGAACCTTAGTGCCGGCACAGCGGGACTGGGTCTGGGTTGGCCCAGCGCCCAGATGGCCACGGGACGCTTGGGGATGCCCGGAGGGAGACCTCACACACGCAGGCAGGCCGGGGCCAAGACACCTGGCACCGGCGCTTAGGGGAGGGCTGGCCGAGGAACTCTGCTTTCAACAAGGGCTGCCCCCGGGGTCCAGCTCACGGAGGAGTAGACGCACTGCAGGTTCTGGGCTCTGTCCTCAAGACGCACAGACACACAGGGCTAGGGCGGCCGGCATTGGAACCCGGGTCAGACAGACTCACTCGGAGCGCTCCGCCCCCTCCCTGAGCTGGGTCACATTTTCTGCCTTTGGGGAAGCTGCTGACTTCTTTAACGGCTTTTGAAAAAACCTTTGTCAGGCACCCAGCGGTTCCACTGCCTCCACCAGACAGTGCCTGCAGGTTTCAAAGCTGCCACTCTGTCACTCTGTCCCCGACGGGGAGCTCAGGCAACGCGCCCCTCTGAGAGATGCGCAGAATGCAGCTGACAGAGCTCAGCACACAGCTCGGGCGTGGGCAGATATTTCTGAGTGACAAGCTCAGGGCTCTAACACCGGGTGCAGGGAGGGAGGGAGGGGCGCCCAGG
The DNA here is from genome assembly GCF_964237555.1 of Oryctolagus cuniculus. Lineage (NCBI taxonomy): Eukaryota > Metazoa > Chordata > Mammalia > Lagomorpha > Leporidae > Oryctolagus > Oryctolagus cuniculus. Next base: position 120,422,681 of record NC_091434.1, read on the forward strand.
GAGTGTGCACAGACTGGCTGTTCACATGTGGGTTCAGAGTTCCCTATGTTTCAGCACCAAGTGCATCTGAGTACAGGTGATGCACATGTTAATGTCACCATCCTCTGAAGAAGCCACAGAGTAGGACGAATGCCAGGCGTGTACCTGCATGTGAGCATTCACATGGAACATGTGTGTGCAGGTATGTGGAGGGTTACCCTTGCATGTGTGCATCCACATGTGTGCACCTGTATGTGTAGAGGCAGTACCTGCATGTATGTTTACACATGTGGGCTCCTGTGTGGATGCATGTAAGTACTGCATGCATACACATGTGTGTACACATGTGGGCTCCTGTGTGTGCAGGCAAGGGTGAGGTGTATGTCCAGAAAGCTGTCTGCCTCCTTCCATTGAAGGTTTCAGCCTGGGCCCATCTGTTTGGAGTGGTGCCCCTGCAGGGTTCTTCAGGAAACCGAGGGCTCCACGTTTGCTCCCCCAAGCTCTCAGAAGAGTTGTGGAGGCCCCAAAGGCATCTGAAAGTTCCCTGGTACCAGCACATCTCAGCTCCTCTGGTAAGACTGTGTGATGATGGGGCCAGCGCTGTGACACAGCAGGTTAAAGCCCTGGCCTGCAGTGCCGGCATTCCACATGGGCGCCGGTTCTAGTCCCGGCTGCTCCACTTCCGACCCAGCTCTTTGCTATGGCCAGGGAAAGCAGTGGAAGATGGCCCAAGTCCTTGGGCCCCTGCACCCACATGGGAGACTAGGAAGAAGCTCTTGACTCCTGGCTTCAGATTGGCTCAGCTCTGGCCGTTGCAGTCATTTGGGGAGTGAACCAGCGGATGGAAGACCTGTCTCTCTCTCTGGCTCTACTTCTCTCTGTAACTCTGTCTTTCAAATAAATAAAAGAAATCATTAAAAAGAAAAAAAATACTATGATGTGCCCTCTAGTGGGGTGTCACTTGGCATCAGTGATCTAGGTTGATGGTTCTTTGTGCACCTATGATTCCAGAGCCACCAGCCACTGGGGGAGAGGGGGAAGGCTCAGAGGCCACAGCTCCTCAGACTCCTGGGTGCAGAGCACCTGGGAGCCCTGTGGCCTGCACAATGCTGAGTGCTATGAGGTCCACGGCACCCTGCTCTGCTGCTGCACCAGGCCCATGAGATACACTGTAGTCCTTTAGCCACGGCCCAGCCTGGGCAAGGCCTGAGTCCCACACAACATCAGGGCAGCCTAGGAAGGACTGGATGTGGCACCGGCCCTTCCCGCTGCCCAGGGACCCAGCTTGTCTATCCCAGGGAGCTGAGCAGGTGGCAACAGCTTTTATGTATGTGTTATCTATGACCAAAAATACAACAAAGGGCCTAGGTGCTCATGGGTTTCAGTCTGGATGGCTGCATCCTTGCCTCCCAGGAGCTCCTGAAAGACACAGAGCCCTGGAGCCAGAGAGTCAGACTCACTCCGCAGACAGGCAGCTGAGAGCTGGCCTCTTGTCCTGCAGCATCCTCTAAATGGTCCGTGACGAAGTGCCAGAGGGGAGGCGTGAGGAGCCTGCCTTTTGTCCTAGGGCACCGGCTCGGGTAGTCCTGCTTCTGCTGCTGTGCGGGCCTGGAGGGTCGACCAGCACTCCCTTTTATGCTTGAGGCCAGCTTGGATGACAAGTTCTACAGCTCACTGCTCACATCTGCCCTTCTGCCTCCTCATGTGGGCTTCGTCTCGTCTCTGCAAGACACTCCAGAAGCCACGGACAGCCCTCCTCTCTGTGTCCTGGAGCAGGGAGATGGGTCAGCTGCATACACAGGCACACACAAGGCACACCTGGCACCTCAAGGCCCTCAGGGAGGTGTGGGGAGAGGAGAGAGCCACGTGCAGCTCCAGCTGGGGCCTGACCCACAGGGGACAGGCTGCTGTCCGTGGTGGTGAGGTGGGCAGCAGGAGACCTTGTCCCCTGCCTGCACTCATCACCACAGGCACCAGCAGCAAGGCCAGTGTGGGGGCTGGGGGTTGGGCCATCACGCATAGGGAAAGTCTTCCAGAGACACAGGGTCAGAGACACCTCTTCAGAAATAGGTTCTGCACCCAGCATGGCCTGAGGCCTGATTGTAGGGATGGTGGTGGCACAGGCGACTGGAGAAGGCATTAGAGGGGATAAGGACAGAAGAAGAAGGGAACATTCTGCACTTGTTGATTTATCTTGCCAGGTCTGGGCAACCACAAGGGGCCAGGCACACGTCTGTGCAGGAAAACAGAAAACACAAGACCTTGTGTCTCCTTCTCATCCTCCAAGCACACACAGAAAAACACAGGTGCCCCCCCCCCCAACTCTTCCTCCTGCACAGCCAGCTGCCTGTGTGTCTTTGGTACAGCTGTCTCCCAGGGTTGCTAGCACATGGTAGGTGCTCAGTTACATGTGTGGCGCATGCATGTATCATACCCATCACCCTCTCACGCACCATGTGCACACACGTACACAAACGTGTGTGTGTGTAAAACTCACTGCTCAGGCGCCCAGGATACCAACTGCCTCTCTGGCCCCTGCATCTACTGCTCTCCAAGTCAGAGGGTTTGGATCCCCTTCTGCTGAGCCGATCAAGAAGTGGCTGCCCCTTCTGAAGTCAACAGGTACAAGAACCCTGCCAATTTTGGACAGTGCGCTTGTGTATTCTAAGAAAATATAAGTGCATATGTGGCTCTGGAGCAAGCCAAAGAGTAAGTTGTGAATGCAGACTTTTCTCTGCCATCTGTTGCTTTGATAACCTCCAGCTACAAAACCCAGGTGAACCTCCAGCCTAGCTTCTGCCCTAGCTCCTGGGAGAGATAGCAAGTGCCCGAGGGGTGGGAAGGCCAGGGTACAGTGGCCTGTCATTGGACAATCACGTCTCACAGTTTTCCCCCAGAGTGTCTGATAAGGTTGAGTGTACTGAGTGCCTCCAGCCCGTCCTAATAGTTGCTACCTTTCCTGAGTCCCCCGTGCAAGCCGGGAGCAGTGAAGACCCAGCAGCCCTGCTCAGGTGCCACGTCCACCGCACGATGACAATCACTGCCCGGCCACACGTCCTCCATCACACCCAGGGCCCGGCGGCCGCAGCACTTGGCCTCTCTCTGGGCAGTGCCTCTTGGCCTGCTTGCATCCTGACTTGGAAGTGAAGGGGAGGCTGAGGGTGGATGCCGCCCACTGCACAGCCTACTGTGGCTGCTGGAGACAGGCTCTCTCAGCCCTGCTTGCTGTCCCCTTTGAGATGTGGCAGGTCCTCCCTCCTGGGGACACAGATGAGGGCAGTGCTCTTCCTGTCCAGGGTCCAGGGAGGACCAAGAGTTCTGGAAAATACTGAGCACATGAAGACCTCCCCAGGGACCTCCAATAGCAAGATGCACCTTCGAACCACACAGGGAGCACTCCCTGAGAGGCCTAGACAGATGCTGACACAGTTCGTCGTCAGCTGCCGTACCTGTTTCCCCGTGGACGTGCCCCGGTGCCAGGGCCTCCACCAGTCCTGACTCTTGGCTTGCTCTCCTTGGCTGAGCCCTCTTAGAATGACAAACTGCTCAAGAATCCACCTCCCCACCCCATCTCCAGGCCCGAAAAGGCACCTCCTCACCAGCAGTAAGCTGTGGCTGCCCACAATTTCACCATGAGGCAGGAGAGAGAGCATCTGTCATATGCAGACAATGCAACTCTAGGAACGCAACAGCTAAGGCCAGGCAAGTAACCCCTACCTCCTTGCAGTCCCTGTCATCCTGATCACTGGGAGCTCAGGGGGAACTCAGCAGCCTCACAGTTTGTTTCACAGCCCAGCAACCAGGCCACGCTTAGACCGTCACCTGCTCTGCACACCACACCACCACTGTCGTCAGCCCCAACATCCTAGACCCCCTGTCTCCCAGGATGGAGGAGGAAGCCTGGGTCTGCCAGAAGAAGCCCAGCCATTCGCTGTGAGTTCTGCCTATGATAACCTGATTCCAGGACATCTTCCGTCCAAAATAGAAGGGTACTTCAAGGAGTTCGTGGGAAATATGAAATTCAAAGATAAACTCAGTTAAGATGCCGGTGAAGATCCATGTGTCCAACACTGAGCGCCTCGATCTCATACCTGGCTCTGGCTCCTGACTCTGCCTTCACACCAGGAGGACTCTGGGAGGCAACAGTGATGGCTCAGATACTTGGGTTCCTGCCTGCCACCCATGTGGGAGACCTGATTGCGTTCTTAGCTGCTTCGGTCTCCAACTGTTGTGAGTAAAGTTTAGGGAGCCGGCCTCTCTCTCTCTCTCTCTTTATCTCTCTCTCTCTCGTAAATAAAATCAAAATTTTAAAAAGTTAGCATTGGGGTGGTGCTGTGGTGTAGTGGATAGGGTCGCCACCTGCAGTGTCAGCATTCCATATGGGCACCAGTTCCAGTCCCGGCTGCTCTACTTCCGATCCAGCTCTCTGCTACGGCCTAGGAAATCAGTGGAGGATGGCCCGGGCCTTCAGGCCCCTGCATCCACATGGGAGACCCGGAAGAAGCTCCTGGCTCCTGGCTTCGGATCAGCACAGCTCCAGCTGTTGCGGCCAACTGGGGAGTAAACCAGCGGATGGAAGACCTCTCTCTTTTAGCCTCTCCTTCTCTCTCTGTGTAACTTTGACTTTCAAGTAAAATCAATAAATCTTAAAAAAAAAAAAGTTGGCATCATTTTTAGAAAAGAATTATTTGTTTAAAAGGCAGAATTACAGAGAGAGAGAGAGAGAGAGACAGAGACAGAGACAGAGATAGAGAGACAGAGAAATCTTCCATCCACTGGTTCACTCCCCAAATGGCCTCAACAGCTGGGGCTGGGTGAGGCCAAAGCCAGGAGCATGGAACTCTATCCAGGTCTCCCACATGGGTGCAAGGACTCATCTTCCACTGCTTTCGCAGGTGCCATCAGCAGGAAGTTGGAATCACAGCAGCTGGCACTCAAACCTGTGCTCCCGGTATGATAACCTCTCAGGCTGTGGCTTCCTGTATTGTGCAACAATGCTAGCCACTGTGTCTGCTTTTCCTTTTTTTTTTTTTTTTAATATAAGTGTATTTTGGTGCAAAACACGTTTGAAGCCCATGCACACCTTTTCATAATATGCATTTCCATGAACTTTTTGAAGAGCCCCTCCTGTGTACTGTAGCTCATGAGAGGCACTTAACAGTTTCATTTGTTGAAAAGACTTATTTGCACTGTATTCGCTATGCAACAAGGGTTTTCCCTGAAGCATTATTTAATGACTGTTGTAGGTCATTATGCAGAGCGGACTGGCTGGCCCTGGGCTCCACCGCTGTGCTGTGCGGATGAGGAGGACCCCTGTTCCGCTCTGGTTTCTGAGAAGTTCCCAAGCATGCATTCACTAAAGGCCGATTTTTTTTTTTTTTTTTTTTTTTTGGCAATCGATCCCCTCTGGAGGAAAGTGTCCGAGTGTGGCAAGTGTGGCAAGATCTGCGTTGTTAGGCTCCGGTTTTCATGGAGCAGAAAGGACTGGGGGGTATGGGGTGGGGGTTGGCGCTTGTTCTGCATGTTTGGTTAAACTCTCTCTTGTGTCCACCCATTCAAGAAAGGAGTGCAAGAGCCCAGGATTGGAGACAGCAGGAGAGAAGCCCGAAAGCCCCACGCTTCTCTCTCCTTGGAGAAAGTGAAAGGAGAAGCTGGGATGGGACTCCAGTTCTATCCAGATGGGGTTTGCTCCTTCCTCCGCTCTGAAGGAACAGCAAAAAATGGTAACTGGCATATGGTTGTCATAGCAACTGCACACTTCTGAGCTCTTGGTGTCCGTGGGAGAAAATTGGTTTCACTGGCTTTGTCCCCCAGTCTGCCCGGGCTACTTGTTGGAGTGCTGGAAACCCCGCCCCCACCCTTCCCCCTCCCCGCGCACCACGCAGTCTTCTCCAGCCAGGCCGGCTTTGCTGAAGGGGGCGGGGGTATGCCGGTGAGCCTGCGGGGACAGTGTGCCTGCTCCGCCCATTACCCGCGGACTCCATGAGGGCACAGGGGACCCCACCGTTTGGACAGACTCTGCTCGGGACACCACCGGCTGCAGCTGCGCTGTGGGCCCGGTGGCACCGCTGCCGTCTGTTCTGGAACACAGCTGTGCACATCTGGCCGGCAACAGTGCAACAGGAGCCCCCCTGACCATCAGGCCTGCGGTCAAGTCCCGCCCTGGTTCTCTCCTCCACCCGCTCAGCTGTGACCCTACCTCATTGATGGCCAGCTGCTCACCGCCCCCTCCAGGGTGGCTGTAGTGGTGGCTGGAACCGTGCAGGTCCTCATACAGGTCCTCCTCGCTCCCCGCCTCATCAGCGCGGACAACTGTGTCCAGGACTCCATCGGGCATGGCTGAAAGAGAGACAGCAGCTGGCAGGGGAGGGCAGAGGCGCAGCAGGCAGAACAAAGTCTCAGAGCCGACTCCCCCTCCCCTTCCCGTGAGAGGCTCCTGCTGCCTGCGGGAATGTGGCAAGAATGCACCTGCTGGCTCACACGACCCCGCCAGTCACCCGCCACGGAGCCCAGAACGACCAGAAGATCCCAAAACACAAAGATGAGCTGCAGCTCCAGGCTCAGGATCTGTTCCCAGGGCCTTCAGTACAAACTATTTTCCAGTGTGTTAGCTGTTGGACAGGCCCTTAAAGAAAATGCTAGAGGGTCGGCACTGTGGCGTAGTGGGTAAAGCCGCCGCCTGCAGTGCCGGCATCCCATGTCGGCGCCGGTTCAAGTCCCGGCTGTTCCACTTCCTATCCCGATCTCTGCTATGGCCTGGGAAAGCAGTGGAAGGTCCTGGTCCCTAGAATGCTGCTTAAGCAAAACTCCAGAATCTTAGACTATGCCCTGCGTAGGCCCACTGCAGTCTCAGTGTCATCTCTCGCCTTCACAGGCACCCAACAGTTGGAACATTCTGTAAATCCTTCCCACGCTCGTGTCTGTTTCGGTGCTAATTTCTGTCCAGTAGTGCCTGGTTTTGAGGCTACAGAAACGCAGCCATTCAGGAACTCTTCTCTGGCCGTCCTCCCGCAATGGCCGGTACAGTTGTGTGGTCTCGTTTTCACCGACGCTCAGTCTAGTGTTTCACAAATGATTCCCCTTGCACGGCTGGACCGGAGCACGCTGCGTCCCGCGCTGGCGCAGGCGCATCCCCATGCTTCCTTGCAGGTGTCTGGGAGTTTCTCTAGGCCTGCTCAGGAGCCTTCTGCACATTGGTGTCCTGATCTCCTAGTGTCCCCAGTGAAATTTTAATCCCACTGGTGGATAGTGCATTGCTCATGTAATGCAGCCCTTTGGAAAGTCACGAACCATTAACAGCCAAGACTTTCTACCACTCGGGGAAAAAAAATCATTGCTCCATGTGTGACTAGGATGTCAACTTCTAGGTGTGGCATAGCAGGTAAAGCCGCCACATGTGATACCAGCATCCAGTATGGGCACCAGTTTGAGTCCTGGCTGCTCCACTTCCAATCCAGCTCCCTGGATTATACAACCAATATAAACCATATAAGGCACTCAACTTGTTGGCGATCAGAAATGTAAATTAAAACCACAATAAGGTACAATTTCATACCCATTAGCCTCTCAAAACTTAAAAGGTCTGACTATGCCAGTCCCAAGTATTGGCTAGGACACAGAGTTATGGAAACATTCACACACCACTATTGGGAGCCTAAATTGGTAAAATACCTTTGGGGACTTGCGTGGCATGCCTAGGCAAATAAATAAACCAAAATAAACTTCCCTTTTAGTTCCATTTTCTGTGAACTTTTTTTTTTAAGATTTATTTTTATTGGGGCCGGCACTATGATGCAGCGGGTTAAAAGCCCTGGCTTGAAGCGCCGGCATCCCATATGGGCGCTGGTTCTAGTCCCGGCTGCTCCTCTTCCAATCCAGCTTTCTGCTGTGGCCTGGGAAAGCAGTAAAAGATGGCCTAAGTCCTTGGGCTTCTGCACCCACATGGGAGACCCAGAAGAAGCTCCTGGCTCCTGGCTTTGGATTGGCACAGCTCCGGCCGTGGCGGCCATCTGGGGAGCGGATGGAAAACCTCTCTCTCTGTCTCTACCTCTCTCTGTAACACTGTCTTTCAAATAAATAAAATAATTCTTTAAAAAAAAAAGCAGACAAAATGAAAATTCCTAGAAATGCATAATCTTCCAAAACTAACTCAAGAAGAAATAGACAAGCTGAATGGACCTACAATTGGTAAGGAGACTGCATGAGTAACCAAAATCTGCCAACAAAGAAAACCTAGGACCAGAAGGCTTCTACTACCTGGTAGTGAATAACACCGAACATTTAAACAATTAATACTAGTTCTTCTCAAACTTTTTCATACTGCCTAACTTACTCTATAAGACTAGAATTACCCTGATAACAAAACCAGACCAAGAAACTACAACAAAAAGAAAACTACAGATGCATGTCCCTTATGAATACAGGTTTAAAACCATTCAACATAACACCAGCAAACAGAATTCAACAGCCTATCACAAGGATTATATATCATAACCAAAAAGGGTTTATTGCTGGAATGTAAGGATGGTTCAACATATGAAAATGAATCATTATATCACATTAATTAAGAAAAATATATGGATATCTCAATTGATGCAGAAAAAGTACTGACAACTTTCAACACCTTTTCATGGTTAAAAAATTCAATAAATTAGGGGTGGAGGGGAATGTCCTTAACATTTAAAGACTTATCTGAAAAGTTAACAGTTGACATCATGTCAAACGGTGAGAGACTGAAAACTTTTGCCCTAAGATTGGGCACAGGATGTCCGTGTTCTCTTATTCTAATCATCATATTAAAGTAAGCTCCAGTGAGATTGAAAGGCAATAAAAACAAATCAAAGACATCTGAACCCAAGCAGAAGACGTAGGGGCTGTAGTGTGGCACGGCAGCTACGTGGGACGCCCACATCCCTATTAGAGTGCCGGGTTCAGCTCTCAGGTATCCAGCTTCTGACCTGGCTTCCTGCTAGCGCATATGCTGGGAAGCAGCAGGCAATGACTCAAGTCCATGGGAGACCCGGATTACGTTCTGGCACAGCCTGGCCCAGACCTGGCTGTTGTTGGCAATGGAGAATGAACCATCACATGGAAGATCTCTCTGTGTCTTTTTCTCTGTCTCTATTCCTGTGCCTCTGCTTTTCAAATAAAATGCAGATAAATAAAATATTTTTAAGAAGACATAAAACTATCTTCATTTGCAGACGACATGATTTTATAAATGGAAAACCATAGAGAAACCCCAATGAAATAGTTAGAGCTAACAAATAAATTTAACAAAGCTGCAGAATATAAATCAACATGCAAAAAATCAGTTTTGTTTCTACATATTTGCAATGAGCAACCTAAAAGGGATGTTTCTTTATTTTTTAATTTTTTTAACTTTTATTTAATGAATATAAATTTCCAAAGTACAGCTTATGGATTACAATGGCTTCCCCCCCCATAACTTCCCTCCCACCCACAACCCTCCCCTTTCCCGCTCCCTCTCCCCTTCCATTCACATCAAGATTCATTTTCAATTCTCTTTATATACAGAAGATCAGTTTAGCATATATTAAGTAAAGGTTTCAACAGTTTGCACCCATATAGAAACACAGAGTGAAAAATACTGTTTGAGTACTAGTTATAGCATTAAATCACAATGTACAGCACATTAAGGACAGAGATCCTACATGTGGAGTAAGTGCATAGTGACTCCAGTTGTTGACTTAACAAATTGGCACTCTTGTTTATGGCATCAGTAATCACCCTAGGTTGTTGTCATGAGTTGCCAAGGCTATGGAAGTCTTTCGAGTTCACCAACTCTGATCATATTTAGACAAGGTCGTAGTCAAAGTGGAAGTTCTCTCCTCCCTTCAGAGAAAGGTACCACCTTCTTTGATGACCTGTTCTTTCCACTGGGATCTCACTCGCGGAGATCTTTCATTTAGGTTTTGTGTTTTTTTTTTTTTTTTTTTTTTTTGCCAGAGTGTCTTGGCTTTCCATGCCTGAAATACTCTCATGGGCTTTTCAGCTGGATCCTCATGCCTTAAGGGCTGATTCTGAGGCCAGAGTGCTGTTTAGGGCATCTGCCATTCTATGAGTCTGCTGTGTATCTCGCTTCCCATGTTGGATCATTCTCTCTAAAAGGGATGTTTTTAAAAAATCCATCAAAAATAATGAAATACTTAGCAAAAAACAAAATTAACCAGGGCAGCAATAGATTTGTGTATCGAAGACTATAAAATATTGCTTAAAGAAAATCAAAGCAAATGGAAGACTTAATACATTTAAGATGAGAACAAGATCATGGCAATCTGCCCACTGAGGCATTCTTATAAAAATTTGAATAGCACTTTACACAAATAGAAAAGTGAACCCTTAAATGCACGTGATGTCTCAAGGGACCCTAAGAAGCCCAAATTGGAGAAACAAAAAGAACAAAATTATAGGATCCATTTTTCCTGCTCTCAAAGGTTACTATAAAGCCACAGTAATCAAAACAATATAGTACTCTCATAAGGATGGAGATGAGATGAAGACCAATGGAATACAATAAGAACCCAGAAATTAACCCTCACAGTTATCAATTGTTTTTTGACAAAGGCACCAAGATGTTCAATGAAGGAAAAATAGTAGTTTTAACAAATGTTGTTGGGAAACCGGATTTCCAAGTGCAATAGAATGAAGTTGGACTCTATACATGTACAAGAATTAATTCAAAGATGTCAATATAAAAGGTAAAACTATAAAACTCTTAGCAAAAAACATCCTCCACTGCTTTCCCAGGCCATTAGCAGTAAGCTAGATCAGAAGTGGAGCAGCCAGGGCATGAACCAGCGCCCATATGGAAAGCTGGCATTACAAGTGGTGGCTTTACCTGCTATGCCACAGCACTGGTCCCCACACTAGGCTCTTTGGTTGCAACACGAAGATCCTGGCAGAAATTAGGGGACTTAAAAGCTTTCAAGTGGTGGTGTCAGAAGCCAGGGTTGAGGAAGTGACATGCAGGGGGGCTGGGAGGGGTGCGGTGCTGAAGTGTTGCAGGTGATGGGGACAGCATCTGGGCCCAGAAGCAGAGAGACCTGGGAGAAGCTCCAGGCTTCTGGCTTTGGATCGGGGCAGCTCTGGCTATTATGATCATTTGGGGAGTAAACCAGCAGACAGACGACCTCTCCCTGTCTCTCCCTCTCTCTCTCTGTAACTGCCTCTCAAGCAAGTAAATAAATAAATAAAATTACTCTACTAAAAAGTACATTATTAATAGACATTTGTTTTTTAGAACAGAGTTAATTTAGAAAAGAGTTCCCATACACCTACTCGCAGACTCCCCTGTTATCAAGATCCCAATTCCATATGGTGCATTTTTACACCAGCGAACCAATACCTGAGGATTCGCTGAAGTCCACGCTTTGTTCAGATTTCCTCAGGGTCCCTTATCCCAGACCATATTTAGTCAGCGTGGCTCGAGAGTTTTGGTTCTAGCTCGCACAAAAGTCTAATTTCAGCTTTTGAGAAGTTTGCTCATTTGACAGCGAACACTCAATGACATCAGCAGCCCCCAATTGGAGTCCTCCACACTCCACGGCTTCCCTCGCAGGGTTTCCTTGTGACAAACACCTTGAACTTCTCTTCTAGCCACCCCTGTCTCCCAGTACTCTGACTGGTGGGAGGAAGACACCTTCTTCTGAGAACGCACAATGTCACATCTGACGCACGCCCACCCCCGAAAGGAGACACTGGCAGGCACAAGACTTTCATGGAGGCTGCGCGGCTCCCAGAAGTAAAACACGTGCTGGGCTCTCTCAGATAACTGCAGCAGGGTCAGGACTCCAACTGCTCCACCTGCCCCCTCCAGGGACCGGCCCTCTGCTTGGGCCATCTCCCTCTGCCAGCACCCACACCCTCTGCCTGCAAGGACCTAGCTGCTTTGCCTGCACCATCAGGGCACCCCTTGTTTCTCCCACATTCTGCTCCCTGCCTCCTCCCCCATGAGTTACCCTGTGCACCTTGCTAATCAGCAGGTGATGCCGTATCATTAAAAGTATGAAGTAGGGGCTGGCGCTGTGGGCGCAGCGGATTAACACCCTGGCCTGAAGCGCCAGCATCCCATATGGGTGCCGGTTTGAGACCTGGCTGCTCCACTTCCCACCTAGCTCTCTGCTACAACCTGGGAATGCAGTAGAAGACGACCCAAGTCCTTGAGCCCCTGCATCTGCGTGGGAGACCTGGAGGAAGCTCCCGGCTCCTGACTTTGGATCCGCTCAGCTCCAGCCATTGTGGTCATTTGGTGAGTGAACCAGAGGATGGAAGATATCTCTGTCTCTCTCTCTGTGGTTTGGCCTCTCAAATAAATAACTAAATCCTTTTTTAAAAAATGAAATACCCGGGCAATCAGTTAATGGGCAGGTGTTCACGAATAAGAGAGATGTTCTGTGGTCACACAATTACTTCATAATGTACTTTCAGGGGCCAGTGCTGTGGCATAGCAGGTGAAGCTGCCGCCTGTAGTGCTGGCATCCCATATGGACGCCGGTTCAAGTCCCAGCTGCTCCATTTCCAATCCAGCTCTCTGCTATGGCCTGGGAAAGCAGTAGATTACCCAAGTCCTTGAGCCCCTGCACCTGCGTGGGAAGGAAGAAGTTCCTGGCTCCTGTCTTCGTCTCCCTCTCTCTCTGTCTCTCCTTCTCTCTGTGTAACTCTAACTTTCAAATAAATAAAAAATATCTTCAAAATGTACTTTCATAAAAAATGTGCCGTGTCATGCTTTAGCAGCAAGTGCAACATGATTTTTTTTTAGTTTTTATTTAATGAATGCATTTTTTCATAGATACAACTTTAGGAATATAGTGGTTCTTTCCCCCATACTCCCTCCAACTCCCATCCCACCTCCATCTCCCTCTCCCATCTCCTTCTTCATTATTGTTCATTTTTAGTTTGACTTTATATACAGAGGACCAACTCCATGCTAAGCATAGACTTCAACAATTTGACCCCATGCCCACACTCAACATATAGAGTACAGTTTAGGGAGAGAATTTGCAGTGGATTCTCATATTACAATTCAGTAGGGACAGAGGTCCTACATGGGGAGCAAGTGCAGAGTGACTTCTGTTATTCCTTTAACAATTAACACTCTTATTCATGACATCAATGATCATCTGAGGTTCTTGCCATGGGCTGCCAAGGCTATGGCAGCCTTCTGTGACCATAGACTCCATCGGTATTTGGACACAGCCATAAGCAAAGTGGATCTTCTCTCTTCCCTTCAGAGAACAGTGTCTCCTTTTTTGATGACCTTTTCATTCCTCTGAGGTCTCACAGAGATCCTCCATGTAGGAAATTTTTTTGTCACAGAGTCTTGGCTTTCCATGCCTGAGATGCTCTCACAGCCTTTCGGCCAGACCAGGAAGCCTTCAGGGCAACATGATTTTTAACACACTGTTTTCTTATGTCAGGGGAGTGTAAAGTGCCGAGGAGGGGAACAGCTGTCCCTCTACGTTTAGGCTGCTGTAGAATTCAGATGATGGCTGTGATTTTTTTCACTGCACAGAGCCACCCTGCTAGAGAACATTCTAGATCTTGGACTTGTGTAAAAATTCACAGAAGGCAGCATCTTTATCAAACTGCAAGTTTTGGCAAATCAAAACAGTACTCTATGGTATAATGCAATTAGGTCTCACATTGCTTTAATGATACTGTTCCTAATTTCCATCCCAGAGCTCTGCAATACAATAAAATAATGACTCCAACAATCATTTTTGCCACAAAAATTATTTAAAAGCCCCAAAGCCTGCCATGACTGTTCATGGTAGATTAGAGCTTAGCCAGTTGTTTAAAAGAAACAAGGCTTCTAAAAGGAGACAGCATCTCTCTGTTAGTGTGCAGACTGCTCATGTTAAACACAACGGGACAATCTTGGGCATCTAAAGACAGCTCTGCTTCATCTGGAGGTTGTCTCAAACCTGCAACGTTGCTTATGCAGGTTGAACCAATACAGGCTGAAGTAACTTTCCAAACGTTAATAAGTCCTCACATCACAGCAGAGCTGTCACTGCTCACTGCTCTCTGCATCCCACATGTGTCCTAGCTGACCTCTTAGGAAGATCTGCACATCTCAAAAATACATGCAGTCTATCTACAACCTCTTTTGTTTTGAAAGATTTTTATTTATTTTAAATACAGAGATAGAGAGATAGAGATAGAGAATCTTCTATCTGCTAGCCCACTCCCCAAATGGCCACATTGACCCAGGGCTGGACCAGGCCGAAACCAGGAGCCAGGAATTCCATCCAGTCCTCCCACTTGGGTTTCAGGAACTCAAATATTTGAGGCATCATGCACTGCCTCCCAGGTGCATCAGCAGGAAGTAGGCTCAGAAACGGAGAAGCTGGGATTCAAACCAGCACTCCGATGTGGGATCCTGGCATCGCAGGACTGGGCCACAACACTGGCCCCATCTCCAGCTTATTTTTAAATAATTGTCTAGTATATAGTTACATCTTTTAAACTACAAATACAAATAAATATACAGTCAGCTCTTTATATCCCTGGGTTCCACATTTCAGGATTCAACCAAGGATCAAAAATAGATGGAGAACAAATGGCATCTGTATTGAACACGTACAGATTTTCGTCATTATTCCCTAAACAGCACATGGTAACAGCTATTTACATATCATTTATATTGCATTAGGTATTATCAGTCATCTAGAGATGACTTAAATATCTGGGAGGGGCAGTGACATAAGGATGGCGCAGGGACATGAGGTTTGAAGACGGCAGGGGCTGGGTGGGAGATCTAGAGGCAGAGGTGAAGACCCCTCTGGAGTAAAAGAAGCCAGGAGTCACCCCCCTCCCCATTCCTTTACAGTGCTCAGAGCCCAGTGGAAGTGTTCCTTTCTTTCTGTTAACAAACAAGTAAACCACACAGACTGTCAGCAAGCGACAGAGCGCTGTGTCCTCCACCAAGAGGGAGGATTTAGGAAGCCTGTGGACCAAGCCTGAAAGTTTGCCCTGAAGCGAGAGCTAAAAGAGAACACACAACACAACACAAGCTGAGGGGTCTCCGGCCGATCATCTAGGACACGAGGAGCTGGACAAAACAGAGTCGAACCCGGTGCAGTGGCTGCAGTTCAACGAGAAAGCACTGGAAGATATGCACGCCAATCTGGACAAGCCCTCTGATCATCCTCCCGGACTCCCCGGAAAAGAGAATGCAGCTACCTACAAAGACTGAAGGATGCCAGAGCTAGAATATGAAGACAACTGGGCTCAGCATGGCCCGCGGTGCTGCTGTGCAGGGCACCTAGCAGATGCCAGAGATGCCGCATGCTCCTTCCGACATCCAGATCCAAGATACGCCCCTTGCTGGTGCCCAGCAACCCCACCCTCGAGAAAACTTCAGCCTACGGCCCTCCAACTCGGGCAGTTTCTCTTTGGAACTAGAGTTATACTATGTATATAGAGAGGGAGAGACACAGAGAGAGATCTTCTATCTGCTGGTTCACTCCCCAGATGGCCACAACGGCCAGATGAAAGCCAGGAGCCCAGAACACCATCTAGGTTTCCAATGTGGGTGGCAGGGGCCCAAGCACTTGGGGCCATCCTCTGCTGTTTCCCAGGTTCTTGGGCAGGGAGCTGGGTTGGAAGTGGAGTAGCCGGGACTCTGCCGGCGTCACAGGTGGCAACTTAAGCCATTGCACTGGACAGTTTCTGTACTTGGACACGATGTGCTACATATGCCCCCATTGGCAGAACACCTCCTGGCCCTCCCCCAGGCCCACCTCCTCCTCTGGTTCCTACAGACATAAAGTGGGTGTTGCCCGGGATCTTCCCCACCCCCCATAGGCCAGGCAGAGACACCCTTGCTCAGCGGGGTCCTGACAACAGTGTTTGCAGCACAAGTGAGGATGTCAGCTGTCCTGAGGACACAGACCAAGACAAGCATAATGACAGCACTGGTGACAGCGACACTGAGAGATCAGACAGCCGCAGCGACAGGGCTGAGTCTGTGTACAATCAAAAACACCCCAGGTCTGAGTGTATGATTTGCTGATACATCTGGAAAGTCAAGGCAGAAAAAGAAGACCCAAGGAGCCGACCCCTCTTTAAGCCACGATGCTTCGAGTGGCAGCCAGGGAAGCCTTGAGGGGCAGACGGGAAGTAGAGGAATTTCCAGAGAATGATGGTGAAGAAGATTCTGTAGCCGAGGAGCAATAGCCAAAACAGCACAGAAAGCTTCCCACTTGGATGACACACCACATCTTCCCAGCGGCAGCTCCACCTCCATCCTCCTCCCCGCCACCTGCTCCACCCTACTGGCTTCCTGGACCACCTGCAGGGGCTCCTCCATTCCTGAGGATAAAGACTCCCAGAGTCTTTATCCCAACCTATACCTCCAGGACCACCACCAGGCTGGCTCCCCCCTCCACACTGACCTCCCCCAGGCCCATCTTCCCACCTCACCCAGGCAGGATGTGCCCACTTTGGTGCCTCTACTTGGATCTGCCCCACCTGGGCTTCTCCCACCAGCTCCCTTGTTGAACCCTGGGGGTCTTCAGCGTCCCACCCAATTTGATTCGGCGACCCAGGGTGGGTGATGCCAGCGTAGCCATTGTGCCAAGCCACAGATCACTCATCCCAAGGCAGGAAGTCCTCGAGTTGCGCCCACTGTGAGAAGGGTATGTGGGGGAGAATAAAGGGGCTACTGCTGCTCCCCCAAAAAGTCAGAGGGTGACTCTGCTGTGCCTCTTGCAAAAGCAGCCCCCAAATCTGGTTCTGGTGCTCCTGTGTCAGTGCAAACTGAGGATGATGTTTACAAAGCTTTCAGGAAAGAGGTGGAAGGGCTACTGGGACAGCTTCTGATGCCAGAGCAGGCTTGTGTTCACAAAAGCGGCCCGTGGAGAGACAGGCTCTTGCCTAACTGGGGTGCACGGCTGCTCCCATTGGGGGTGCTTTCTAATTCCATGCGGGGAATAGCCTCAAGGCTAGCTGGGCTCAGAGTTACTGCATGTGGCAGAGGGGACTTTGTTCAGAATCGACTGGCTCCTGAAGCAGAGCTGCTAACACCCACTCCCTGTCACAGCAACACTTCATCCCTTTTCTTCCCCTCTCCAGCTCTTGGGGAAATCTGTGATCAGGGGAATCTTAGCTACCAATGTGTCTGACTCTCTTCTTGTGTGTGGTGGGCACTGGAGTAGAAAGTCCCGAAAAAAAAATCAGCTTTTTTATCTTGTCTTTCATGTTGGAGTTCTTTTCAATATTTTCCTGTAAATATTTTGTAACGGTCTCCTTGTGGTCAAATAGATTACAATGTCATTTCCTAACACAAAGCAGGATATGTGGGAAGAAAATGTATACTTCTTTGATTAAAATTATTTCTCGGGCCAGCGCCGCAGCTCACTAGGCTAATCCTCCGCCTTGCGGTGCCGGCACACTGGGTTCTAGTCCCGGTCGGGGCACAGGATTCTGTCCCGGTTGCCTCTCTTCCAGGCCAGCTCTCTGCTGTGGCCAGGGAGTGCAGTGGAGGATGACCCAAGTGCTTGGGCCCTGCACCCCATGGGAGACTAGGATAAGTACCTGGCTCCTGCCATCGGATCAGCGTGGTGCACTGGCTGCAGCGCACTGGCCGCGGCGGCCATTGGAGGGTGAATCAACGGCAAAGGAAGACCTTTCTCTCTGTCTCTCTCTCTCACTGTCCAGTCTGTCTGTCAAAAAAAATAAATAAATAAAATAAAATAAAATAATTTCTCACTGACCTAAACTTGGAGTGCTTATGGAAAAATAAAAAAAGAAATAAATGCTAAAACACACAAAAAAATTCATGGGTAGGGGGTGTGGGCAGCTATTTGGCCTATGGTTTGGATGCTCATTAAGATGCCTGTACCCTATACCAGAGCATCTGAGGTTGATACCCACATCTGGCTCCTGATCCAGCCTCCTGCTAATGCAGACCCTGTCGGGCAGTGGTGATGACTCCAGTGATTGGATTCCTGCCACCCACGTGGGAGACCTGGAGAGTTCCTAGCCCTCAGCCTTAGCCGACAGCGCTCTGTCCCAGCCATTGCAGGTATCTGGGGGGAGTAAACCATCTAATTGCAGCTTGCTGTCTCCTTCTCTGCCTCTCAACTAAATACATTTAAAGATATTTTTTAAAAGATATAGAAATCACCAAACATGTGAAAATACGGTCACTACCACGGTCACCAAGGAAATGAAAAAATGAAAACCACAGCAAAACTCAAATGGACACAAAGCTCTGCACAGGTTCTACGTATGAGCTACGGCATTTTACAGAAGGGGTTTGAGCAACCCTGGATTTGGGAATCTGCAGAGGGTGCTGTCCCCTGTCCGCTGTGGATAGAGGGATGACCACTGCAGATGGGAAGGACTGTGGGGGCCTTAGGTTTTGCACTACTCTTGAAGGAGCCACTTCCCTCTTACACAAATGCTGCCGGGAGTCCCCTCGTGCCCCCTCCTTCTGAAGCTGTCAGTCCTGAGCAGCAGCATTTAGTAACTGGACATCCTGTTGGTCACGAGCGCCCCGTAACAGCTGGGGCTGGTTATTCAATCAATTTGTTCACAATGGTTACAGTTTCTCAGATCAGAACAGTTGTTCATGGGTCCTGAGGATGGTGGATTCTATATCTGCCTCGAATCCGGAACGTGGGGATGAAATCCCAGCCACAGTCAACTGCACAACGGCCTTCTGCCCTTGATTCTGCAGGAACAGGTGACTCCACTACGATTTCCCTGGGAGTTAATCTTCTGCCTGACACAGCCAGGCTTGGGGTCACATTCGGATATTTGGATATTATTGTCCTGCCATCACTGCTTCCCATGGCGGTTAAATAAACAAGAACTGAAATGCAAACTGTCACATGCTGTCAGGGGAATGGATACCTGCCCCCCCACCCCTGCACCACCACCCAGGGAACTGCGTTTCCATCGCCAGCTGGGGCGCCTGGAAGGCACCTTGACTTTCATCTGCCCCAAGCTGAAACCTGGCTACAACCCACACTTGCTCAGCCCACAGGGGTCCAGATCGCAACACCTGACGACTACCTTCTGTCACTTGCTCAGAACCCAACTCGTGGAGCTATCCTTGGCTCTGCTGTGTCCTCATAGGCCCTGTCCATTTCTCTGTCTTTATTGTCCTGAATCCAACTATGCTCATCCCTCCACCACTGACCCCTTCTGCAGCTCCCATCTGTGGAGTGACACACAGCTCTGTCTGAGCCTTTGTCCTCCTCCACACGATAGCCAGCGAGGTCTTTGGTAAGATCACCACTCCTCTGCCCAAGATCTGCAAGGGCTCCCAGCTAACGGGGTGAAAGCCCAAGTCCTCACCATGGCCTCCTAAGCCTGCTGCCATTCCGGCCACCTTTCCATTCCTGCCCCTGCTCCACTTCAGCTCCAACAGGTTCCTGACCAACTGGAGTTGACCAATGTTGGCAGAAGCCACTGGAGACCACTACAGTGGATGTTAAGAGCACCATTGTGGCTTCAGGTCTTGACATTCAAGGAGCTCAAGTTCTGTAACCTTGCTGGAAATGCACAGACCTTCCAGAAATTGCATTTTGCTTTGCTTTTGCTGCCATCCCTTTTCCTATCAACTCTGAGCCCGTCTGTTCAAATGCACATATCTTTTAAGACAGATAAAGCAGACTTGCTCAAGGCTATTTCTCTCTCCTCGTCAAAATGGATCCCATAAAATTCCTGGGCTTGAACACCGGTGACACAGAATAACCTGGGGTGGGGTTAGCAGGCTGACATTGGAAGGCAGAGAACTGAAAAAACAAAGTCGAAAGTACCTTATTGTTTCTTAACCATCAAGAAAATGCTATCTAAATCTTTCAGATTAGGATTCAACAAACTTTTTTAATAGAAAGCTTTTATTTAATAAATATAAATGTCATAAGTACAACTTTTGGATTATAGCATTTCTTCCACCTATATCCACCCTCCTACCCCCAAACCATTCCACCTCCTACTCCCTCTCCCATCCCATTCTTCATTAAGGTTCATTTTTAATTATCTCTAGATACAGAAGATTAACTCTATACTAAGTAAAGATTTCAACAGTTTGCACCCACAGACACATAAAATATGAAGTACTGTTTGAAGACTAGTTTTACTGTTAATTCTCATAGTAGAACACATTAAGGACAGACATCCTAGATAAGGAGCAAGTGCACAGTGACTCCTGTTGTTGATTTAACAATTGACACTCTTATTTATGACGTCAGTAATCTCCTGAGGCTGTTGTCATGAGCTGCCAGGGCTATGGAAGCCTCTTGAGTCCACAAACTCCGAAATTATTTAGACAAAGCCATAATCAAAGTGGAAGCTCACTCCTCACTTCAGAGAAAGGTACCTTCTTCTTTGATGGCCCATTCTTTCCACTGGGATCTCACTACAGAGATCTTTCATTTCATTCATTTTTGCCACAGTGTCTTGGCTTTCCATGCCTGAAATGCTCTCACGGGCTTTTTAGCCAGATCCGAATGCCTTAAGGGCTGATCCTGAGGCCAGAGTGCTGTTTATGGCATTTGTCATTCTATGAGTCTGCTGTTGTCCTGCTTCCCATGTTGGATCATTCTCTCCTTTTTAATTCTTGTTTTTTTTTTTTCTTTTTAATCCTATCAATTATTTTTAGCAGACACTTGGTCTTATTTAGGTGATCTCTTTGACACTTAATCCTATCTTTATGATCAGTTATGAACTTAAACTGATCACTTTAACTAGTAAGATGGCATTGCTACCTGCCCACTTAATGGGATTTGGAGTCCCATGGCAGATTTTTAGCTTTACCCTTAGGGGTAAGTCCAAGGGAACGTGTGCTGAACCGTACATTGCCTCCCTCTCTTATTCACACTCTTATTTTTTTTTTAAATTTATTTGACAGATAGAGTTATAGACAGAGAGAGAGACAGAGAGAAAGGCCTTCCTTCCATTGGTTCACCCCCCCCCCCCAAATGGCCGCCACAACCAGCACTGCACCGATATGAAGCTGGGAGCCAGATGCTTCTTCCCAATCTCCCATGTGGGTGCAGAATCCTAAGCACTTGGGCCATCCTCCACTGCCCTCCCAGACCACAGCAGAAAGCTGGACTGGAAGAAGAGCAACTGGGACTAGAACCCAGTGTCCATATGGGATGCCGCTCTGCAGGCGGAGGATTAACCAAGGTAAGCCATGGTGCCCCCCGCCACTCTTATTTTTAACAGGGATCATTTTTTGATTGGATTTAAACACTTAAATAAAGTTAAAACATCTGAGTTAAGTAAAAAGTTCAACCAATGGTATTAAATAGAAAATAAAATACCAAAAATAATAAAATAGCTTTTCCTCAACAGTCAGGACAAGGGTTGATCAAGTCATTGATCAGGTTTCCTTTTAGGTACTCAGTTAGTTGTCACAGATCAGGTAGAACATATAACATTTGTCCCTTTGGGACTGGCTTATTTCACTCAGCATGTTGTCAACAAACATTTTTATTTACTCCTCTGTTTTGTGAATTATGCTTTTTCCTTAATTTTGTATAGAGAAATTCTACAGGTCATGGATGACACAGAAGCTGAGTTTTCTGGCTTCAAGTTGCATAGTTTCCAACATAAGTATATACTTCTACTCTCTGCTCTATTATTTTACCCACTTTTTTTTTTTCTTTCTGAAGACTTGTCTAAAATTAATTTGAGGAGACAGTGCTGTGGTGCCATGTGTTAAACCACTGTCTGTGACACTGGCATGGGGTTTTTTGGAGTGCTGGTTCAAGTCCCAGCTATTCTCTTCCAATCCAGCTCCCTGCTAATGCACCTGGGAAGACAGCAGAGGATAGCCCAAGTCCTTGGGCCCCTGCTAAACATATGGGAGACCAGGAAGAAGTTCCTGGCTCCTGGCTCTCAGCCCTGATTTTGCCTAGCCCTAGCTGTTACGGCCACTTGGGCAGTGAACTAGCAAACAGAAGAGCTCTCTGTTTCCTTTCTCTCTCTGTCATTCTGCCTTTCAAATAAATCTTAAAAAAAAGTAAAAAAAATTAACTTGAAAATACTGTCCACCCTAGAATCTGCTTGAGCTGCACAAATATGAATTTGAATGTTTTAGAAGATTTATTTATTTTATTTGAAAGACACAGTTACAGAGAGAGAAAGGAGAGACACAGAGAGAGATCTTCCATCTGCTGGTTCTCTTCCAAAATGGTCACAATGGCTGGGACTGCATCAGGCCAAACCCAGGAGCCAGGAGCTTCTTCTGGGTCTCCTGCATGGGTGGCAGGGGCCAAACACTTGGGCCATCCTCTGCTGCTTTCTCAGGCCATTAATAGGGAGCTGGATCGGAAGTGGGGCAGTCAGGATTTGAACCAGTGCCTATGCAGGATGCCAGCATTGCAGATGGCAGCTTAATCCACCATGCCACAGCTCTGTCCCCAGGAATTTGATTTCTACGGCAGAAATGCCCCTGACACTGCTAAGCTATAGGGCTCTGCAAGGATGCAGTTTCAGCATTCATCCATTTTATTTATTTTTACAATTTATTCTACTAGGAAACTGACTTATTTGTGGAGCTGCCAAAGTCTGGGTGTTGCTGATCTTATCACTGTGGTGTCACTTCGCATATTCATGTGCTATTGCTTTTCCTCTGAATTAACATTTAGATCTAGAGGCTCAGTCAGACACAGGTTCAAATTATTTGGGGCAGGAACACTTGATGAGGGTGCTGTTTCACCAGAAGATCATAACTGTCTGGATGTCATTTTGGTGACATTAGCAGACAATATTATAGATTGGTTCCATTAATTCATTAGGGATTGTAAACTTGGTATTCATTTCTTGAGAAATTGATGCAAAATGATTTTTGCATCATACAGTAGTTTCTTTTTATCTGAAGGTTTGTGTTCCGTGATTTTGGTTACCTTCTGTCAGAACCCAAAAATATTAAATGGAAAAAATACATAAAAGAGGGGCTGGCATCATGGTACAGTGGGCTAGGTGCTGCCTGTGATGCCAGCATCCCATATGGGCACCGGTTTGAGTCCT
This sequence comes from Oryctolagus cuniculus, assembly GCF_964237555.1. Classification (NCBI taxonomy): domain Eukaryota; kingdom Metazoa; phylum Chordata; class Mammalia; order Lagomorpha; family Leporidae; genus Oryctolagus; species Oryctolagus cuniculus. The sequence continues at coordinate 120,445,679 of NC_091434.1, forward strand.
GGCTGCTCCACTTCCGATCCAGATCCCTGCTATTGTGCCTGGGAAAGCAGAAGAAGATGGTCCAAGTACTTGGGCCCCTGCACCCACATGGGAGACCCGGAAGAAGCTCTTGGCTTCTAACTACAGCCTGGCCCAGCCTCAGCTGTTGCAGCCATTTGGGGAGAGACCCGTGGATATAAGATCTGTGTGTGTGTGTGTGTGTGTGTGTGTGTGTCTTCCTCTCTGTAACTCTGCTTTTCAAATAAATAAATAAATCTTTAAAAAGCCACCAAAATATTAAATGGGAAAATTCCAGAACAATTCACAAGTTCTAATTTGTATATCAATCTGTTTGCCATGTATCCTGGTTCTGTGCTCAAGTAATTTTTATTTTTCATAATAATGGCCCCAAAGCACAAGAACAGCAATGTTGGTAATTTGAATACACTGAAGAGCATCAATATAGTGCTTCCTTTAAGTGAGAATGTGAACATTCTCGATAAATATGGAAAGAGAGAAAGTTGCATGCTGCGACTGCTAGCATCTACGGTAAGAATGAATCATGGCATATTATCCCCCATTTTAGACACCTACCGTGAATCTTGGAATATTCATGGTCCTAATTCCTAGTTTTATTGCATGATGATGAGAAAATATACTTGATGTGATTTCAATCTTTCAAAAAACGAGACTTGCTTTGCGACTTGCTCTATGATCTGTGCTGAGAATATTCTACATTCTGTTGGAGGAGAATGTGTATTCTCTGGCTATTCCGTGGAATGTTCTGTTAGTAGTGTGTGGGTCCAGGGATCAACAAGTAAGAAGTTACAGTTAGGAGGAAGAGGCTTTGGTGTTCTGTCTGTTGGGTGACTACAGTTAAGCACAATGTGCTGTACGTGACAAAACAGCCAGAAGAGAGGATTTTGAATGTTTCACTGATAAATGTTTGAAGTGATGGATATGCTAACTACCCTGGTTTGATCCTTACACATTGCATACATGTGTAAAGAAATCACAATGAGAGGTCAGCATTGTGGCATAGTGGGTTAAGCTGTCGCCTGCACCACCAGCATCCCATACGGACGCTGGTTCGTATCCTGGTTGCTTCATTTCCAATCTAGCTCTCTACTAATGTGTCTGAGAAAGAAGGGGATGATAGCCCAAGTAATTAGACCCTTGTCACGCATGTAGGAGACCAGGATGGAATTTCTGGCTCCTGGCTTCAGCCTGGCTCAGCCCTGGCTGTTGTGGCCATTTGGAGAGTGAATCAGTGGATGGAAGACTTCTCTCTCTTTCTCTGTCTCTCCCTCTCTCTGTAGCTCTGCCTTTCAAATAAATCAATAAATCAATCTTTCACACACACAAAAAAACCATCACATTGTACCTCATAAATTATTGACAGTAATGTGTCAGCAAAAACCAAACAAAACAGACACAGAAAATACACCTTGATTCCCAAGGTGGACCCAAATCCTACGATCCTACACTGCACCCACCCCAATTCCCCCAGAGGTGAGTCTGGCCCCAGGGTGGGGAGTGTTTGGGGGCTCTGCAGGCTAAAGACTCCTCCTCCATGGCCATTTTCTGGCAAAGATGATCCCTTGGCTTCTCAAGCCCTTGGGGTTTTACAAAGTCCTGTTTCAGCAAAAAGTTCTTGTGTGTCCCTGTACAAATATTTCCAAGTCATTACTGCGCAGGTATCCTAGTGAAATTCTTTTTAATTAAGCCCATCAATTTCACCAAAGCCTGCTTCCCAAAGGACTGCTCCGAAGTCATCAGCTGATGGATACACGGCTGTGCTGAGGTTTGAGTATCTAGGCGAGGCTGTCCAATGTGATCTTTCTCCTCAATGTTTTTGCAATTTAGTATTGTTCTAGCAACTGCTGTCACATACTGTCCAAAGCAAGGCAGACCGCTGGCTCAGTCAGACATCAGAAAAGATTATCCCAATGCTGACATGAGCGCCACTCAAGTCTCAGAGGCAGGCTGGGCCATCAGCCTTCTCACTGACCCCGCGAGTCTGTCTAGACAAGTTTCCAGAATGTTCTCATGCACCTGCCCACAGGCAACTTGGCCCAGTGCTGCTGGGAACCCAATGTAGCACGCACGTGCCCATCAACCAGGGCTTGCTGAGTATGCCTGCCTTGGCCAGGATGCTGCTTGGAAGAGCAGCAGAGAATACTGCAGCAATGATGAGAGACGGCTCTGCTACCCAAGGAGGAAGAGAGAAACTGGCACCCAGTTTCTCTGGCTCATTACCAGAGGTGGTAATGAGCCAGGAATTTCCACGCCTACCATTTCACTTGGTACAAAATCCCTGTGGAGTGGAAATCACAGTGGTAGTGTCTCACAGCATGACCTGGACCCCCGGCTACATGGCCCTTGACTCCCTAGCCCGCCATCCACCACAGAGAGCTGGTGAGTGAGACAGAACAGCGCATGTCCCATGAGCAAGGCTCCCATCACCAGTGCTGTCTGTGCTGTGAGGATGCTGTGGAGCTCAGAGGAGGGTTCCTGGCTTGTTGCTCTCTGATGTCTTCGGACTAAGTCAGAGCACAGAAGTATCTATCATCCAATGCAACCCTTAAAGCTCACACTTGTTCATTCATGAAAACATGATGCACAGGGCAACTACAGGGCTAGCAGAACTAAAGAGCTAAACCAACCATGTTGAAAAAAATAAAAAACTAATGCAGGGGGCAGACTGACAGCTGCTTCAGGCTGTCCATCCAATCAGAGGAGGCTGATCTTGTAGCAAGTGGTGGACTTTCCTCCCTGCCACTTTAAAGTACACACAAAAGAACCACAAGTGCCCACTTTCAGGAATAAGGAGGAACCAAAAAGGATGGATTTCAATCAGAGTGTTAGAACGGGAAGAGCTCCCGAGTTCATCTATTTGAAAAACGAGCTCAAGCACTCATTTTAAAATCTGGAAACAATTTAAGCTCCGTAAAATCCAAGAAGACCAGGTACTGTGTGTGCCTCATCCACTACCGAATCCCAAGTACCCGGAACAGAACCCAACATTTAGTAAATGCTCAATAAGTATAAACTCAATGAAAGAAAACTGGGCATACAGAACAGGAAGTGGGAAAGAAAGTATTCCTGTAGTCCTGACAGAGACTGAGCAAGAGCCAAGATTTTGCCACATTTGCTACGGATACCCCAAAATATTACAGGTAGGCTGAAGCCCCGCCCCTCATGCCAGCACCCCAAGTTTCTCTCAGGAGGTCGATGGCTGTAACAGTCATCCATTGGAGTCAAGGAGGAGTCCCCTGAGATGGTGTCACCCCAGGACATCACAAGCATCTTAGGTTGCAGAAGTACACACTCGACACCTGCACAATGACAAAACCACCTGCGGTGACAGTTCTCACACATAGCCCAGCTGTGGGGCAGGGCACGCCGGTACTTAGAGTGCTCTGTGTATTCTCGTTTATCTATGATATTGCTAGACCTGTATATACACAAAGCTGCAGACACTAGTATCTGTGTCTTGCAGATGCACATATGTCCTATCTGATGGCAAGTATCCTACAGTTTGCTTTTTTTCCTTTTCCTAACCAAACCCTGAAGCATTGATCAGTGAGCAGCTGTCACCTCCTGCACATACTGAGGAGTTTAGTTAAAATAGACAGGGAGCCAACTTCACCTTTATTGGATACTGCCAAACTAACCTTCAAAGTCTGACTAAACATAAAAAAAAAGCATAAAGAATTCCTGGGCTGGCGTTGCTGGGTTGCAGGTTAAGCTGTCGCTTATGACAGTAGCATCTCCTATGGTAGTGCCAGTTCGAGTCCTGGCTGCTCTGCCAATGTGCCAGGGAAGACAGTGGCTGATTGCCCAAGTGCTTGGTACCTGCCACCCATATGGGAGACCCACAGGGAGTTCCAGGCTCCTGGCTTTGGCCTGGCTCAGCCCTGGCCATTGTGGCCATCTGGGGAGTGAACCAGAAGATGGAGGATCTATCTCTGTCTCTCCCTCTCTCTCTCTTTCAAATACATAATTCTTTAAAAAAAGTTTAATGCCTAGCTACAAAAGCAAACAACTCCCCCCAACCCAAACATTTAGCAACAGAAAATTTTCTTTTATATTTTTATTAAAAAATTAAAATATTTTATGGAAAATCCCAAATATAGTTAGTTCAGCTATAATGCAATAAATGCATTCCTAAAATTCATCCAACAAAAACCAAAGGATTAGGGTCCAGGGGGTGGGGAGACAACACTTGAAAATGTGGTGTGTAGGGCAGGCGTTGTGGCAGAGCAGCCGATTAGCCACTTGTAACGCCAGCGTCCTACACAGGAGTGCCAGCTGGAATCCCAGCTGCTGTGCTTCTGATCCAGGTCCCTGCTAATGCATCTGGGAAGGCAGCAGATGGTGGCCCAAGTGCTTGGAGACCTGCCACCCATGTGGGAGACCAGGGTGGAGTTCCAGGCTCCTGGCTTTGGCCTGGCCCAGCTCTGGCTGTTGTGGCCATTTGAGAATTAGCCGATGGAAGATCGATCTTGCTGTCACCCTCTCTCTTTTTCTCTCTCTCCCCCCATCGCCCTCTTTCTCTGTTATTCTGACATTCAAATAAATATTTTTAAAAATGTGGTTTGCAACAATTTTTTCTGAAAAGAAAGGAGTTATTACAAATGGCAGCACATTAAGAGAGTGCAAAGAAAAGCCAGAGAATGGGAAGGGGATGATTTGCAAAACACATATACAGGACCAGTGTACAAAAATATACAAAGAACTCCTCAAACTCAGTAATAAGAAAACTATCCAATTTAAAAATGGGCAAAAGATCTGAACAGATGCCTCCCCAGAGAAGATATTCAGATGACACAGAAGCGTATGAAAAGATGCTCCACATCCCACGATATTAGGGATGAGATACACTACACAATGATTATAACGGTTAAATCCAAAACCCTGACAACACCAAACACTGGCAAGGACGTAGACAACACGAGCTCACGATCGATGCTGGGAGGAGCACAGAACAGCACAGCCACTTTGGAAGACAGATTGTCAGTTTCTTACAAAATCAAACATACGGATACTCGCACCATACGACCCAGCAATCATACTTCTTGGTATGCACCCAAATGAGTTGAAAATATGTCCACACAAAAAACCTGCCCATGAGTGTTTAGAGCAGCTTTATTCATAATTGCCAAAACTTGGAAGCAACCAAAATGCCTTTATCCTGTTGGTAAATGCATAAACAAACTCGGTCCATGCAGAGAATGGGGACTTATTCAGCAACCAGCCGTGAAGCCATGAATAGACGTGCAGGAAGTTTCAATGCATACCAGTCGGCGAGAGAAACCCATGTGAAAAGTACTGTGTGCGTCCAACCACATGACATTATGGGAAAGGCAGAAAGCTATGAAGACTGTAAGAAAAACGGGTGGTTGCCCAAGGGTTGAGGTGAAGGGGTGGAACCCAGATCTAAGGCCAGTGAAATCACTTTGTATGACACTGAAATGGTAGACACGTGACATTATACATTTGTCAAAGCTCAAAGAATATATAACCCTCCTGCAAACTATGGACTTTGGTTAATAATAACGTATGAACACTGGCTCATCAGTTGTAACCAAGGCATGACACTAACAACATGTTAATAACAGGAGAGGAGGCTAGTGCTGTGATGTAGCAGCTTAAGCCTCCATCTGTAGTACCGGCATCCAATAAGGGCGCCAGTTTGAGTCCTGGCTGTTCCACTTCTGATCCAGCTCCCTGCTAATGCTCCTGGGAAAGATGGCCCAGGTGCTTGGGTCCCTGCACCCAGGTGGGAGACCTGGAAGAAGCTCCTGGCACCTGGCTTCAGATCGGCCCAGCTCTGGACATTGAAACCAGTGGATGGAAGACCTCTATCACCATCTCTCCCTCTCTCTCTCTCTGTACATCTGCCTTTCAAATAAATAAATAAATAAATAATAACAGGGGAAACTGGATGCAGGGAGAAGGAATGCATGGGAACTCTGTGCTACCTGTACAGTTTTTTTTTTCCCCATAAACCTAACATTGCTCAAAAACTAAAGTCTATTCCTCTAAAGAATGGTAGCACACTCTTTCACGTGAAAAGTTTAGGAAAGAACACCAGTACTACAATGAAACTTTATTATGAAGAAGATCTGTGATTTGCTATAGAAGTGGGCATAGGAAAGGCTCCAGCTTGGGAAACAGTGGAAGGGAGGTTATCCAAATCAGAGAGGAGTTGTGACCCCAACGTGGTGGCCAGGGCTTATGACACATGCAGGCAACTGAGGTAGCTGGCAGCTGCCCAACGTGTGTGCCTGTGTTCTCCTAGGCAAAACAACTCACAGTGGGGTGCGGTTCTTGCGTGCACCTACTGGAGTTTGTGGATGAAACTGCACCCAGGCCAACATGAAATCTGCATTACACTCAAACTGCTTTTTTTTAAGTTGATAATTTTTTTAAACTTTTATTTAATAAATATAAATTTTGAAAGCACAACTTTTGGTTTATAGCGGCTTTTCCCCCCTTAACCTCCCTCCCACCCACAAACTATCCCATCTCCCACTCCCTCTCCCATCCCATTCTTCATCAAGATTCATTTTCAATTATCTTTATATACAGAAGATCAACTTGGTATATACTAAGTAAAGATTTCAACAGTTTGCACCCACACAGACACAAAGTATAAAGTACTGTTTGAAGACTAGTTTTACCATTAATTTGCATAGTACAACACATTAATGACAGCGCTCCTACATTGGGAGTAGGTGCACAGTGACTCCCATTGTTGATTTAACAATTGACACTCTTGTTTATGGCATCAGTAATCACCCTAGGCTCTTGTCATGAGCTGCCAAGGCTATGGAAGCCCCCTGAGTTCACTGACTCTGATCATATTTAGACAAGGCCATGGTCAAAGTGGAAGTTCTCTCCTCCCTTCAGAGAAAGGTACCTCCTTCTTTGATGGCCCGTTCTTTCCACTGGGATCTCACTACAGAGATCTTTCATTTAGGTGTTGTTGTTGTTGTTGTTGTTGTTGTTGTTGTTTTTTGCCAGAGTGTCTTGGCTTTCCATGCTCTCATGGGCTTTTTAGCCAGATCTGAATGCCTGAAGGGCTGATTCTGATGCCAGAGTGCTGTTTAGGGCATCTGCCATTCTATGAGTCTGCTGTGTATCCTGCTTCCCATGTTACACTCAAATTGTATTAACTAGGGCTGGTGCTGTGGCATAGCGGGTTAAAGTCCCAGCTTGCAGTGCCAGCATCCCATATGGGCGTTGGTTCAAGTCCTGGCTGCTCCTCTTCCAACCCAGCTCTCTGCTAAGGCCTAGGAAAGCAGTGGAAGATGGCCCAAGTCCTTGGGCCCCTGCACCTGCATGGGAGACCCGGAAGAAGCTCCCGGCTCCTGGCTTCAGATCGGCTCAGCTCTGGCCCTTGCAGTCTTTTGGGAATGAACCAGTGGATGGAAGACTCTCTCTCTCTCTCTCTCTCTGGCTCTACCTCTCTCTGTAACTCTTTCAAATAAATAAAATAATTCTTTAAAAAATTGTATTAACTAATCCAGCAATCATGTTGGAACAAATTTCTTTCTGCAAGACAAGCATTACAGAATGGACAATATCCGGAAGCAGAGACTATAGTGTATGTGCTTGTTACTCAGCTTCAACCTTGGAGAACTAGGACTGGAACTGGTGGGTCTGCAAAGGAATTTTTAACCCGGCCAAAGGTTACCTGCCAGAATCTAAAGGGGATCTGAAGTCGTCCAGTGGATGACTCTGCAATCAATGGAGAAAGTTAGGATGTGTTCTCTTTAAGACAGGCAACCAGGATGCTCATCATCCCTGCTACCACTTGCCAGGAAGTCTTAGCCATGCTGTCTAACACAGGAGAAACCAAAAGCATAAGGAAAGGGGCCGGCGCTGTGGCATAGTACACTAAGCCTCTGCCTTGGTGCTGGCATCCCATCTGGGGGTTGGTTTGAGTCCCAGCTGCTCCTCTTCCCATCCAGCTCTCTGCTATGGCCTGGGAAAGCAGTGGAAGACAGCCAGGTCCTTGGGCCCCTGCACCTGCATGAGAGACCCAGAAGAAGCTCCTGGCTTCTGGCTTTGGATTGGCTCAGCTCTGGCCATTGCAGCCATTTGGGGAGTGCACCAGTGGATGAAGAACTCTCTCTTTGTCTCTCCCTCTATCTGTAGCTCTACCTTTCAAATAAATAAAATCTTTTAAAAAAGTAAAAGGATAAGGATGAATGTCATTATTTAGAAACGAGCCAGTCACATATCCAGGAAAAAAAGTACAGAACAGTAGCATCACACAAACTCTGAAGATGCAAGAGTTCAGCAAGGTAGTTGAAATTGTCTTTCTATACCAGTAACAATCATCTGCTAGAAAATACAATGAAATGATAGCACTGACAATGCAGAATGATCTGAACAACAACAAAACCCTTAAAATATCTAGAAGGGCACTTTAAAAAATTTTTTTTTTTATTTTTGACAGGCAGAGTGGACAGTTAGAGACAGAGAGAAAGGTCTTCCTTTTCTGTTGGTTCACCCCTCAGTGGCTGCTGCGGCTGGCACGCTGTGACCGGCGCACCGTGCCAATCTGAAGCCAGGAGCCAGGTGCTTCTCCTGGTCTCCCATGTGGGTGCAGGGCCCAAGTACTTGGGCCATCCTCCACTGCCCTCCCGGGCCACAGCAGAGAGCTGGCCTGGAAGAGGGGCAACTGGGACAGAATCTGGCGCCCCAACCGGGATTTGAACCAGGTGTGCCAGCGCCGCAAGGCAGAGGATTAGCCTAGTGAGCCACGGTGCCAGCTTAGAGGGACACTTAAATTGCAGTTGGGAGGTCTAAATCCTACATTGCAGTGCCTGTTTTTCAAGTTTTGCTTGGCTTCTGATCTGGCTTCCTACTAATATGCATTTTGGGTGGCAGCATGAGATGCCTCAAGTACTTGGGTCCCCGTCACCCAAGTGGGAGACCTGGGTGTAGTTCCACCTGCTCAGCCCTAGTTTCGTAGATAGCTGGGGAGTGAACCAGTAAAGAGATGGATGATCTGTCTCTGTCCCTGTCTTTTTTAAAACTTCTTCCCTTTAAATACATTTTCTAGAGTTTTTAAAGTATTTGTTTTATTCTTTTAAAAATTTCTTTATTTAATTTACTTATTTGAAAGGCAAGGTGTCAGGGATGGGGGGAGAGGGAAGGGATAGAGACAGATTCCCTGCTCAAATGGCTACAGTGGCTGGGGCTGGGCCAGGTCAAAGCCAGGAGCCCAGAGCCAGGAGCTTCTTCCGGGTCTCCCACATGGGTGCAGGGGCCCAAGCACTTGGGCCATCCTCTGCTGCTTTTCCCAGGCACATTAGCATAGAGCTGGACCAGAAGTGGAGCAGCCGGGACTCAAACCAGCATGTCACTATGGGGTGCTGGGGCCGCAGGGCAGCTTAACTCACTGGGCCACAACATTGGCCCAACCTAATCAAAAGAACTAACTAAGCTCTCTATAGAGAACAGTTTGAAACTCTACTAACGGAAATGCTACACATAGTTAGAGAACAAGTTAAGGCTCTCAGATGAGAGAACTTAAACACATTACTTATTTACCAAGCAATCTATAAGGTTAACGCACGCTTGATAAAAAAAAATGTTAAGTGTTTTTTGAGAAACTTACTGTATGATGTTTATGTAAATATTATGTAAACATATATGTAAAATAAAAGACCACAAATCGATAAGTCAACTTTGTTAAAGAAAAGAGGGTCGGGGCTGGTGCTGTGGCTCACTTGGTTAATCCTCCGCCTGCGGTGCCGGCACCCTGGGTTCTAGTCCCAGTCGGGGCGCCAGATTCTGTCCCGGTTGCCCCTCTTCCAGGCCAGCTCTCTGCTGTGGCCCGGGAGTGCAGTGGAGGATGGCCCAAGTGCTTGGGCCCTGCACCCCATGGGAGACCAGGAGGAAGCACCTGGCTCCTGACTTTGGATCGGCGCAGCGCACTGGCCGCAGCGTGCCAGCCGTGGCAGCCACTTGGAGGGTGAACCAACGGAAAAAGGAAGACCTTTCTCTCTGTCTCTCTCTCTCACTGTCTAACTCTGCCTGTCAAAATAAAGAAAGAAAGAAATAAAAATTGTTAAGACCATCATCACTTTATAACCATTAGACTTTGAGAAATGAGAAAGCCGGAGCGTCCCCTGTATAGGGGAACAGGCATTTTCCTACTGTTGCAGAGGGTATGTTGATGCAACAACTTGGAAAAGTTGCATGATAGTACTTAATTAAAGTAAATAATAAACTCACACCTGATTCCCCACAGCCCGGCACTACCTTCTTGGATATACATCCCACGAAATCCCCACACACCCAACTCTATTTTTGGTAGTACTGACTGTACGAGTAGACAGTGAAGGCAGTCTAGGAGGTTATTTCTGGAATAACAGACAAAATGTGGGAGACTCACCCTTATAGGCTACATCGAGAATCAAAGGACTGAAAGAAACACAGTAACACAGGCAGCGTTTCTGCTTCTGGGAACGCAGTCTACAAGTCAAAGAATTCCCTGAGAGAGAGCAGCCAGACAAATATCAACAAATGCTTCCAGAAACGAGAGCACTACAGACACACCAAGAGCGATCAGGGTCCGGACGCAGGGGTTCGGGCAGGGAAGCCAGGTGCTGTGGCTGCCTCTTCCTGGGAGAAAAAAAGAGACTAATTCTTGAGAAAGCAGACTGAGTGAGAGGCCGAACAAGACTTTTAACTATCTCAAAGGGATGCCAGCATTGCAGGTGCAGCACAGCGCGAGCCTCCGCAGATAGCCCTTAAGGAAAATACCAGTCCTGTTTATCCTGATGGGAAGAAGGAGATCCCAGGTAGGAAGGTGGAGATTCAGGAAGAAATGATCAATGTAAATGCAAACATATGAGGAAGCACAAATGATCACTGACTACAAACAACGATGTGTTGCTGAATTAAAATATATAACAATGGCCTGTAGGTCAGGAGGGAGTAAACACACTGGGAAAATGCTAAAGGTACTAGCTTATATGCTAGGCTTTTAAAAGCTATGGCTAGGGCTGGCGCTGTGGTGTAGTGGGTTAAACTGCCACCTGCAGCACCAGCATCCCATATAGGCGCTGGTTCAAGACCCAGCTGCTCCACTTCGATCCAGCTCTCTGCTATCCCAGGGGGATAGCAGTAGAAGATGGCACAAGTGCTTGGGCCCCTGCACCCACATGGGAGACCTGGAAGAAGCTCCTGGCTCCTGGATTTGGATCAGCCCAGCCCCTGGCCATGGTGGCCATTTGAGGAGTAAGCCAGCAGAAGGAAGATATCTCTCTGTGTAATTCTGCCTCTCAAATAAATAAATCAACCCTAAAAAAAAGGGCTGGCTGCATGGTATCATCTGTAGCATAGACAGTGAAATAATACTAAGAGTGTACATGTCAAGTTAGCAGAAGATGAAAAATAGGAAAACAAAACATAATCCCCAATCCCCAAAAGGCAAAAAAAAAAAAAAAGAAAAAACACAACTCAAAACAGGTGAGACAAATGAAGTGATTATGAAGCTGCCAAATGTTAATAATTACACTGATAGCCAACGGTTATCACACCAGACTTGAAAATCCACTCGCTATTTATAACACACGTCTGAGCCACAGAAAGGTTAAAAGTCAAAGAACGGAACAGATGTGGTGAGGAATATTTAATGACACCCAGAGAATCTCACAATATATTATCGAGTGGAGGGAAAACTTTGTCATGAAACAAAACATATGCTATGATCACCATCTGATTCATAAAAAAATTTATACACACAAGAAAGATTGGCCAAATATACACCAAGATGTGAATAGAAATTGCTTCTGGCTGTGAGATTGTATGTGATGTTTTTCTCTAAAATATCTGTTAATGAGCACATCTTACTTTTGGAATAATAAAAAACCAATCATGGCTGGCGCCACGGCTCAATAGGCTAATCCTCTGCCTGTGGCGCTGGCACACCGGGTTCTAGTCCCGGTCGGGGCGCCAGATTCTGTCCTGGTTGCCCCTCTTCCAGGGCAGCTCTCTGCTGTGGCCAGGGAGTGCAGTGGAGGATGGCCCAGGTGCTTGGGCCCTGCACCCGCATGGGAGACCAGGAGAAGCACCTGGCTCCTGGCTTTGGATCAGCGTGGTGTGCCAGTTGCAGTACGCCGGCTGCGGTGGCCATTGGAGAGTGAACCAATGGAAAAGGAAGACCTTTCTCTCTCTCTCTCTCTCACTGTCCACTCTGCCTGTCAAAAAAAAAAAAAAAAAAAAACCAATCATACTGAGTGCTTCAGATCCACTCAACCTCAGATTTACTTTCATCTGCCTGCTTGTACCACTGCCTAGGTGACCCTAATTTCCCTAATTTCTACCAAGAAAGGGCCGAGATGCTTCCAGGGACCAGACAATGCCCACTGAGCCGGGCCCTGGAACTGTGAGTTCTGGCTTTTCACGGCCAACGGGGCAGGCACTTTCCTAACTCCAGAGAGAGAGGGGTCTCTGGCCTCCGCACCAGGCAGCTCTGCAGGTGGACTGTAAGGGTCCCTGGGCTCTCACTGGGCAGACACATGGACTCATCCACAGCAGACGACCCGACTTTGTTTTCCTACCAGAGAGCCACTCATCCATCCCATCGACTGACTGGGCAGGCACTGGCGGTGTGGCAGGCCGTAAATTAATTAGGTGCTTCATGCACAGGACTCCCTTTAGTCCTCATGAAAATCCGGCGGCTAGGTGCTAATTCTGATTTTACACATGAGAAACCCAAGGACGGAGAATTAGGTCATCTGTCAGTTTGTCACCGTGAGAGGCATGGCTGGGATCCAGACCCAGTGGCTGTGTGGCTCCCGTGTCCAGCATCTTTGACAGTATTCCAGTACTCCCTAAGGTTTGTCTCTTTTAAAATAATAGGGGCCGGCGCTGTGGCATAGAGGGTAAAGCCGCTGCCTGCAACATTGGTGTTCAATTGGTCGCAGGCTCAAGTCCCAACTGCTCCACTTCTGATCCAGCTCCCAGCTAACGCATCTGAGAAAGCAGAAGATGGCCCAAGTGCTTGGGCCCCTGCACCCACGTGGGAGACCTGGATGAAGTTCCCGGCTCCTGGCTTTGGCCTGGCCCAGTACTGGTGCTATTTGGGGAGTGCACCAGCAGATGGAAAATCTCTCTTCTTTTTGCTCTCTCTCTGTGACTCTTTCAAAAATAAATAAGTAAATCTTTAAAAAGGAAATAATAAGTTTAATGTCTAGAACATTAATCTGTATCTTTCACTGCTTTCACAAGCTACTTTTCCACTAAAAAAAAATCCCACCATCACTATGGCCTTGACATAGCTCAGAGCACCTACTGTTGGGGCCTGTGGGTTCTTAGCACAGGACCCCGTGAAAAGCACCACTGGAAGAACTCTGCCATCATGTCAGTTCCTTCCAGAATCCAGAAACGCTGGGCAGCCTTCCAACCTCTGAGTCACCTCCCTCTGACCGGCGCAGATGGGGCTGGGGCCAGGAGCTCCAGCATTGGCCCCAGACTCTCTGCTCCCTGCGCAGGCTCTCAGACTGCAGCGTGGGCCTGCAAAGGTGAGGTCAGGGCCCATGACAGCCCACCCCTACACTGCTGGGACCAGGCACAACGCCTATGCTCCTTGTCCCTGATCAGCAGGCTGCCGAGTACCAAGGCAGAGAGGAACGCATCTTGAAAACGGTCATGGAAAATACACAGTATCTTTCCATTGCATGTTCCCAACCTTTGCCTGGTGAAGGAAGAATGTGTTAAGTACAGAGGAGCCGGGGCCTTCGCTGTAGTGTAGCGGGTAAAGCCGCTGCCTGCAGTGCTGGCATCCCAAATGGGTGCCGGTTCGAGTCCCCGTAGCTCCACTTCCGATCCAGCTCTCTGTTATGGCCTAGGAAAGCAGTAGAAGATGGCCCAAGTGCTTGGGCCCCTGCACTTGCGTGGGAGACCCAGAAGAAGCTCCTGGCTTTGGATTGGCCCAGCTCCAGCTGTTGCGGCCAACTGGGGAGTGAACTAGCGGATGGAAGACCTCTCTCTCTGCCTCTTCTCCTTTCTCTGTGTAACTCTACCTTCAAGTAAATAAATACATTTTTTTTTTTGACAGACAGAGTGAACAGTGAGAGAGAGAAACAGAGAGAAAGGTCTTCCTTTTGCCCTTGGTTCACCCTCCAATGGCCGTCGTGGCCGGCGCGCTGCGGCCAGTGTACCGTGCTGATCCGAAGGCAGGAGCCGGGTGCTTCTCCTGGTCTCCCATGGGGTGCAAGGCCCGAGCACTTGGGCCATCCTCCACTGCACTCCCTGGCCACAGCAGAGAGCTGCCCTGGAAGAGGGGCAACCAGGACAGAATCCAGCGCCCCGACCGGGACTAGAACCCGGTGTGCTGGCGCCGCAAGGCAGAGGATTAGCCTATTGAGCCACGGCGCTGGCAATAAATACATCTTAAAAAAACAGTACAGAGGAGCCATAGTCAGCTGGCTGGGTTGGGAGATGAGTGATGAAATGTATAAGAAGTTTCACTGCTCTGCGGCTTTCCAGGACCAAGCAAGGGAGTGATCTTCCTAGCTTCCCCTCAGGCTTCAGTGCAGACCCCCTGGACCCCTGTGAACCAAGCGCTCCTGATGGCATAGGGAGGGAAGAAGAGAAGATACTGCAAAGCCTGCTGAACTGGCAGAGGCAGGGGAGAAGGGGTTAGGGGTAGGAACCACTGAATCCCATATCAGAGTGCCTGGGATTGAGTGCTGATTCTGCTTCCGACTCAGCTTCCTGCTCCCGTGGGCCCTGGGAGGCAGCAGATGATGGCTCAAGTACTTGAGTCCCTGCCACCCACATGGGAGACCCAGAGGGGACTCCCTGGCTCCTGGCTTTGGCCTGGCCCAGGCCTGTCTGTTGTGGGCATTTGAGGAGCGAACTGATGGTTGGCATCTCTCTCTGTCTCTTTTGGTTGCTCTGCCTTTCAAGTAATAAATGAATACACAAGTACACTTTAAAAGGCAGGGATGAGGGTGGTACTGGGAGAACAGGGGCCCACCAAAATGGTTAAGCCACTCCCATGTCCAAAATGTCCCCTGTGTCTCTCATCTTGCCCCTTTAAAATCTTGCCTTCTTGGGGCAGATGGCTGCAACCAGAAATGAAGCAGAAGGCACTGAAGAAATCAAGTGAGTCCTAGAGGAGAGTGCTGGCTTATGTTCTGCTGGGCCCCCCGGGGTTGGTGATGGAGGGTTCCCAGCTCCGTCCCGTGGTCACCAGGGTGGCCCCTCGGTGCCTCCTGACCACATAACAGTTGCACTGCCACACACATTCACCTCAGATCCCTGCCAGCCTTTGCTGCACAGGATTCTCTCCCCTTTTTAACGCCTCAGCAGCACCTTGTCTGGGCTGCTTTTTCCAGCAAGCTGTGTCTGCGGCGCTTCACGTGTATAAATAGCATCTTTTTAGCGAGTCTCGAAGCGCTGCCGCTGATTGCTCTTGGAACGTGGTCTGTCTGGTTCACACAGGGATTCAGACAGGGCTGTGGTCAGGATGCTCTCCAGGGATCTGGACGCGAGCACAGGGGCGCTTGGCTTCTCTCTGTGCACAGCCTGCTACATTTGACCTTGGACCCTGTGGGCTGTCTCTGACGACCCCGGGAAGTCACTGATTTCCAGAGAAGGGGAAAGAAGGACACACACAATACACACAAATGCCACATACACACACAACACACCTTACATACAGCACTCATGTAAACATGCAACACACACAAAACCACAGAGCACACATGTACATGCACAACACCCACATAAAACACCATATGCCACACATACCACAAAACTCTACCACACCCTCTCATATAAACACACACACCACATGCATATACATGCATACACACATACACAAATGTACACACATATATACACACACATACACAAATACACACATATATATACACACACATATATGCCATACACACACACATGCACAAACGCACACACATATATACATATACACATACCACACACATATACATACACACATACACAAATACACACATATATGTGGGGAGCAATCCGGACTAGACTGAGTTACTGGAATTAAGACTTATTCTATGCATCTGCTCTCCCACTGTGGGGAGCAATTCGGACTAGACTAAGTTACTCGAATTAAGACTTATTCTATGCATCTGCTCTCCTCTGTGGGGAGCAGCTCGGACTAGACTAAGTTACTGGAATTAAGACTTATTCTATGCATCTGCTCTCCTACAATATGGCGCTGGGAGAGGAGAAAACAGCTTCTGCACAGCTGCCTCCAGTTCAACTGATAAACTGTAGGACTTGCTCCTGATTGGAGGAGAGCAGCGTACTCGGCGTGTGGGCAGCCGAGTTGGGATTGGCGGAGGAGGACTATAAAGGAGGAGAGAGACGGCATGCACCAGGAACATCTATGGGGAACATCTAAGGGAACCTGTGCAGCCCCCGAGACGAGCCGGCCGGCGGTGTGCCGCTCCCCTGCGGAAGTGGGGAATGCGGCCAGGGGGAACTGCCCTTCCACGGAGGTGGAAGGGATAGTAGCCAACCCGGGAAGAACCAGCAGCAAACCCGGGGAGGGCCGAGCAGACACGAAAGAACAGCGCAGGGTCTTGTGTCGCTCCTCCACGAAGAGGGGGAGCGACATAATGGTGCCGTGACTCGGATAGGAAACCTAGAACGGATAGGAAACCTAGGAGGGAAAGACCGGGAAGAATTGGGAAAATATCGGAGAGAGAGACTAGCAAACAGCCTAGGGAAAAGCCGGACGAAAAGGGTGCCGGAAGAAGCTATTGAAAGCCTAGGCATAGACTCGGATACGGACTACGGGGGGAAGCTGGGAGAAATCTCTAAGGTCGAAAGCGAAAGTGAAAGCTAGAACAAACAGACTCGGACGCGGACTGTGGGGAGAGGCCAGGAGAAATGAGGGAGGAATATCGTTGGAGGAAAGTTTGGGGAAACATACCGGGTAGAGAAAACTGTTAGGGAAATTGAAGCCGCGGGGGGCAGGCTGAGGCGGAAACGAAAGCCACTTTGGGATTCTCAAGTTAGCCCGGGAATAGGGGGCGAAAAGTTAAAACCAGAAGCTGAGACGCAAGCCAGATTGGGATCCGTCTGATTAGCCCGGGGAGCAAAGGACGGGAAGCCAAATCGTGGGGCGGAGACGTACGCTGGGTTGAATTCGCCAGGCTAGCCCGGGGAACTTAGATTGAATCCTAGTGGCGGAGACGCAAGCTACGCTGTGTTACTCGCGGAAGCCGCCGCGTGCAGAGAGAGCACGGGGCGTGAATAGATAGGGAACGCTGGCGTAGGCCGTGGTTCAGACGCGAAAGGGTTAAGCGTGGAGACCGCGGAGCCGCGCAAAGCCGGGAAGCTGCGCAGATGAGAGAGGCGCGCGGGCTGAAGCGGCGCAGAGCCGGGAACCCGCCGGCGGGGCGAGGTGCCGGGAAGCTGCGGGGATAAGAGAAACAGAAGTTTTAGAAGTAAAAGAGAAATGGGAATGTTGGCAGATAGAAGTAAAATGGGAGAGATAGGAATGCCCGGAGATAGAGAAATAGAGAGAAATAAGGCCTCCCCTCAACATGCCAATTAGAAGGCTTGGATTCGGTCTGCCTGATTTAAGGCGGTAAGCGCCAGCAAAGCTCGACCAGAGTATGAGCTGCAGGTCACCGAAGATAGGCACAAACCAACACTAATAAGTCTCCCCCACAATACGGCAATGAGAAGGCTTGGATTCGGTTTGCCTGATAGGTTTTGTAAACACCTGCAGGCAGTTCTAGCAGAGCAGAGCATGCGCTGCAGGGCACCGAATACAGGCACGCATCAGCGCCTAAAAACCTCCTCACAACATGGCGAAGAGAGGACCCGGATTCGGTTTGCCTGATTGATAGGACTTGTAAGAGCCTGTGGCAACTCTAGCAAGTAGAGTAGAGTGTGTGCCGCGGGACACCGAAGACAGGCGCGTATCAACGCCAAAAAATAAAAAGAAAGGGGGATCTGTGGGGAGCAATCCGGACTAGACTGAGTTACTGGAATTAAGACTTATTCTATGCATCTGCTCTCCCACTGTGGGGAGCAATTCGGACTAGACTAAGTTACTCGAATTAAGACTTATTCTATGCATCTGCTCTCCTCTGTGGGGAGCAGCTCGGACTAGACTAAGTTACTGGAATTAAGACTTATTCTATGCATCTGCTCTCCTACAATATGGCGCTGGGAGAGGAGAAAACAGCTTCTGCACAGCTGCCTCCAGTTCAACTGATAAACTGTAGGACTTGCTCCTGATTGGAGGAGAGCAGCGTACTCGGCGTGTGGGCAGCCGAGTTGGGATTGGCGGAGGAGGACTATAAAGGAGGAGAGAGACGGCATGCACCAGGAACATCTATGGGGAACATCTAAGGGAACCTGTGCAGCCCCCGAGACGAGCCGGCCGGCGGTGTGCCGCTCCCCTGCGGAAGTGGGGAATGCGGCCAGGGGGAACTGCCCTTCCACGGAGGTGGAAGGGATAGTAGCCAACCCGGGAAGAACCAGCAGCAAACCCGGGGAGGGCCGAGCAGACACGAAAGAACAGCGCAGGGTCTTGTGTCGTTCCTCCACGAAGAGGGGGAGCGACACATATATACACACACATACACAAATACACACATATATACACACACATACACAAATACACACATATATACACATACATACACATGTCATACACATACATACATGTACACACATATACATATACACACCACACATATATACATACACACATATATACACATACACACATGTACAAATGCACACATATACACATACATACACATATATACACACACACACACATATATACACATACACACATATACACATACACACATATATATACATGCACACATATATGCACACACATATACATATACACACACCACACATGTATACACACATCCACTTACACACATATATAAACACACACACATACACATACATACATGCATATATACACATACACACACCATATATATACACATACACAAACGCACACACATATACCCATACACATATACATACACGCACACATATACACATATACATATGGATATGTACACATGCACACACCATAAACACATATACACATACTTACACACATACATGCACATACACACACGTACACACACTCACATACTACTGCCTGATTCTCGGGCTCTCAGTAAGCCAGACTGTATTTTGTTTTTTTTTTTCCCCTAGCACACCTCTGCTCTTGCCTAGGCCTCTTTTACATCCCTTGTCTCCAGTCTAAGGATCCCATCTTGTCTTCTTTTCTTTTTTTAAAGGGAAATGTTTATTGTTGGGTGGGGGAAGCCCGATGGGCCTGGGGGAGAGGGCAATAGAGCAAGAGAGAGAGAAATCAGGAGGGAGAGCCCATGTGGGAGAAACAGGTCCTATTATACCTTCGCAGGGGGCAGGATAAATCCCATTAGGGTGGGGGCGGAGCTGACACCTGTGTTTGGGCCATGGGGCTCAGGACCGAAGCATATGTGCAAGGTGGTCTCAGGGGCCAGAGCCTAAGATGGTGTCTGGGCGTAAATGGCACCACGGATAAGACAGCACCATTTTACTAACATTCCCCCTTTTGTTTTTCATAAAGCAAGTGTTGTATGGGATCACAGCAGCCCAAAAAGTCCAGGAGCGGTGGACGAATGATGGTCGGTCCCCATCTTTTCTTTCTTCAGGTTTTCAGGTAGGGCTTTTGGATTCCTGGGGGGGGGTGTCTAAGTTTTGGAACTTTCTGGAATACGGCGTTCCGCATCTGTCTTCACGGTGCTCATTGGCTGGCACCAGCACTGGCTGACGTCAGCGACTGTAATTCAGAAGGGTCCTTTAAGCCCTCCTACCTGCCAGCCAGCCTAGGCCCTTCCCCCAGCTCAGAGCCCAGGCAGGGCCTTGCAGCAGCCTGGTGCAGGTGCAGGCAGGAAACTATGGTGCTAGCTCAGTCTTCCCACGTGCTTTTCTCAGAACCACCAGTTCCATCAGATGAACACACACACAGATTCTGAGGCCAAATGACTTTTGAGGACTCCTGAATGCAGGCAAACATAACCGAGACGGTTAACCTGCATTCTCCGAACTCATCAGGTTTTCGAAAAGGTCATGGAGAAGGCGTATTATGAAAAAACTATGCACGCTTGAAAAAATAGCTTGGGCCAAATAAAGAAATTTATCTTCTGATGCCATTTTCCCAAGAAATTTCTGGAGTGCCTCTGCTTTGCAAGTGGTCTGAGGGTCCCTTGAGGCTCCAGGTGTTGAAATTTCATCCCTGGTGTGAGGAGCTGAGAGGGCGGGAACCTAACCTGACTGCAGGGTTAGATAAGGCTGTGAGGGTGAACACTGGTGGCTTTACAGGAAGAGAGAAAGAGAGAGAGAGAGAGAGAGAGAGAGAGAGAGAGAGAGACGGAGGGAGGGAAGAAGGGAGGGAGAAAGAGAGAGAGAAAGACAGAGAGAGAAGATAGATCCCTACATATGCTTACCAACTCTCACCAAAGGATGCCCTGTGCTGCGTGGGGATCTTGCCAGCAAGAAGACATCACCCAATGCAGGGCCTTGACCTTGACCTTCTTTATAAGTCACCTGGCCTGTGGTATGTTGTTATTGGCAACAGAAAGCAGACTAAGCCAGCAGCATCCCTTAAGACTAATGTGCTGCTCGGCCATACCTGCTGGGATGCGCCAGAATGCGACTCCAGGTTCACCTTCACACTCATTGCCTTGGACAACCTCTCTCTGCACCATCTTCTCATTTGTTCCTGGACAGGAACCTCAGATCAGAGGCAGACGTAATGGAACAAATGTGGAAGGCAGACAGACCTGAGGCCAAATCTAAGCTACTCTGCTTTAAAAAAAAAAAAAATCTGTTGATTTATTTGAAATGCAGAGTTACAGAGAGAGAAGGTAAGGGAGAGTGATTGATTTTCCACCCATTGGTTCAATCCCCATATGGCAGTAATAATGATCAGGGCTGGGCCAGGCCAAAGCTAGGAACCAGGAACTGCAGCAGGGTCTCCTGTGTGGATGGCAGGGACCCAAGCACTTGGGCCATCTTCTGCTACTTTCCCAGGTGCATCAGCAGAGAAGTGGAACAGATGAGACATTAGCTACCATTCATATGGGATGTCAGCATTGTAGATGGTGCCTTAACCCAGTGCAACCACAAACGCTGGTCCTTACCTGCTCTATTAACGCGCTGTGTGACGGGGCCACCATGGGGCAGTTACTCAGTCTCTGGGAGCTCCCCTTTCTCTGAGCTATACAGTAGAACCGCAGTGAGAATGAAACAGAACACGCCACAATGAAAAGGCATTTGCACTTCCTCCCCCTCATCTGCACCTGCTCAGCAAGGCCCTTCTTCCCTGATGGAGAGAGAGAGAGACGACTAGAGGCCGAGATCCCCTGAGCAATTCCTCCAGGGTAATGAGTGTTTTTAAATGCACCTGGGATTTGCTTTCATCGGTACAATAAGACACAGAGACATGGAAATGACTGTCATGAAGGAAGAAGCTAAAGCTCACAGATTCCCAGGAATGGGAGGTACAACTGCCACCCAGGGCCACACAGGGCAGCACCAGGGAGTTGGGGAGGCAGGGGCAGGAGCCTTGGCTCTGGTTTCTGCGGAAGAGGCCGGGCCACATGGGGTGAGCAGATGCCAAGAGTGCTCTTGGAATCGCATCAGTGCAGGAGGCTGTCTACCTGGTTGTCTGATACCTGGCCTCAGCATGATGAGAGCCCTGCCGAGGAAGGGGGTACGCCTGTATCTGAAGAGTGGCCTCTCAGGGGAATGTTTGCTGTCTCTAAGAACAAGCTAATCAGCCCTGGGACATGCAGGCTCTTCCAGGTCCCAAGATGCCAAAGCATCATCATGAGATACAGAAACTTATGACATGACAAGCACAGTTAGTTCCTTGTACCCTTGGAAGAGGAGGCCCCAACCCCGACTGTGGATCGCGTCCCAAGCTGTCAGCACAGTCCAGACCTCAGCACTGTGCTCCCCTAGCCCTGTGCATCCAGGCTCCCACCTTGGCGGGCACATCTTCATCATGCAGGCACCAAGGCAGACCCCTGGAGTCACAGACGCCTCTCTTTTGCTCTTTGTGAGCTCTTCCAGGAGGCCTTGTAGCCCGGATGCTGTTGGCTGATGACAGAAAGCCTTCAGGGACAGCCCCTTCATGTCCTTGCCCTGGTCCCTGCCCCGGATGGAACACTGATGTGGAAAGATAAGGCTGTCTCCTCTCGCCCCAGCTGAGACAACTCAGGAGGACCACTCTGGCTGTTCAGTGCCCTGGGAAGTCGGTCAAGGTCAATCTGGGTCCACATCATGGCTGGGCTTCTCCCCTCCCTTCTGCTGCTCCCCCCCTTCCCCACCTTGCGGGTGTTGATCCCCAAAGATTCTGCTTTCCAAGTCTGAGCCTGTTCCCAGGAAACCCAACCTCTGACCCCAATCTGCTTGCTGATCAAGTTGTGACAACACCACCTCCACAGCATCTTTTATTTCTGTCGCCTTCCCTCTCCCCATTTGTTCACGTTTTTGCTCAAGGCCACAATTGCATCTTGCTTTGAATGATGACAACAGACTCAGGAGTCTGGCTCGAGGCCAAAACCCAGCCTGTGATCTTTCAGGCCTGACCACGGTGATCAGGAAGGCCAGAGCACTGCTGTCTCCGCATGGGGCTGCAGCCAAGGCTTCGGGCCCCCTGACCAGAGTGATACCCAGCTGCGGCCATTCAGAGGCCTCCTTATCTGGGACCTCCAGCCAAGGCCTCCCTTGGGTGCGAATGCTGAAACTTCACAAGACAGACCCAGGAAAACACTTGGCCCTGCTCTGATTCAGCACCAGCGCTTCTCCACGTCCATCCCAGGCCCTGCTCCCAGCCTGTGGCTCTCCTGGGTCCATAAATCTGCAGGTGCCTTCTGTTCAGAGCCCCGTTCAGTGAGACAATTCCATCTGTGCTGAGACACCTGCTCTTCAACTCGGCCTGTTCCGTGGCCAGAGGCAGAGCAGTGGGGAAGCCTGGGCTTCCTCCTCTTGCTTACCTGATGAGAGTCTGGCTGCTGCTTTTGCTTTGGTTTGTTGTCTTAACAGATGACTCCAACACCCGGCAGCCCTGCTCTCCCCAGCTCAGCTCATTTCTTGATGAATTCCTACTTGGTCTCCTTATATAGAAAAGACCTTTTAAAACAGAATTTGCACAAAACGCTAACCTAGAAATGATGTCGGCAGGTAGGTAGCTGGTGAGCAAAGAGGAGCTGAGAGACTGCCAGTCACATCTGTGCCACAGTTCCATGCATCCCCACACAACCCCCCAAACCTGGTCCCCTTCCGTGCAGATCCAACATGGCTGCAGGCTCAGCACACCCATTCCCCATCACGCACCTGAGCCTCACTTCTCATCATGCACAAGATGCCAGCACACCTTCCTGGAGATGACCATGTGTGTGCTCCAGCCCCATGTGTACCAGACGTCATGACACTTCTAAGGTTGCTCAAGAAAAGGGGCCATGGAAGTCAATGGTCCTCAAGCCCCACCCAACTCCACCCCATCTGAATATTCAATTAGGGCACCTCCTTCTACCCTATAAAAGGATGAGCCCAACTTTGGTCGGGGCAGCAGCCTTTCCTTCCTGGGGAAGTGAGGTTGCCCACAGTCATGTCTCAGTGTGTACCAGCCCTTCAATCAGTCATGCTTTCCTGCACAACTCTATGTTTCCTCCATGAATTCTGTCGTGCATGCAGGCAAAAGCCTGGCGTACCCCTGCTGGGGGTCCCCATTACCACAACAGAATGGCCATATTATGTGTATAAAATAAGGCTGAACACATTTTTAAGTGACTCACCTATGTTCTCTGACCATGATTGAGCAAAACTAGAAATCAATAAAAGGTCTTGGTAAAAATCTCCAAAATTTAGAAACTAAATAAACATACTTTAAAATAACCTACAGATAAAAGAGGAAATTGTGGGGCTGGAGTTGTGGTGTAGCAGGTAAAGCTGCTGCCTGTGGTGCTGGCATCCCATATGGGCACTGGTTCAAGTCCCAGCTGCTCCACTTCTGATTCAGCTCTCTGCTGTGGCATAGCGAGGGCAGTAGAAGATGGCCCAGGTCCTTGGGCCCCTGCACTCGCGTGGGAGACCCAGAAGAAGCTCCTGGCTCCTGGCTTCAGATCAGTGCAGCTCCAGTTGTTGCGGCCAAATGGGGAGTGAACCAGCAGATGGAAGACCTCTCTCTCTCTCTCTGCCTTTCCTTCTCTCTCTGTGTAACTCTTTCAAAATAAATAAATAAATCTTTTAAAAAATAGAGAGAATATTCTTTTTAAAAAAGATTGATTTATTTTACTTTAATTAATAGAAAACAAATAAATATTTATTTATTTATTTATTTTCAGTTACAGCAAGAGAGGGGGAGAGAGAGAGAGAATTTTCTATCTGCTGGTTCACACTCCAAATGGCCACAGTGACCAGGACTGGGCCAGGCAGAAGCCAGGAGCCAGGAACTTCTTCCAAGTCTCCCACATGGCTGCAGAGGCCCAAGCACCTAGGTCATCTTCCACTGCTCTCCCAGGCACAGTAGCAGGGAATTGGATTGGAAGTGGAGCAGCCAGGACCCAAACTGCTGCCCATATGGGATGCCGGCGCTGCAGATGGCAGCTTAACCTGCTGCACCACAGTGCGGGCCCCTATTCTCCCTAGTGCAACAGCCTGAATAAAACCATGTTAGTAATTGTCCAGTGCATTTTGTCTTTGGCAGTTTCAGGGCTGTGACCTGCACAGGGCTGGGCTCACCTTCTTGTTTCCTCCTCCTAGGTGAGGAGCAGTTATGTTCCTGCCTAGAGGAACCAATGGTGTAGCCTACTCCTGGCCCCCTGCTCTAGACTTGTGTCCATTTGGTTGCACAGTGAAGATTCAATTTGGATTTCTGTTGAGTACCCCGCTGAGTCTGGGGCTGGCTTCTTCCGATTTCATGCCTGGTCTCTGTGATCAGATTACTAGTGTACAGCAATCTTGTTTCTGTTGAGTGAAAGATGGCAGAGAAGCTGGTTTGTTGGTCTTTTCTATTTGTCTATCTTGAGCTCACATTGATGAAGCATTTCATGCCCACTGGGAGGTGGTTATTCAGGCTGGTGAGTTTCATATTTCTGTATTTATCCTTGACCAATAAATGAAGTTTTGTAATTGGAGGCTTAAGCTTTCTCTCTGTATGATGGTATGTTTATTATGTCTGTAATTCAGAAAAGCCATTCCCTCTCATTGTATGTGTGTGATAATTTTCTAACTCCAGACAGCATTACCAAATCTGACATAAAACCTCTTAAAGGAGCCCTGTTCTGATTGCCTTAGACATAAGTCAGTACTTGTATAAACTGAATATTCCTAAGATTAATGGAAGTTAAAGAACTTGATTCTCAAATGCTTACAATGTGAGAAAAAGAGGTATTCTTATAGATAAGTGTGTTATGTATTCAAGTTCATATAATTTAGATATACTTTTGTCAAGTGCAGTTTAATATTTGGTTTAATAAATACAGCTACATGTTCTCTGATTTATAAGTGTTAAATATATGTGTAGGTTTTTATTCTACTTGGATATGTTCCTCTTAAACTTGCATAGGTTTTATGATTGAATAACCTAGCATTCTAAAAGGCTCAAGATTATGAAAAAATGTACCTCTATGGTTGATCAACTTGAGTCATTATTCTGATTAACTCTTTTTTGTTTTTGTTGTTTGCTTGTTTCTGACAGGCAGAGTGGACAGTGAGAGAGACAGAGAAAGGTCTTGCTTTGCCGTTGGTTCACCCTCCAATGGCCACCACGGCCAGCACGCTGTGGCCGGCGCACCACGCTGATCCAATGGCAAGAGCCAGGTGCTTATCCTGGTCTCCCATGGGGTGCAGGGCCCAAGCACTTGGGCCATCCTCCACTGCACTCCCTGGCCACAGCAGAGAGCTGGCCTGGAAGAGGGGCAACCGGGTCAGAATCCGGCACCCTACCGGGACTAGAACCCGGTGTGCCGGCGCCGCAAGGTGGAGGGTTAGCCTATTGAGCCGTGGCGCCAGCCCTGATGAACTCTTAACAATAAATTGGAAAGATAATTCCAAGACTTTCAGGAAACTTAAAATCTTGGAGTTAGTTAATAGATGGTGAATAGCTAGATCATTTCAAAATAAGATAATGAATCATTGATTATTAAACATAATTACTTATATATCCTTTTTTGCTTCTACATGCTGCAGAGAGGTTACATATAGTTGGATCTGCTTGTGACTATTTTATTTTTTTACTTTGAGAAGCTGTACATAAGAGATGTAAGAAGAAAGTGGTGGAAGATGGTGGAAGATATCTCAAAAGGAAATTTTATCTGTCATGCTCAAAATTCTCTACGATTTTATGGGTTTTTAAATAATATTTTAAAAAAGAGCTTTAGTATCAAACATCATCCCACTGCAAAAAAGAAAGAATTTGATTTTCTCTGTTAAAATAGAAACATTTTTCTTGGATCATTGGTCTGCTCTTAATAAGTTATTGTAAAAGGTTATCAGTTGCCCTCTGTGTATTCTGCCTAGATAGCACAAATTCTGTGTGTTATCAGAATCATTTCCTGTGCCTCATGTTGACTTTGTCATGTCCTTGATTATTCAAGAAAATGAAAGTTTCAAACTTAGGGAAGGCCCACATTTCTTTATGATCATGTTTATTTAAAAATATTTCATTGTTGCTTTGGTTCAGTAGGGAGCCAAGTACGGTTCTTGGTAACTCACGATCCTGTCTTAACCTGTCTTCTAACCTCCTGACCACTTCTGATAATTTGTCTTTCCAAGATCAGATGAGAACGCTTGCACCTCAAACTGACTTTGAGATGTCCCAGAGGGCCCCAGGGGAAATCATAGAACATTTGTTCTACCTTGTGGAAAAGGCAAGTGCTGGACACTCATGATTCTTTTTTTTTTTTTTTTTTTTTTTTTTTTTTTTTTGACAGGCAGAGTGGACAGTGAGAGAGAGAGACAGAGAGAAAGGTCTTCCTTTGCCGTTGGTTCACCCTCCAATGGCTGCCGCGGCCGCGTGTGCACCACGCTGATCCGATGGCAGGAGCCAGGTACTTCTCCTGGTCTCCCATGGGGTGCAGGGCCCAAGCACTTGGGCCATCCTCCACTGCACTCCCGGGCCACAGCAGAGAGCTGGCCTGGAAAAGGGGCAACCGGGACAGAATCCGGTGCCCCGACCGGGACTAGAACCCGGTGTGCCGACACCGCAAGGCGGAGGATTAGCCTAGTGAGCCGCGGCACCGGCCTGGACATTCATGATTCTACGTGACACGCTCCCGCTGGTGACGCCAACGGGGAGCAGAGCTGTGGAATCGGAAGAGACGTTTAGCCTTTCCCATGAGCCTCTATGGGGAAAGCTTCATGTGAAAGGTTCAGGAATGGGCGTAGCAAGCTTCTCCTGGTTCTGCTCTGGCTGCCCTGAATCTCTTACAGGCACTTTTGATTGAGTTTTTATATTATCTTAAGACTACCCATATGCTTGGTATATTTATGGCACAGTTTTGCCAGGATTATTACATGTTATATCTGCAGGGTTTTTTTCTCTGCAAAGATTCTACTCATCCATTTTTTTTTTCTAAATTAATGTTAGCTGTCTTCTTAAAGATGGGGTTATCAGGTTTATAATTGATGATGTCCAAAACTTCCATGTTAAGTCAGAAACAATCAAACTTCCTTGTCCATTGCACTGCTCTTGCTATGAGAATAACAAAAACAGATCTTTCACTCGTGAAAATTAACAGTAATAAGTTAGTCCCAGCCAGTTTATGCTATTTACTAATAGTTTACAAAGAGTGTTATGCTTTGTTCCGATGCTTCAGCTACTGGCCTGAACGCTTTGTTTTCAACAAAGAAGGCTGTCTCAGTGTCCTCTGAAAAGGACCATGCCAGCTACTTTTGGGCTTCTAATGGCATTGCATAAACAACGGCAAGACCACAGTAGCAGACTGGGTCAGGCTTT